>NW_026057580.1:62201340-62535579 GCF_023721935.1 Panthera uncia | reverse complement strand
GTGTGTGTGTGTGTGTGTGTGTACACACACACACACACACACACACACACATATATATATATAATTGCATATATTCATGAAAACATTTTTAACAACAGTGAAAAAACTAATTTTTAATGGTTGGTGAGAATTAGAAAATTAAGAACTGGGAATGCTGATATTAGTTATGCTTATAAAAGCTGTAATAACTTGCATATTTTTCAGATAGTTTTAATGCAGAAACATCAATAAATCTAACATATATCAAATAATATTACTGGAAGAAGTGATTGCACTTTATTAAATACTGAGGTTTTGTTTTCTATATATCTGTTAGGGTTTTAGCTCATTTTCAAAAACATTATTCCATTCTGAGTTGATGATTTCAGCCCTAGTTTTTCCTTCTTCTTCTGTCAAAATAAAATTAAATGATCCCAGCAATGCTAAACTTTTAAAAAGTGCAAGAACTCTGGAAAGTGAAGATATTACACTGTTCTACATAAAAGAAATTTTAGAAACATTCTCTATAATAACTATTATTTGAAAATTTCTAATCCAGATTAATGAATCAACTGCAAATATCAGTAGCAAGAGAGTTCTTTAAATTCATTTCATATAGAATTTTCAAAATATGTTTAATCATATAATCAATTCTTTAGAGAACACCTATTAACATTTTATTGAATTAAGGTTATTCAAAAAATTATTAAAAACAACTTTATAGACTCGAGAATAAAGAGAAATGATGAAGTTAATAACAAATCACATCAAATTGTGTATTATTAACGTTTGAACACAGTAAAATCAGGTTAGAGCTATTTTAGGTCAGCAAGGCAGTCAAAACTTAGAAAAATTATTAATGCATCCATTCATGCAAAGGAAAAAAAAATCACATATTTTTGACATCATAAGTGTCATTTGATAAAAACAAGTACCTCCTCTGTGTAAAATATCATGTTAATTTTGGAATGAAAGGAAGCTTCCTTACTATGAAGAAGAGTATTAGAATAGTAAAGCAAACATCAATTTTAGTGATTAAACAAGATGAAGATACTTAAATATTATTTGGGGCATTGAGGATGAAAAGATTTTCAAAATATGAGGAATACCAGAACTACATACGAAATTTTTAGGAGTGGAAATATTTGTGCCACAAACTAGATTTTCAACCAGGAATTTTGGTTGTATCTATATTTTTAAAAATATTTACTTTAGGGGAGACTGGGTGGCTCAGTGGGTTAAGCGTCCGACTCCAGCTCAGGTCACAATCTCACAGTCCGTGAGTTCGAGCCCCGCGTTGGGCTCTGGGCTGATGGCTCAGAGCCTGGAGCCTGCTTCTGATTCTGTGTCTCCCTCTCTCTCTCCCCCATTCATGCTCTGTCTCTCTCTGTCTCAAAAATAAATAAAACGTTAAAAAATTTTAAAAAAATATTTACTTTATATTAATAGTGACAATAATAATTATAATAATATTTATTGAGTGACTTATCTATTCCAGACCTCCTTTACATTTTATTTAAGATACAAATTTTTAAACTCCATAAAGTCTGTGTAAGATAGAAGCTGTTATTATTTTCATTTCACAGATGAGGACACTAATGTTCACAGACACTAACGAAACTGTTTATGTCCTTAGTGAGACAAACACTGGGGCTCAATTCAGTAGTTGAGAGAGCTGAGTTGAAATTATGCTCCTTTGGGTGACTGGAGCATTACAAATACACGATCACTTCAAAATAAAGTCTCTGTTTAAAATTTTGAGACCATAGGGGAGTATGAATCAATCTCAAAACCGTATATTGACTAGTTTCTGATTATAAATTTCAGGGAAGATGATTGTTGCTATTGTTGTTTTCTCTCTAGTTGCTGCCGGTGTTTTCTGGCTTTGATGTCAAGGCCAGGTAGATGTTTTGTCGCTTCATTACCCACAGCACAGCTATTTCTCAGGTATGCTTACAGGGAGTATGATGGCATTTGGAGTTCCATCCTTAAGTACTTTGCAAATCACATGGATTCTTAGCCTTACCTCTTTCTCCCTCTGCCCAGTACAACTCCACAAATAGTGGCTAAGTGTTATAAAGTTTTCATAGATACTATCCATTTCATTCTTGCTTCACTCCCAAGTTTTCTGCTATTTTTATTTTTCCCTGATTTTCTTCTTAGCCAACTAAGCAGTGCATGTATAGAGAGCTTTATATTTTTACTGTATTTTTATCTAGCCTCTTTTAGTTGTTTTCATAGGGAAAAGAATTTCCTTAGCTTTTCCTGCTGTTCATGATAGTGCCACGCTTCATATGTTGCTAGTAGAACTTTGATTCTGGTCATAACATATACAGTATGGCTGCCTACTTATTGGAACCAATTAAATAATAACTACCATTTTCCCAAAAGAAATATAAAAAATACTATATGTTGTATCATTCCAATTTCTTAGGATATTTGATTTTACATGCAATTCCCCTGGAAAATGCCTATATAATTTAAATTACATGAATATAATGTGCTTAAGACAATACATAATACAGTACATAATGGTAAATAAAACAATTATTTCTTTATTAGTCTTTTGTTCATCCAAGCAAACTTATTTCCTATGGAATAAGAATAAAGTTCAAATGAGGCTTATACTTATTGCTGAAGTTCCTCAAATGTATTTTAGCAATGTTTGTCTTAAAATTATATTATATATAAACATATGACAAAACTGAGAAGCAATTGAAATTCTTCCAATATATACAAATTGGCTTATTGGAAAACAAACTAAAAACTAAACAAACTTTCTTCTACTCTTGGCTTTTCCATAAGCTATCTTGTTCCTCTGTGTAATCTATATGAGTATTCCAGTCATGCTTCCTTTATACATACAATGAAAAAAATATGGTAACATGTTCAGTAAATTACCTTATATATTTTAAATCTTGTGTTTCAACCTTTATATAGCTGAATTCCTAAACAGGTGCGTTTCTTTCTTTTTTTTTTTTTATTGAAATCTTTAAGATAGAGATTCTAAAACTCCTACAGAATTATTCAATTAAATTAATTAAATTTTTACATTTTTTTTGGTAACAAAATGCCCAAATTTTAGCTATGACTGAACAGAATAAAGACTATATTTTCCAGTTTTTCTTGTAGCTATGTATGGTCATATGACTAATTTCTCATCAATATTCATTAAAAAAAGATGTATGCAATTTTGAGTGTTTCATTTAAAGAGAATAATTGTGTTTTCCATTTTATTTTTGATACTTCCTGTTGGGTGGAATATTGAGAGCAGAAGTTGATCATCTTAGATTATTATGGAATCTATAGCTAGAGAGTAGTTGAGCAAAAGAGAAGATAAGTCTGGGCCTCCAACCATATAATCACCATATTACATTTGTCCCTTTGTTTGGATTGTTACTTGACACAGTAATAAACTAGTTTCCTTAAACCATTGATAATTTGGTCATTTTTTTAATGACAGGCACCATTTGTAACAGTTAATGTAATTTTAAATATAAAGTAAGCATAGATAATAGGTAACTGAAATATATTTTCCTTTTTACTTTCAACTCTCAGAAAACAATGTACTGAGAATGCAGTGATTGAATAAATCATTCCAAAATGCTGCAAAATATATGAATCAAATATGAAAAAATAATGACTAAATCATGAGGCTATTTATTTACATGTCATTTTAAAATTTGCAAATTTACTTTTCTCACGTCAGTTATTTTCTTTAACCTGAAATAAATGTGTACATTATTATTATTATTGACCCTTCACACATGAGGAGACAAAATCTAGATGGTGAAAAGACTTTAGCCAGCTTAACAGTAGTTGGGTACCATATTTATGTATTTTTTGTAAATGTAATTACCAGAAATAAAAATCCAGTATGGCCAAAATTGGGGGAAATGACAGACTTTCAAGCCCTCATTATCTTTCACCTAACCTAGTAAAATTACCTTTTAAAGAATACATTTACCTCTAACATTTTCTCTCTCTTCCTGTGATAGTACTTATTGTCATGTTACTAATGATACATAGATTGGAACGTTTGTTATAGAACAATTTATAACTTTAAAGTGAAGCAGGATTAATTTTTTTTGTTGTTAGTCTGCTCTTTGGTCTTACATATTGCAAGAACCTAATTTTAGATGACAGTAATTTCTCTGATTAAAGAAAAGAAAATGTGAAGTATACAGAAGGAAATCATATAAACAAAGTTAAATAGGAATAAATTCATCCTCCCTGGACAGTGTTTTCAGGTGCCCTCCTAAGTAACTTAATCATTTCCTCTTATTTTTTTTCTAATGTCCTTTATGATTAAGATATGTTTGCTTATTTTGTATATACTTTTTATTTGTAAGAGTTCAACATATCAAAAGAAAAAAAAAGACTAGTGTAGTGAGCTCAATGTACTCATTATCCTGCTGCAACAACTATTACCACAAGCAGGATTTAACCTATGCCCCCATCAACTTCGTCTCTACCACATAATATTTCAAAGTAAATTTCAGACATTATGTGGCATTTTATCAGTAAATATTTTAGTAAAATCTCTTGAAGACAAACCCCTTTAAAATGTCTCCATAATATCATCATCAAATCTAAAACTAACAATTACAATTGATTTTTTTTGCCCTATTTCCCCAGCTAAGTCATGTTTAAGGCAGTGTTTCTCAAATACTTATGTGTATATAAATCACCCGAAGACCTTATTAAAAACGCACATTTTGATTCAGGAGTTCTGCAGTGGGATATGAAAATCCTCCATGTTATTTTATTGTTCCTTATCACACTTTGACTTTGGAAAGCATGTTAAACTTACAGAAGGATTGCAAGAAAGTATACAAAATTCCCATATGCCCTTCATAAGACTTCCTGATTTTTAATATTTTACTGCAGTTGCTGTCTCTTTTTTTTTTATAACTTGTTTTATTTTTTATTTTTTTTAATTTACTTCCAAATTAGCATATAGTGCAACAATGATTTCAGGAGCAGATTCCTTAGTGCCCCTTACCCATTTAGCCCATCCCCCCTCCCACAACCCCTCCAGTAAACCTCAGTTTGTTCTCCATATTTATGAGTCTCTTCTGTTTTGTCCCCCTCCCTGTTTTTATATTATTTTTGTTTCCCTTCCCTTAGGTTGTTCTGTTTTGTCTCTTAAAGTCCTCATTGAGTGAAGTCCTATGATTTTTGTCTTTCTCTGACTGAATAATTTCACTTAGCATAATATCCTCCAGTTCCATCCACGTAGTTGCAAATGGCAAGATTTCATTCTTTTTGATTGCTGAGTAATACTTCATTGTGTATATATATATATATATATATATATATATACATACATATATACCACATCTTCTTTGTCCATTCATCCATAGATGGACATTTGGGCTCTTTCCATACTTTGGATATCTTGATAGTGATGCTATAAACATGGGGATACATGTGTCCCTTGGAAATATCACACCTGTATCCTTGGATAAATGCCCAGTAGCGAAATTGCTGGGTCGTAGGGTAGTTCTATTTTTAGTTTTTTGAGGAACCTCCATACTGTTTCCCAGAGTGTCTGCACCAGCTTGCATTCCCACCAACAATGTAAAAGAGATCCTCTTTCTCTGCATCCTCGCCAACATCTGTTGTTGCCTGAGTTAATGTTAGCCATTCTGACAGGTATATGGTGGTTATGTCATTGTGGTTTTGATTTGTATTTCCCTGATGATGAGTGATGTTGAGCATTTTTTCATGTGTCAGCTGGCCATCTGGATGTCTTCTTTGGAGAAGTGTCTATTCATGTCTTTTGCCCATTTCTTCACTGGATTATTTGGGGGTTTTTTTGGTGTGGAGTTTGACAAGTTCTTTATAGATCTTGGATACTAACTCTTTATTAGATATGACATTTGCAACTATCTTTTCCCATTCTGCCAGTTGCCTTTTAGTTTTGCGGATTTTTTCCTTCGCTGTGCAGAAGCTTTTTATTTTGATGAGGTTCCAGTAGTTCATTTTTGCTTTTGTTTCCCTTGCCTCCAGAGACATGTTGAGTAAGAAGTTGCTGTGGCCAAGATCAAAGAGGTTTTTGCCTGCTTTCTTCTCAAGGATTTTGATGGCTTACATTGTCTTACATTGAGGTCTTTCATCCATTTTGAGTTTATTTTTGTGTATGGTGTAAGAAAGTGGTCCAGCTTCATTCTTCTGCATGTTGCTGTCAAGTTTTCCCAGCACCACTTGCTGAAGAGACTGTCTTTATTCCATTGGATATTCTTTCCTGCTTTGTCAAAGATTAGTTGGCCATACGTTTGTGGGTCCATTTCTGGGTTCTCTATTCTGTTCCATTGATCTGAGTGCCTGTTCTTGTGCTAGTACCATACTGTCTTGATGATGACAGCTTTGTAGTATAGCTTGAAGTCTCAGATTGTGATGCCTCCTGCTTTCATTTTCTTTTTCAAGATTGCTTTGGCTGTCCGGGGTATTTTCTGGTTCCATAAAAATTTTAGTATTATTTGTTCTAGCTCTAGCTCTGTAAAGAATGCTGGTTTTATTTTGATAGGGATTGCATTGAATATGTAGATTGTTTGGCTAGTATCAACATTTTAATAATACTGGTTCTTCCTATCCAGGAGCGTGGAATCCTTTTCCATTTTTTTTTTGTGTCTTCTTCAATTTCTTTCATAAGCTTTCTATAGTTTTAAGTGTATAGATTTTTCACCTCTTTGGTTAGATTTATTCCTAGGTATTTTATGGGTTGTGGTACAACTGTAAATGGGATTGATTCCTTGATTTCTCTTTCTGTCACTTCATTGTTGGTGTATAGGAATGCACCTGATGTTGGTGCATTGATTTTTATATCCTGCAACTTTGCTGAATTCATGAATCAATTATAGCAGTTTTTTGGTGGGATCTTTTGGGTTTTCCATATAGAGTATCATGTCATCTGTGAAGAGTGAAAGTCTGACCTCCTGCTGGCCGATTTGGATGCCTTTTATTTCTTTGTGTGGTCTGATTGCAGAGGCTAAGACTTCCAATACTATGTTGAATAACAGTGGTGAGAGTGGTCATCCCCGTCTTGTTCCTGACCTTAGGGGGAAAGCTCTCAGTTTTTCCCCATTGAGGATGATATTAGCATGGAGTCGTTCATATATGGCTTTTATGATCTCGACATATGATCCTTCTATCCCTAATTTCTTGAGGGTTTTTATCAAGAAAGGATGCTGTATTTTGTCAAATTCTTTCTCTGCATCTATTGAGAGGATCATATGGTTCTTGTCCTTTCTTTTATTCATGTGATGAATCACGTTAATTGTTTTGCAGATATTGAACCAGCCCTGCATCCCGGGTATAAATCCCACTTGGTCGTGGTGAATAATTTTATTAATGTATTGTTGAATCTGACTGGCTAATATCTTGCTGAGGATGTTTGCCTCCATGTTCATCAGGGAAATTGGTCTATAGTTCTCCTTTTTAGTGGGTATCTGTCTGGTTTTAGAATCAAGGCAATGTTGGCTTCATAGAAAGAGTTTGGAAGTTTTCCTTCCATTTCTATTTTTTGGAACAGCTTAAGAGAATAGATGTTAACTCTTCCTTCAATGTTTGGAAGAATTCCCCTGGAAAGCCATCTGGCCCTGGACTCTTGTTTTTTGGCACATTTTTGATTACTAATTTGATTTCCCTACTGGCTATGGGTGTGTTCAAATTTTCTATTTCTTCCTGTTTCAGTTTTGGTAGTGTATATGTTTCTAGGAATTTATCCATTTCTTCCAGATTGCCCATTTTTTTGGCATAAAATTACTCATAATATTCTCATATTATTATTTTTATTTCTGCTGTGTTGGTTGTGATCTCTCCTCTTTCATTCTTGATTTTATTTATTTGGGCCCTTTCTTTTTTCTTTTTGATCAAACTGGCTAGTGGTTTATTTTTTCAAAGAACAAGTTTCTGGTTTCATTAATCTCTTCTACTGTTTTTTTTTTGTTTTGTTTTGTTTTTTGTTTTTTTGTTTTTTTTTGGTTTCGATAGCATTAATTTCTGCTCTAATCTTTGTTATTTCCTGTCTTCTGCTGGTTTTGGGTTTATTTGCTATTCTTTTTCCAGTTCTTTAAGGTGTAAGGTTAGGTTGTGTATCTGAGATCTTTCTTCCTTCTTTAGGAAGGCCTGGATTACTATATGCTTTCCTCTTATGACTGCCTTTGCTGCATCCCAGAAGTTTTGGGTTGTGGTGTTATCATTTTCATTGGCTTGAATATACTTCTTAATTTCCTCTTTAAGTTCTTGGTTAGCCCATTCATTCCTTAGGAGGAAGTTCTTCAGTTTCCAAGTATTTGTCACCTTTCCAATTTTTTTCTTGTGATTGATTTCAAGTTTCATAGTGTTATGGTCTAAAAATATGCACAGTATGATCTCTATCTTTTTGTACTTACTTAGGGGTGACTTGTGTCCCAGTATATGGTCTATTCTGGAGAACATTCCATTTGAACTAGAGAAGAATGTATATTCTACTGCTTTAGGATGAAATGTTCTGAATATATCTGTTAAGGCCATCTGGTCCAGTGTGTCATTCAAAGCCATTGTTTCCTTGTTGATTTTTGATTAGATTATCTGTCCATTGCTGTGAGTGGGGTGTTGAAGTCTCCTACTATGATGGTATTACTATCGATGAGTTTCTTTATGTTTGTGATTAATTGATTTATATATTTGTGTTTTCCCACATTTGGTGCATAAATGTTTACAATTGTTAGGTCTTCTTGGTGGACATACCCCTTAATTATAATATAATGCCCTTATGCATCTCTTGATACAGTCTTTATTTTAAAGTCTACATTGTCTAAGTATGGTTACTCCAGCTTTCTTTTGTTGACCATTAGCGTGATAGATGGTTCTCCATCCCCTTATTTTCAATCTGAAGGTGTCTTTAGGTCTAAAGTGGGTCTCTTGTAAACAGCATACAGATGGATCTTGTTTTCTTATCCATTCTGTTACCCTATGTCTTTTGATTGGAGCTGTTAGTCCATCGACATTTAGAGTCAGTACTGAAAGATATGAATTTATTGCCTTTATGATGCTTGTTAGATTGGACTTTCCGGTGGTGTTCTGTGGTCCTTTCTAATCTTTGTTGCATTTGGTATTTATTTATTTATTTATTTGTTTGTTTATTTGTTTCTCTCTCTATGTATATTTTTTACATCTTTTCTCCCCTCAGAGAGTCCCCTTTAAAATTTCTTGCAGGGCTGGCTTAGTGGTCACAAACCCCTTTAATTTTTGTTTTTCTGGGAAGATTTTTATCTCTACTTCTATTTTGAATGACAGCCTTGCTGGGTAAAGAATTCTTGGCTGCATATTTTTCTGATTCAGCACATTGAATATATCCTGCTGCTCCTTTCTGGCCTGCCAAGTTTCTGTGGATAGGTTGGCTGCAAACGGGATCTGTCTTCCCTTGGAGGTTAGGGGCTTTTTTTCCCTTGCTGCTTTCATAATTCTCTCCTTGTCTGAGTATTTTGTGAATTTGACTACGATATGCCTTGTTGATGGTCGGTTCTTGTTGAATCTAATGGGGGCACTCTGTGCTTCCTGAATTTGGATGTCTGTGTCTTTCCCCAGGTCAGGAAAGTTTTCTGCTATGATTTGCTCACATAACCCTTCTACCCCTATTTCTCTCTCTTCCTTTTCTGGGACCCCTATGATTCTGATGTTGTTCCTTTTTAATGAGTCACTGATTTCTCTAATTCTTAAATCGTGCTCTTTTGCCTTAATCTGCCTCTTTTTTTCTGCTTCATTATTCTAAGTTTGTCCTCTATATCGCAGATTCTCTGCCTCACCCATTCTTGCCCCCACTGCATCCATCCGTGTTTGAAGCTCAGTTATAGCATTTTTTATTTCATTCTATTTTTTACTTGTTTTATCTCCGCAGAAAGGGATTCTATTCTATTTTCAACTCCAGCTAAAATTCTTATTACTGTGATTCTAAATTCTGGTTCAGACATCTTGCTTGTATCTGTGTTGGTTAAATCCCTGGCTGTCGTTTCTTTGTGCTCTTACTTTTGGGGTGAATTCCTTCGTTTGTCATTTTGAAGGGAGTAAAAGGAATTAATGAGGTAGAAAAATTAAAATTAAAATTAAAAAATGTTAAATTAAAAAATTACACACACGCACACAAATCTAATAAATGATGCTAGATCCTCGGTGTGTTTTGGTCTGGGTGTTGAAAGTAGTTTGACAGATTAGATAAAAAAAGGGGGAGGGGAAACAGAAATCTTTGAGATTTTGAAAAAAATGAATACACTGAAGTACACTAAAGTGAGATGATGGGAGTAAAATATTATTTGAAAAAAAACACACAAAAGTAAAGAATATAATAGAAAAAATTAAAGGAAAATATTTTTAATAAAAATCGAAAGTAAAAATGAAGTTTTTATTCATTTAAGAAACAAAAAAGAGAAAAAAGAAAAATAAAATAAAAAGGAAATCGTTTGAAAATTTGAAAAGGGGAATACACTGAAGTAGACTAAACTGAAATGATGGAACAAAGGTAGAATTTGAAAAAATTTACACAAAGTAAAAAATATAGGAACAAAATTAAAGAAAAATATTTTTAAGAAAAATTGAAAATAAAAATATTTTCTTTCTGTATTCAAGAAAAAGAAAAGTAGTGTAAAAGAAAAAAATAAAGAAAGAAAATTGAATAGATGGACCTGCTAACAGATTGAATAAGACTGAAATTACTTCGTTTTCCCCTAGAAGTCAGACTATGTAGCGCTTTATAGTCCATAAACTAAGTAGGCGGTGAGACTTGTGTTCTTGAAGAGCAAGTTTGGCCCAGTTGGCCGGGATCAGTGTAACGGTTCCGTTCTCCACTAGATGGCGCTGCTAGCCTACTGGAGTGGATTGTTGGGGCCTTCATAGGTGTGTATGCGCATGCGCGGGAGCAGTGAAAATGGTGTCACCCAGCTAATCGGTCTCTAGTATCAGAACTCTGTTCTCCCTGATCAGCAATTATGCACCGTCCTCTGTCTTCAGCTTTTGTACACGCCCCGCTTCTTTACTGTCTGTGACCAAGCCCCAGGCAATACTTCTCTCCTGAGTTTTGTCTCAGGTGCAGCTGTTTTCCCCAGCCCCTTTCTTCTGAAGGACTGCAGCTTTGACCTGTTCCACCCCTCTGTGGGAGGGTCTCACCGAGCAATGACCGAATGTCAGCTGCACCCAGGAACGCTTGCTGGACCCTGCTGCTGCCGGTGCCCCAAGACTGCGGCCAGGTGCCAGCCCACCCCAGAAAAAGTTCACGAGATAGGGTAGCAGCAGCGTTTCAAGGATTACAGAAAATCACAACACACATCTGGCACCAGGCTTCACCCCTAATGACCTTGTTCCAGCACCAGTGAATGTGGCCATTTTCTGGGGTCTGCTGGGACCAGGTGGTTTCAACAGTCTCTACCAAATGTCCTTCCAGCAGTGAAACCGCTTTTCCCCGTGTGGCCCGAGAACCTCCCTGACCTCACTCTGTTCCTGGGGATTTGCTCTTCCCACCAGAGCACTGCCAGGTATCAAGCTGCAGAGTTGCAGCCTTTGTGCTCCCCTTGTTTACCGTCTTATTGGAATTTAAACCCTCTCCTTTCTCCTTTCTCCCTTTTTAGTTTAGTCCCTGTGGCTGTTTCCAATTTTCCACTTTCTCTCCAGCTGCTTTTGGGGAGGGGTGCTTTTCCTGTATTCTCCCCCCTCCCCCCACCCCGTTTCCATCCTCTCTCCTCCTGCAAAAGTGGCTTCCTGCCCACCACAGGCTTCTCTCTCCCCAAGTTCACCTCTTCGTGCCACGTACCTGCTGAATTCTTTGGTTCAGGTTGTGCAGATTGTGTTAATCCTCCAATCAATTTTCTAGGTGTGTAGGATGGTTTGGTGTTGGTCTGGCTGTATTTCATGGACGTGAGACACAAAAAACTTCCATGCTGTTCTGCCATCTTGACTTCTCCTGTCTCTCTCTTTTAATCTCTCTCTCTCACTTTCTCTCTATACATCTTTATAAATTTCTGAAGTATATAAAAAATCAAACACAGTCCATGATAATCCTTAAAATACTTCCTGTTTAGTTCCTGAAAACAAGTGTACTCTTTCCATAACCATTAAAATCAACCAAGTCCTTACATAACACCTATCAAAATCAGAAAATTAACACTGATAGTATACCACCATCTGAAGATACCCCCTCCATTTCTGGTACAAGATTAAATCAAAGTTACACGTTGCATATAAGTGTCATGCCTTTTAGTTAACTTCTTCATTCTGGAAATGTTCCTCAATCTTCCCTTGTTTTTTTTTTTCTTGTCTTTGTCTTGGATACTTTGAAAGAGTACAGGCTACTTACTTTGTAGAATATGTCTCATGTGTTCCATGATTAGACTAGATACATATTTGAGTAGTACTACCATAGAAATTATGCAGTCTGCTTCTCTGTCATATAGTGTATCAACACAGATTCAGTGACGATGTGCCACGTGACTCATGATATTAGTTTTCATTATTTGGTTAATGTGTTGCCTATAAAATACCCACACTTGAAAGTTAATTATAAATATTTTTTTGTGGGGTGATAGTTTGAGTATATATAAATGTTCTATTCTTACAAAATATATGCCAAATTATTTTAGGGGTAATTTTACATCAAAAAATTTATTCTGATGTTTACATGAATCCATTATTACCATGGTGATTGTCTGATGGTGCTTTTCTAATTAAGTCATTTCTACATTTTATTAGTTGACATTCTACTGACATGTAGAATATTTGTTTCTTTGTTTCTAACTTTTTTGGATTAGTTTGGACTCCTAAATTCCTCTTTTTATTTAGTGATGTGTGATTCTTCACTCATTATTATTTCTTTGGTGCTCAGAATTTCCCATTTTTAGTCAGTTCCTATCCCTGTTTGACCTGTCCCAACATTCTTGCAGTCTTTTCTTACTTTCTGCACAAGATATTCCAGGATCACCACCTTACGCTATACTTGCCCCAGCTCTGTAATCAGCCACTTATTGCCAAGAATCTCTGGTTCCTATAGCTGTGTGTAGTGTTTGTTACTTCAGTGTCATCAATTATAAGTCTTCAATAACTATTAGTAGAGTTAAAAGTTTTGGAAAGCAATTATTTTGGGATAATGGTTTATTAATATAAATAAAATATTAATATTATAAATATATTATCATTTATATTTTTAAGTAATACAATCTCATGTATAAATGAAACCATTTCTAATTATTTAAAATGTATATTAAATGTGGAAACACCTGTAACAGTTGTGAGGAGAAAATGATGTATATAATTATTAATAAGGAAGGGAAACTAGCTAAACATAGTTGACAGAAACTAAATTTTTGAAACTTGATACTATTTTTAATTACAGTAGATAAATCTTTAATCTGAAAAATAGGTTCTTACAAATTTTTCATATGCTTATGATAAAGTAATGCGTGTCTTGATAAGTAATTAAAGGATAGCATCTGATCACATTGAGTTAAATATTTTTATAAGAAAAAAGCTATTAAAATTAATCCAAATGATCAAAATAATAGTTTAAAAGAAATACATGCTCTAATTTCTTAAACTGTAACCTTTTCTATATTAGAAAAATACTTTGACACAAACACTTTACAAATGTCAGCAGAAAATCTATACTTCATTTCTTCACATTGGTTTTGTGACATTGTGTTTGCTGATATTCAACAAGGGATAAGTTGGGATTGATTTCTTCTGCCAGTGCTCTTTTCTATTGTATTATGGGAAATTAAAGGGCTGAAATGAACTGAGTCCCTTACAACCCCATAGTCACTCATGTGGGCAGACCTACAAAAGGTAAAACCTATGTGCGTTCTGGGTCTTAAAGGTCAGTAGAAAGTTTAGGAATAGCACATCAGTTTAAATTGAAGAAATTATCAAAATTTTAAAGTCTGTGAAGAAGACAAGTATTTCATGAATACTTTTTAAAAATGATTTCAAAATCAAAATGGATTTTATCTCTTGGGTGAGGTATTATGAACCTACTCCCAGGCTCTCCCTAGAGAAGATACATCCAAAATTAAAAATAAAAATCTACCCATCATCCCTATAGAGCATGAAAATCTTAAAGGAAATCACAGAGGATTAAAATATATTTATATATATTTATTTGCATGTATGATATATAACATTACATCACTTTCAGGGGTACAACTTAGTGATTTGACATGTCTAGACATCATGCTATACTCACCAGAAATGTAGCTACCCTATCACCATACAATGCTATTACAGTATCATTGACTATATTCTCTGTGATGTACCTTTTATTCCAGTGACTTATTAATTGATCAGTGGGTGTTTGTGTCTACCACTCCCCTTCATCCATTTTGCTAATTTCCCTACTACCCTTGTTTCTGGTGACCATCAGTTTTTTCTCTGTATTTATAGGCCTTAGTCAGCTTTTGGTTTGTGTATTCATTTGTTTTGTTTTTTTAGAGTCCACCTATGAATGATATTATACAGTATTTGTATTTCTCTCTGTGATTTATTTTACTTAGCATAATACTTTCTAGGTCCATCCATGTTTTTGCAAATGTCTAGATCTCATCCCTTTTTATAGCTGTACAATAGTCCATTATATATTAAAATATATTTTTAATTTTTAAAAATGCTTTATTTTATTTTTAATATTTTTAAAAATCTCAACAAATTTCATTTTCCAGATGTAAAATCAACAAGAAAATTTTTTTACTTGAAGCATACTTCAGAATACTTGTTTCTAAAGGATAGAAACAAGTTTATATATATATAAAACATTCCATTCAAGAAATATAACTACACATTTTCCTCCAGAAGAATAGACACAGAAGAATCCCTGGTTTAATTAAAGAGATATAATGGATATTACCAACTTAAGAAAACTGAAATCATACCAAGTATATTTTCTAACGACAATTGTATAAAACTAAAGATCAACAATAAAACAAAACTGGAAAATCTACAATGCAAATATTAAATATTTTATATGCAAATATTTTTTCAATAGATAACATTTATTGAATGCCAGCTATGGACCAGGCATTGCATTATACCATCCCACCCAACCCTCTCTTCACCCCTCCCAACAGACACATGAGTAGTGCAGTTACAAAGAACCAGTTCATTCAATTTTAACCATTATTTGGACACTGACACACCACAGTTAATTTTCCTATTATAATTAGGAATTTATTTCAATTTAATGATTAAGGTCATATATGATTTCCTTGGAAATATTCAAGTTGATTAAAAGTTATTGTTAAGCTATATATTTTTATACATCATCTGTCTAGCTTACATGAAAGTCTGCAATAGGGTTCATAATCTGCCTTTAGCAGGGTTATAAGAGAAAGGCCTCTGTTTTCATCTGGGCTGGATTCTTCTTTTTTCAGATAATGCACATACATTTTTGGATTACTCATGATTCTTTTTCTACAAGTACAGAGATTATTTTGTGTGTAAGTAAAAACTTTTTTTCCTCAAATTTTTATTTAAATTCTAGTTAATTAACATATAGTGTAATATTGGTTTCAGGAGTAGAATTTAGTAATTCATCACTTACATATAGCACCCAGTGCTCAACACAGCAAGTGCCCACCTTAATACCCATCACCCATTTAGCCCATCCCCTGTCCACCTACCTCCATCAACCCTCAGTTCATTTTCTATAGTTAAAAGTCTGTTACAATTTGCTTCCCTCTCTTTTTTCCCCTTCTCCTATGTTCATCTGTTTTGTTTTTTAAGTTCCACATATGAGTGAAATCATGGTATTTGTCTTTCTCTGAGTGACTTATTTCATTTAGCGTAATACACTCTAGCTCCATCCATGTCATTGCAAATGTCAAGATTTCTTTTTATTTGATGGCTGAGTAATATTCTGTTATATATAATATATGTATTATATATACACATACCACATCTTCTTCAGCCATTTGGCACTTGATGAATGCTTGGACTTCTCCATAATTTGACTATTATTGATAATGCTGCTATAAACATTGGGTGGATGTATCCCTTCAAATCAGTATTTTTGTATCCTTTGGGTAAATACCTCATAGTGCAATTGCTGTGTCATAGGGTGGTATTGTTTTTAACTTGTTGAGGAACCTCCATACTGTTTTCCAGAGTGGCTGCACCAGTCTGCATTCCCACCAATAGTGTAAGAGGGTTCCCTTTTGTCCACATCCTTGTCAATATCTGTTGTTTTCCTTTGCTGTTAATTTTAGCAATTCTGACAGGTGTGAGGTGGTATCTCATCATGGTTTTGATTTGTATTTCCCTGATGATGACTGATGTTTAGCATCTTTTCCTGTGTCTGTTAGCCATCTAGATATCTTCTTTGGAAAAGTATCCATTCATGTCTTCTGCCCATTTCTTAACTGGATTATTAGTTTTTTTAGGTGTCAAGTTTGATAAGTTCTTTATAGATTTTGAATACTAACCTTTTATCTGATATGTCATTTGCAAATATCTTCTACCATTCCATAGCCTGTCTTTTAGTTTTGTTGATTATTTTCTTCATGGTGCAGAAGCTTTTTTATCTTGATTAAATCCCAATAGTTCATTTTTGCTTTGTTTCCCTTGCCTCTAGAGACATGTCTAGTAAGAAGTTGCTATGGCTGAGGTCAACAAGGTTGCCACCTGTGTTCTCTTGTAGGATTTTGATGGTTCTCTATCTCACATTTAGATCTTTCATGCATTTTGAATTTATTTTTGTGTATGGTGTAAGAAAGTCATCCAGGTTCATTCTTCTGCATGTCCCTGTTCAGTTTTCCCAGAAACATTTGTTGCAGAGACTGTCTTTCTTCCATTGGATACTCTTTCCTGCTTTGTTGAAGATGAGTTGACAATGTATTTGTGGGTACATTTCTGGATGTTCTATTTTGTTCCTATGATCTATGTGTCTGCTTTTGTGCCAGTACCATACTGTCTTGATGACTACAGCTTTGTGATATTGCTTCAAGTCCATAATTGTGATGCCTCCAGCTTTGCTTTTCTTTTCCAAGATTGCTTTGGCTATTCAGGGTCTTTTGTGGTTCCATACAAATTTTAGAACTGTTTGTTCTAGTTCTGTGGAAACTGCTGGTGGGATATGATAGAGATTACATTAAATATGTAGATTGCTTTGGAAAATACAGACATTTTAACAATATTTCTTCTTCCAATCCATGAGCATGGAATGTTTTCCCATTTCTTTGTGTAATCTTCAATTTCTTTCATAAGTATTCTATAGTTTTTGGAGTACAGATATTTTACCTCTTTAGTTAGGTTTATCCCAAGGTATCTTGTGGGTTTTGGTGCGATTGCAAATAAGACTGATTCCTATTTTTTTTGCTGCTTCATTACTGGTGTATAGAAATGCAACATATTATGTATGTTAATTTTATATCTTGTGACTTTGCTGAATTTGCGTATCGGCTTAGCAATTTTTTGGTGTAATATTTTGGGTTTTCTTTTTTTGTAAATTTTCTTTAAAAGTTTATTTATCTTGAGAGAACCATAGAGAGCATGAGCAGAGAGGAGTGAGGCTCCACATGGTCAATGCACAGAGTCTGACATGGGGCTCAAACTCATGAAACTGTGAGATCATAACCAGAGCTGAAGTCAATAGTCAGATGCTTAACTAACTGAGCAACCTAGGTGCCCCATCTTTTGGGTTTTCTACAGAGTATCATGTTGTCTGCCAATAGTGAAAGTTTGATTTCTTCCTTGCTGATTTGGGTGCCTTGTATGTATTTTTGTTGTCTGATTGCTGAGTTTAGGACTGCCAGAACTATGTTAAATAACAGTGGTGAGAATGGACATCCTTGTCTGGTTCCTGACTGTGGAGGAAAAGCTCTCAGTTTTTCCCCATTGAGGATGATATTTAAGGTGGGTCTTTCATAAATTGCCTTTATGGTGTTGAGGTGTGTTCCCTCTACCCCTACATTGTTTAGGGTTTTTAACAAGAATGGATGATTTTCTGTCAAATGCTTTTTCTGCATATATTGACAGGATCATATGGTTACTGTCCTTTTTTTTTAATTAATGTGGTGTATCACGTTGATTGATTTGTGGATGCTGAACTACATCTGCAGCTCAAGAATAAATCCCACTTGATCATGGCAAATGATTTTTTTTAATGTACTGTTGAATTTGATTTGCTAGTATGCTGTTGAGAATTTTTGCATCTATGTTTAACAGAGATATTGGCCTATAATTCTTCTTTTTTAGGGGGGGTCTTTGATTTTTGAATCAAGGTAATACTGGTCTCATAGAATGAGGTTGGAAGTTTTCCTTCCATTTCTATTTTTTGGAACAATTTTAGAAGAATAGGTATTAAATCTTCTTTAAATGTCTTGTAGAATTTCCCTTAGAAGCCAGCCATCTGGCTCTGGACTTTTGTTTGTCAGGAGATTTTTTGATTACTGATTCAATTTTGCTGCTTTTATGGATCTGTTTAAATTTTGTATTTCTTCCTGTTTCACTATGTTAGTTTTTATGTTTCTAGGAATTTATCCATTTCTTTCAGATTGTCCAACTTGTTGGCATATAATTTTTTGTCATATTCTCTTGTAATTGTATTTCTATGGCATTGGTTATGATCTAGCCTCTTTCATTTGTGATTTCACTTATTTGGGTCCTTTCTCTTTTCTTTTTTATAAGTCTAGCTAGGGGGATATAAATTTTATTAATCCTTTCAGAAAGCCAGCTCTTAGTTTCATTGATCTGTTGTACTCTTTTTTTGTCTGTTTTTTTTTTTTCTACATCATTTATTTCTTTTCTAATATTTATTTAATTTCCCTTATTATGGCTTTAGGGTTTATTTGCTCTTCCTTTTCTCACTCCTTTGGGTATAAGATTAGATTGTGTGTTCGAGATTTTTCTTGCTTCTTGATGACCTGTATTGCTATATATGTTCCTCTTATGAGCACCTTTGCTGCATCCTAAAGGTTCTCTACTGTAATGTTTTCATTTTCATTTGCTTTCATGGTTTTTTTTTTTTGTTTTTTGTTTTTTTTTTTAGTTTCTTCTTTAATTTACTGATTAACTCATCCATTCTTCAGTAGGGTGTTCTTTTACCTCCATGTATTTATGGTCTTTCCAATTTTTTTTATTATGGTTGACTTTAAGTTTCATAGCATTGTGATCTAGAAATATGTGTGGTATGATCTCAATCTTTTTGCATCTGTTGAAGCCTGATTTGTGACCCAGTGTGTGGTCTATTCTGAAGAATATTCTATGGGCACTCAAAAAGAATGTGTATTCTGCTGTTTTGGATGAAATGTTCTGAATATATCTGCTCAGTCTATCTGGTCCGGTGTGTCATTCAAAGCCATTGTTTTCTTGTTGATTTCCTGCTTAGATGATCTGTCCATTGCTTTAAGTGGGGTGTTAAAGTCCCCATTATTATATTGTTATCAATGATTTTCTATACATTTGTTGTTAATTGATTTATCTATTTGGGTGTTCCAAGTTGGGGACATAAGGGCCTCCTACTCCATCATCTTAACTCCTGATAATATTCCATAACTTATGGGATACAGCAAAAGCAGAGGTTAGAGTGAAATTTATAACTATAAATGCTTGTATTAAGAAAAATTGTTCAAATAAACAACATTATACCAAAAGGAACTAGAAAGTAAAAAAAAAAAAAAAAAACTTAGCTGAAATTAGTAGAGGAAGGAAACAACAAAGAGAAATCAGAAATGAATAAAATAGAGACCAGAATAAATGATAACATAACTTTGAAAGTAATGCCCAGTTTTTCCAAAAAAAATAAACAAAATTGGCAATGCTTTAACTACATTAAACTAAAGAGAGAGAGAGAGAGAGAGAGAGAGAAGACTCAAAAACCAAAATGAGAAATGAAAGAGAAAACAATACAACAAATACCATAGAAATACATAATGTGGTAACAGATTCCTGTAAACAATGATAGAGTAACAAATCAGATAACTTAAAAAAAAAGATAATTCCTAAAAATGTATGTTATCAGGCTTGAATCAAGAACCAATCAGGAGTGGACAACCCAGCACCTAGAGCTATCAAGCCAATAAGAGTAAACATGAGAAGGAACAAGGGAGAAGGGAAGGGAGAGCTGCCCAGAACCTTATAAAACAAGGACCCTTGCGTATTGTCCTCAGGCATTCACTTTCAAATGTCCCCTCTCTGTAAAGAGAGCTTTCCTACTACTCTTCCTTTCTAATCTTATACTCTAATAAACTTTTGCCTGCTGCTCATTTTGTGTCCACCTCTTCATTCTTCGAAGCAGCAAGACAACAAATCCCGGGTACTATGGTAACAAATCCCAGGTATTGTGGTAAAAAGTCCTGCAACACCTTCAGATTAACAGTGAGGGTATGGTGTAACATTTATCATGCAAATGAATGTCAAAAGAAAGCCAGAGTAGCAATGCTTATACTGGACAAACTAGACTTTTTTGTTCTTGTATTATTTTTATGCTGCTTTGGTATCAGGGTAATACTGGCCTCATAATGATTCTGAATGTGTCCCCTGTATTCTATTATTTGTAAGGTTTTGATAAAATATTTGTATATAATGGGAAAATCCAACATAAAAGAAGTAGTGTATTTAATTGCTGGCAATGGCCAGCAAACCCTGCACGGATGGATGAAGATTACTCCACACTTTGCTAAGAAAGAGGAGAAGGCATGGGGATCAACGTTCGCAGATGAAGACCCCATTTGCCTCACATGTACTCTCATTTGTTGCAGTGTCAGGCCAATCACAAATCTCAGTTGGCTTGTTGTGTACAATGTATAGATAACGGAGTTCCCCAAGGACTGCTGAAACAAGGCATTCTGCAGTCAGGGCAGTTAAAGGCAGCCCTTCAGCATTCCAAGAGACCCATGTCCCTCCCAAGCTTAACTGCAGCACACCAGAAATGTCTATGTTACATTTTAGCCAGCCAAGCAATGTATATAATCTCCTCATCCTCAGTAATAACTCCAACGTTTAATCACTGCAAGGAAAATTTAACATAGATAGGATGGAGAATAATGGATGTATATTACCTCAAGGGTCATTAAAATTCAATTAATTTTTGGTGAAAATCTAAATTGTCACAGCTTTTTTATGAAAATAAATTTAGTAATATATCTCAATCAAATGGAAGAATATATATGTTCTTTAATACAGAATTTTAATTACTAGAAATATGCCATTTGTAGCTACTTACAAAGTATGCTGTCATATATATGTCTTGAGATGTTCATTGGAATATATTTTGATTAGCAGAAACAATATTCAATTCCATTTATATAGAAATGTTTAAATAAATGTTACACCAATACAAAGAAATGGTATGCAGCTAGTAAAAAACAAAGGCCTTAAAGGGAAAAATTTCCAAAATATATAATACTTACTATCAGTAAAAGCAAGATGTAGAATGATATGTTAAATGTGCTTACTTCTGAATGAAAAATAGATATACAATATGAAATATTTCAGTTATATGTACAACTTTAGAAGGATATAGGGATTACCTTTGGGAAGAAAGACTGTGATATGGCAGGGAGGAATCTACTTGTTATTATACATAATTTTTCAAGTTGCAGTTTTCTAACTAGACAGATAGCTATTATATAAATAAATGTTTCAAATAATTTAAATGATAGAATGATTTTCAGAAAAAGGTGTTGCTAAGTGTTTGGATGACAGCTGAAGTAACTAACAAATAATGTAAAGTTTCTGAAAATTGAATTGGCCTCTATTGTTCATGTATTAAGAAAAGAAGACACTGTTTAGAAGCAGGCATTATACAGTACATAAAGTTTCATTTAAAAAAATCATAATTCAGGTGTGCCTGGGTGGCTTAGTTGGTTAAGTGTTTGACTCTTGATTTTGGCTTAGGTCATGTTTTCACAGTTTGTGAGCTTGAGTCTTGTGTCTCATGTCCGGCTCCACACTGACAGTGGGGAGCCTGCCTGAGTTCCTTTCTCTATCCCTCTCTCTCTGCCCCTCCCTGCTCACACACTCTCTCTTTCTCTCAAAAACAAATAAACTTAAAAAATAAAAATAAAAGAAACATAGTCATATACTTGCAAGATAATAACCAGGATAATGAATAACAAAAAATATGCACAGTAAATTAATTAGATATAAATCTACATCAGAAAATATATTTGGATTATCAGTTTTAGATGGTCGCTTCAAAGGTAATAATGAGATTCAGAGAATACAAGCAAAAATGGAAATGTGCTAGATTATTCACAATTAGGTATTACTTTGTTTCATGGGCCAAATGCATTAGCATTTGTCTAACTCCTATTAAGGTCAAGATGTATGGATTTGCTCAAGTTAATAAATAAAGGCTATTCACATTAGAAATGTGTCATAGATTGACTAAGTGTTCCTTTTTGCTGTAGATATAAAAATTTATTTGTTATATTGCGTTAAGGTTTCCAATGTTATGTGTATATTCCCCTCTACCCTTTTCAAACACCCACCAATATAAATATGAATATGTCAAATAATAAGTTTCCAGGTATATGAAAGTAGGACATATCATAATTTGCTAATTAAATAAAGACTGTTATCTAATCCATATGCTTCTCAATCAAATAGATAGTGGCCCTTCATATATATGCTAAAATACAATTATTTCATCATAGAGTAGTGCATTTCACTTATTATTAAAAAATATACAAATTTTATATTTACAGAAATTTAAAATTGATCCAAACACCTGCTCTAAGTTTGCTTGATATAGTTTGTCATGTGTATTGAACGATGTTCTTATGGAGTAGCTCAAAGAAATGAGATGAACTAGAAATATGGATTGAGTAAATAAAATAATGACATGCATAATTCACATATTAGCATACATTTATTTAGTTAAATTTCTTGTTTTCACCTGGCAGATAAATATGTGTGCTTTTTATTGGCAGTGGGAAACCCCAACCCATTATAGCATGAGAACTCAGCTTCCTTTTGTTTCAGGTCCATAGAGCAAGAAATGTGGAAGGGCATTTCTGTGAAGATAGGTGTGTGGGTCATAAGAACTGATTTTTAGAGTTGGGACTATGACAGCTGTCTCTACTCTGGATCCCAAGTGACAGAGGTGCATATCCATTTTATAGTGGGGTGTGGGTTTGTATGTATATGTGTGTGTGATTATAACAACCTTACAAATCATGGAAGGGGCTCATGGAGCAAGTTCTCTTGCCTAGGTCCAAGGACAGTCATGAAAAAATCTACACACATCTTGGAAATCTGGATTTGAAATATGCTGTTTTTTGTATCTATGAATAATAATGACCTAATTAAATAATAGCTTTATCATGTAGTTATTGAATTAGTACTTGATCCAAATTTCAGTGTTCTGCACATTAACTATATGCATGTAAAGTCCTCTGAAATGAATCATTTGGATGTTGTAAATGCTAAGTTCAAAAATATCACATCTTGTTAGCTTCCTGCTTTTTAGGAAAACTTTATCCGGGTTATATACTGATATTAATTTTTAAAGTGACATGGATCAATGACCAAAGAGTTTAAGTATTTATTTCCCTGGATATATATTATCCTATTGCTTAGTAGATGTCAAAGATATGATACTTACACCTTTCTGATTAAGCGCCTGTTGAACTTTAGATTGCAATAATCAAAGACTTGTTCAATTTAAATTTTAGATTATTTAAGAAGTCTTCAGCAAAAAAGACATTATAATATGGGATGATTACTGTAGATGTTATGAAAGAGGCTGTTAAATCCAGTGGGAATGTTCATCAGCATACTGTAATCAGCAACTAGAGAGAATGCTTAATTACAGTTATTTAGGTGACAAGTTGATGTAGTAGTGGTGTTGAAAGCAGAAAAGGGTGCCTGTGTTAACACTTGCAACATGTAAGAGGAAATGAAAACACATCAATATCAACTAACGATCTCATGATATGACTGTTCATATTGATTTCTCTTATTCTATAAATTCCAAAAGTAATTCTCACTACTACTTGCTTAAATGTTTCTGAGAGAAACAGTATTTTGTATGAGAAGTAAAATCTTAGATATTAAAGAAAGCTTATTTTATTTTATTTTATTTTATTTTAATGACTTACCTAGTGTTTAGTCATTACAAAATAACATTGATTTGACTAGTGCCTTAATTCACCTTCTTGGTAGTATAGAACACATGCAATTATTTCTGATTTGTTAAGGAGAACTCTATCATAATCTATGCTTTTAAAAGGAGAACTCTTTAAAATTCTTAATCATTTATCATTCATATTATTTATAAGTCAACTTTATAAATCTAATGACCATTGTATTATTTATTAGTTTCTTATGGCTGCTGTAACATATGATTTCAAACTGTGTGGCTGGAAAAAAACACACATTCATTCTCTCAGTTCCATAGGCCAAAGTCTGAAATGAAGGTGTTGACAAGGCGGCAATCTCACTAACTCCAGGAGAGATTTTATTCCTTGCCTTTTCCAGCTGCTGGGGGCTGTCAGCATTCCTGGGCTTGCAGCTGCATCACTCTAATCCCTGACTTTGTAGTCACATTGCCTTCTTCTCTTCTCTTTGTATCTTTCCTCTATGTCTCTTATAGGACACTCGGACATTTCCTACGAGACACTTGACATTGAATTTAAGGCCTACTGGATAACCCAGGGTAATCTCCCCTCTCAAGATCCTTAAATGAATTCAACCTGTCAATACTCATCTATCCAATAAGGTAATGTTCATACATTTCAGAGATTAAGAGATGGATATATCTTTTTGGCCATGATTCATTCCACTAAACTGGCTTTTCTTATGATAGTTTAATTGATATATATTTTTATTAGGAATAAAGTGGAGTTTTGGGAAGCAGATTCTAGCAATATATGACAGATTAATTAACTGAATATGATGTACCTTTAGAAACCATAATAATTACACATTTTATTTTATTTATTTTATTTTTTTAACATTTGTTTATTTTTGAGAAACAGAGAGACAGAGCACAAGCAAGAGAAGGGGCAAAGAGAGAGGGAGACACAGAATCTGAAGTAGGCTCCAGGCTCTGAGCTGTCAGCATAGAGCCCGATACGGGGCTTTAACCCACAAACTGTGAGATCATGACCTGAACCAAAGTCAGATGCTTAACCAGCTGAGCCACTCAGGAGCCCCAATAATGACGTATCTTCATATTGAGAAGGAATGCTAATATGAAGTATATTTCTGGGTTACAATTAATTCCTGTGATTGTAAGTTTTGTTTTAACGAACATTTCTTGATCAAATGAAAGTATCTTATTGTCTTTAATTGTTATAGGGTGCATTGAAATACTTCATCCTTACTGATATGAAAATGCATGTTTCAGGTTTGCTAAGTGGGCATTTAGTTATTTTGACTTCTATGAGCCAAGTGCAGGTGGACAAGTAAAAGAAAGCTCTGCAGGTGTTTGGAACATAGTAAATTAAACATAATAGAAAACAACAATATAATTATAATATTGAAAAGTTTGAACACATACATACATATTAAATTATTATCTATTTAATCTTGTATAACAAAACAGATGAGAGAAAATTATAATTAGTCTTGATTCGGTGGGCCTATTAGGCAAAGTTTTAAGGAGTGTGTAGTTTTTGAAAAGAGTTTTTCAAGATAAATAAGAGTGACTAAGTTCTGGGTAGAAAGATATAGGGAAAGGAATTGAGTCATAATGATATCCAATTATGGTATAGTAAATGGAGTGACAATAGAATGACCACAGTGAGATTTTCATGCCTTACTATGGAGCTTAGACTTCAGATTGTCAAAGGAGAGTTAATAAAGATATCTAAAAGGAAAAGGGTATGACCATATGAATTTGTATTTTGATGGGATTATTTGGTAAAAGTGTAAAAATGAGCTAGAGGTAATAAAGGATTGGGGTGAGGAGATAATGCTTGCTAATATATTCCTTTTCTTCTTTTTAACTGAAGTATAGTTGATACACAATATTATATATTAGTTTCAGGCGTACAATAGTGATTTGACATTTGCATACATTATGAAATGTTCACCACAAGAGGTAGTTACTATCTGTCATCATAAAGTTATTGCAATATCATTGACTACATTCCCTATGCTGTACTTTTCATATTTGTGAATGTAAGGATACTTATGACATTCTTATGACTGGAAGTGTGTACCTCTTAATCCCCTTGATCTATTTTGCCTACCCTCAACCTGCCTCCTCTCTGACAACCATGTTTGTTCTCTGTATTTATGAATTTGTTTCTGTTTTGTTTGTTTGGTTTCTGAATATAAGTGAAATAATATGGTATTTCTTTTTTATTTATTTCAACTAGCATAAGAGTCCATTGGTCCATCCATCCATGTTATCATGAATGGCAAGATTTTATTCTTTAAAATGACTGATCATATATCTATCTCTCACAACTTCTATATATCTATGTAGATATATAGATATATGTATCACAACTTCTTTATCCATTTATGTATTTATGGACACGAAATCACTTTTACTTCGTGTATATGTCTCTTTCTCCATTAATCCAGGCTTTGAAGTTTGGGTCACTGGGTGGATGGGACAGTAGTGTGAGCTGACCCACAGAGAACTGTAGAGTAATGGTATAAAAGAAGATAATATTGAAGACAGTGAAAATATGGTTACCAATCAAATGAATGGTCAAAACATGAGGTTATGAGCAGAGAGAATACATCATTGTTCAGGGCATATATTCCCACTAGAGATTTTAAAAAAAAAATGAATTTTTTGGGGGAGGAGGGTGAGAGAGAGACAGAGTGCAAGGGGGGGTGGGGGCGGCAGAGAGAGAGACACAGATACAGAATCCGAAGCAGGCTCCAGGCTCTGAGCTGTCAGCACAGAGTCTGACTCTGTGCTGGAACCACAAACCACGAGATCCTGACCTGAGCCGAGGTCAGTCAATTAACCCACTGAGCCACCCAGGCGCCACCCCCCACCCCCACTAGAGATTTTTGAAAAGTGAGAGGAAAGGAGAAAAAGGTAAGATAACCTCCCAAAACACTGAAAGTCAGATTGAGATTATATCTCGTGGTGTCCTCCTACTATGTGTATAGAAGGAGAAATACCACCATTATCCAAAACATAAATCAGAACCCTGGATTTTCCTAGAATTCCCTCTTTTTTTTTTTTTTTGCCTCCTTCTCTATACCAGTATTATCACTCAATCTATCATAAAATCATATAGATATTAATCCTTATACATGTCTTCATTCAGATATTTCTTTCTAAACTTACCGAACTCACATATGTACTTATCAGTCTCTCCAGTGGACATCTCTGTGCTTTCTCTGATTTCATGTGTTTTCTCTGATTTCAGTCTTGTCCCTAATTCACATTGTACCCATACTTTCAATATGAGCTATCTCAGAAAAATCTGGCTACACAACTCACCTGTTTAAATTCAGTCAATGTCTACCCAGTGCTCTTTGTATAGTCCGGTTCAAGTGAATGGCACACAAGACCCACGATTATGTAGATCTGACTGAAAATTCGCTCACCTCTTAAACCATATGTGTGTTTACTCATACTCTTAATTTTCCTTAGCATGACCTTTCTGTTCTTCTTTATTTTTTTTAAATTTTTTTTAACATTTATTTATTTTTGAGAGATAGAGACAGAGCATGAGCAGGGAAGGAACGGAGAGAGAGGGAGACACAGAATCCGAAGCAGGCTCCAGGCTCCGAGCTGTCAGCACAGAGCCTGATGTGGGGCTCAAACCCATGAACCGGGAAATCACGACCTGAGCTGAAATTGAGTCAGACGCTTAACCGACTGAGCCACTCAGGTGTCCCTGTTCTTCTTACTCCCTGTACTGTTTTCTGAATCCTTTTCTCTTGTTTGGGGTCAGCTCACCTTGGATTATACCTCCTTCCTCAGAACAAAGCTCTAAAAGAATACTGGTTTGCATTACATTGAAACATTTCTTTAGATTATACTGCACCCACTCTCCAGACTATACATACTGACAGTGGCAAACATTAATCTTTACATTTTCAACTATTGTCACTGGCCTTCAGTAGATACTCATTTTTTTAATGGAACTTATGTGATTATTAGATTTTTTCTGAAAATGGAAATGCAAATTTTAGACTAGTAGTCAGTATTTACAAAACATGCATGGAAAGGACTTGTATTCATAATGTATTTATAAACCTCTTTAAACTCAACGTTAAGAGGGGTGCCTGAGTGGCTCAGTCAATTAAGTGTCCCACTCTTGATTTTGGCTCAGGTCATGATCTCACAGTTCGTGAGTTCAAGCCCCACATCAGGCTCTGTAGTGTCAGCTTGGAATTCTCTCTCTCCCTCTCTCTCTGCCTGTTCCCTGCTCCCTCACACACACTCTCTCTCAACATAAATAAATAAACATTAAAAAAAATAAACTCAATATTAAGAAAATAAGCAATTTGGAAAAACAGTGGGAAGAAAACTTGAATGGAAACTTTAACAAAGTATTAATGCACATGGCAAAAAAACCGTGAAAAGATGTTCAAAATAATGAGTAATCATAAAAATATGCATTAAAACCAATACACAAAATCTAGCATACACTCACTAGTATGGCTAAAACTAAAAAGTTTGACAATACTAAATATTGATGATGCTATGAAGACTTTACCTATTGCTGGCAGAAGTTACAATCAGTATAGTAGTTTTCGAGATCAGTTTTTCATTTTTGGTGAAGTCAATGAGACAACCACATGAACCAGCAAGCCAGCTCATAGATATTTATCTAAGAAAAAAGAAAGCATATAGAGACCTATACGTGAATGTCCATTATAGCTTTACTAAAACAGCTACCAATTTCCAAATATTGGATAAACATATCTGTGGTATATACATTAGCTAGAATACCATTCATCAATACAAAGGAGTAATAAATCCCAACAATGCACATGAATCTCAAAAACAGTATGTTAAGTTAAATAAATTCAGATACTAAAGGTTACATTCAGTATGAATTCTTTTATAGGAAATTCCAGAAAACACAAAACTATAGTTACAGAAGGCAGTTCAGTGGTTAATGTTAAGAGGACATCAAAGATAAATTATGAAGTACAATAGTTATAAAACTCTAAATGTATTTAAAATACTCCCATAGGTCGGTTCTAAAGAGTTCAAGAATTCCTTTCTTTTTTTTTTTAAATTGTTTTTGATGTTCATTAATTTTCGAGAGAGAGACAGGGCATGAGTCGGGGAGAAGCCGAAAGAGAGGGAGACACACAATCTGAAGCAGGCTCCAGGCTCTGAGCTGTCAGCACAGAGCCCTACACAGGGCTGAAACTCACCAACCATGAGATCATGACCTAAGCTGAAGTCGTATACTTAACCGACTGAGCCACCCAGGCGCCCTGGCCAAGAATTCCTTTCAAACTTTATTCAGAATTGTGGTATTCATATGAGCTGAAATTCCCTATTCCATGTTCTCTATTCACTCTGCTCTTTCGTATTCAAAGACTAAGCCATGGCAGAATATGAGCAGTGTCGTTTCCCATTGTTTATTTTATCAAAGAAGAACAAGTAATCTGAAGAGTCAAATATTTGTATGCCTTGGGGCAGATATTGATGGCCTGGACTTAAGGAACATAAATTCTTAGTTCTCTGTCAGTAATGGAATGGATCCAGCATGCATCTAGCTGTTCACTGATTTAGGTTATCAAATGATCACATTTTCAATAAGACTAATTCTTATCCTCTAAGTATTTTTCTGATAATCATTACATGTTGTTTACCCTAACTCTTTTTTATCACTCCTGGAAACATTTTAGAGATTTGTGTTCCAAATGAAACTTTGGAATTTGGGTAACTAAATGTTTAAAGCTATGGTATTAGGCTAAATGGGTTAATTGTATTATTTTTTAGTTATTTGATTATATATTTAAACTATTCATTCTGTGTCTTCTAATACCTCAATTTCTGCCCCTCTGAGAAAGTTGTGAATAACAAGTACCTGTTTAAATTTGTAGTAGATATTGGTTTGTGAGAATGAATTGAAAGTTTCTATCTATTGCATTACGTATCATCTATAACCATTATAGAAACATCAATCTCACCTGGGGTTTATACTGCCTGAAAAACTACAACTCTGCTTCAATAAAATCTTTTTTTTTACAACAGTGGAAATTCCAAATCTTATCATTTAAGAGATTTTTGGCTGCAGGAATAGACAAGCCTTGAGTCAAACTGGCTTTATAATAAAGCAATAGTTCCCAAAATATGGTCCCCAGAACAGCAGCATTAACATCACTAAGGAACTTGTAGAGATGCAAATTTTCTAGTCCCACCATAGACATAGTAACTCAGATATTTGAGGACTGAGAACAACAATTTTTGTTTTAACAAGCCCTTAAAATGATTTTGAGAATCTGCAATCAAAATATATTATTTGAAAAAGAGCAAACATAGACATGGGGCAGGCTCCAGTTTGTGAAATAATAATTTAGGTTTTGTGGATATCACTTGGCAAAATAATTTGAAGTGAATGTTGGAAAACAGAATTTAATTTGAAAAAATGAGCTTTTCCTTAAATAAGCAAGCTCATATTTTGATACAAAAATTGTTAGCATTGGTTTGAAAATATTTCCTAAGGATGCAATAAAGTTGTTGTCGTGGTGGTGGTTGTTTTGCTCCATAGGCATCTCTTCCTGCCAAAACTAAACTAAACTAAAATCCTAAAACAATTCATTGTCAAGTTGACACAAATGGTCTTAGTCCCTAACATTTGCATCATACTTAGCTGGTCTCAATTTTCAATACTTCTTTTGGTCATTAATAATCCAAACTGGAGGACAGATTATTAATTCCACCTGAGAAGTACATTGGCTCTATGGGATCGGTTTTGTATGTGGCAGAGTTTAAAGCAGACATTGTAGAACTTACTGATCAAAAATTTCAAACCTTTTTGTATAGGAAAATTTCTCCTTGGGACTGTGAATGTGGGTGCTTGTTTTCTACTGGAAGTACCTTTATTGTCTATCCATGTGATTTGTTTTCGTTAGTCATTGCAGAATCATTTTTCAGTATATGTACATTTTTTTTTACTACATTGTGTCTACAAGTGTCATTTTCAGGAGACTCTCTCTGGTGTGTAGGAGCTTCCACCTATTTTATATGTAAGGCTTTTTCTAGGGATTTTCTGCTTTTGTTCCAAGTCTGTTTCATATTGTTCAGTTAGGAGTTGGCAGCATGGAAATGGGGCTGTTTCCTATTAATGGTTTTTGCTTTTATATTAAATCCCCTATTTCTGAGTTAAGGCCATTCACTGAAAATAAGAAGAAAACTGAGGTTTCATTTGTTTCTAGATCTCTTCCTGAATGCTTTCTTAAGATTATATAAAGACTATTCTTGATATTTAGACATGAGAGAACTTCAGATATTGTGTGATTCTATTTTAATTGGTGTTTGCTTCTTTCTGGTTTGAGTTGGATTTTGCAAAAATCTCTTTTGTTCATTTATCCTTCGAAATGCCAGCCTTCAGAAAGAGAAGTGGGCACACATATATAATGATATCATCTTTTTCATTATTTTCGTTGGTATTTTCTTTACAATTTTTTTAATGTTTATTTTTGAGAGAGAGAGAGAGACAGACTGTGAGTGAGGGAGGGGCAGAGAGAGAGACACACACAGAATCTGAAGCAGACTTCAGGCTCTGAGCTGTCAGCACAGAGCCCAATGTGGGCTTGAACTCACAGACTGCGATATCATGACCTGAGCCGAAGTTGGACACTTAACGAACTGAGCCACCCAGGTGCCCTGGTATTTTCTATTTTTATTAATTTTATCATTAGAGTTAGGAGGTATGATTTATTAATCCAGGACCAGCTAACAGAGTTTGTGGGCTCAGTGCAAAATAAAACATGTGAGGCCATTTTTTCAAAAACTAAGAATGTCAATACGACAACAGCCCCACTTAGACTTAAATATAATGGTAAATTGACATAAATTTTGTAAAGCTTAGCAGGCAACCTTTTATTGTGAACTGATGAATTGATGTTGTATATTCTTTTCTAAGCATTAATGCTTATAACTAACTACAGAAACAAATCAGGATAACAGTTCAACTGTATACCATATTGGAATTTTCAATTCCGTACATCCTCAGTTACTAGAACATTAAAAGAATGTACTCCTATATCTGTTCTCTATCAAGAGTGCAGTTAGTAGAAATATCACATGACTGTTAAGGGAATTTTCTAGTTTTTAGAGTGTTGGAAAAGTTTCATTCTGTATTTTTTTCTGTCTTTTTCTTGGTAGAGGAGACATATGGAGAGTTTATTCCCATTGATTGTCTTGAAAACCCTAATACCCTGTAACAATGTATGTTATTTCCTCTGTAGAGATACCTTCTCTCTTTTTAAAGGCCCATTTTTGTGTTGCATCCTTTTGAAGAGATCAAGTGATTGACCCAGACTAAGTAACAAATCTCTGCATATGATAAAGATTAGAATGCAAAGAAATAGCAATTGGTTGATTTTTGTTTTTAATTTTGTTTTTTCCTGCTAAGAAATCTTCTATGACTCTGACATCTATAGGATGAAGACCAACTCCTCCGGGTGTCTTATGAGGCCCTCCATGGCCTGGTGACTGCCAGTGCCTCCATTCTCTTCTCTGGTCACACCCGTTCTAACCTTAAACTCTACACGTTAAACTCTCTTGCAATTCTTCAACATGATGGCTGTTTCATGTCTTGGTGCATGTTATTTCCCTGGGGTATGATGCTCTGATGCCCTTACCACCTACTTTAGACTGTCTTGGTAAAATCTTCTTTCTCCTTTAGGTTGTAACTTAGCATGTCACCTCCTCTGTGAAGCAAGCCTTGATACTCACATGCTTGGAAGCTCCTCCCCCAGTGCAGTACCTTGTATACTGGTCCTTTATGGCAGTGAATGTATTATATCATATTTGGCCCTTTACGGTTGTATCTGTATTTTCACTAAACTGAGGTTTTGTGGACAGGGATCATGCCTCTTTTCATTCATTTACCTTTTACACTTAACACAGTGTCTTGCCTATAGTTGGCACTAAATAAGAACTTGTTGAATAAAATGAATTGAGTGAAACTTCAAAAAACTCATTGAATGAAATAAATAAATGTCATTTTATTTATTTATTTATTTATGTATTTATTTATTTATTAGTTTATTAGTTTCTCTCTCTCTCTCTCTTTTTTTTTTTTTTGGTATCAGGAGTAGAATTTGATGATTCATCATTTACATATAACACCCTGTACTTATCAGAATAAGTGCCCTTCTTAATACCCATCAGCCATTTAGCTCATCCCCTGTGACCTCCCCTCCATCAACCCTCAGTTTGCTGTCTTATAGTTAAGAGTCTAAATGTAATTTGGGGTGCCTGTGTGGTTCAGTTGGTTAAGCACCCTACTCTTGATTTCAGCTGAGGTCATGATACCACTATTTGTGGGTCTGAACCTTGAATCGGGCCCTGTGCTGACAGTGTGGAGACTGCTTGGGATTCTCTCTCTCCCTCTCTCTTTGGCAATTCCCCACACATGTGCCCTCTCTGTCATAATAAATAAGCATTTTAAAAAACAGTCTAAATGTAATTAAAAAAAAAAACAGGTATCCTTGACTCAAAAGCTGCATTAATAAAGAAATCTTGAATCATTACCAGAATGTTAGATTTCTCCCATAAACTCAAAGGGAACAAGAAAAATAATTATAGAATAAACTTAATATTTAAAATTTGAATTTAAAACAGAGTAGGTAATATTATTACTCATTTCCATTTGCAAAAATACACATAGAACTTTAATAAATTATTATATTTGCCTAATATTTCAGAGTTCTCAAAGGATACTTATATACTCTATTTCATTTGTCTTTTTTTTTTTTTTTTTTAAGATTCTATATGGTATTTGTTTTTCTTTGTCTGACTTTTCTCACTTGGTATAGTGCCTTCAAGGTCCATCCATAGTGTCACAAATGGCAAAATTTCTGAGGGACTTAAGTTAAATTAGTATGTTTTCTTTTCTTTCTTCTTTTTTTTTTTTTTTGAGTTAGTTTATTTATTTATTTATTTATTTATTTATTTATTTAAGCATGGGAGGGGGAAAGAGATGGAGAGAGAGAAAGAATCCCCAGCAGACTTTGCACTCTGCCCTGAGCCTGAAGCAGGACCCTGTCTCACGACCATGAAATCTTGACCTGAGCCGAGATTAAGAGTCAGATGCCTAAAACTGAGCCACTCAGGTGCCTCTAGTATGTTTTCTTTTCTTAAAGAAACCCTGGTTTCTAACCATCTGTTTTTTGCTGTTCTTCAGAGACATATGCCTAAATAAAAGTTATGTGAAAAGCACAAAACAGAATGTTTCCAGATGCAGGTGGTCCTAGATAATTTTGAAAAGTGCATGTGGGAATGTAAAAAAAAAAAAGAAGAAGAAGAAGAAGAAGAAGAAACAGTACATGGAGTTTATTTGCTAATATTTTTAGGGTAAGATTTCTGGGGAAATAGAAATTTTGACAGCTATTAAACTCTTTTTACAGGGAAAGATAAGCTGGTTCCCCAATCCACTGCAACATTGCATACTTGTCTTCCATTTATTTTGTGGTTATTACATTTTTAGATAAAATGCCTTTAACAGGAAAAAAACACTATATAAACTCTCCATGACCAAAAAAAAAAAAAAAAAAAAAAGGGCAGCACATCATAGGCAAATATATCCACAGAGGGAGGATTAAATGGAAAGGCTATGTGAAGAAAACTCTCTCCTTTCACATCTGATATCCACAGTTGTACATGTGAGTCTGAAAATTGATCCCAAAATATAAGTTTTTAATAAATATGTTATCCCATTTATAGCAGTTAAGATGACAGAGTTGCCCTTATACCTCCCACTCACTAGATGAAATGACTTTATTTTTCATTAGGGAATTATTTAATTTTTTTCTGATAGGACAGTAAAATGTAAGCTATTTTCATAAGAATATTTGTTAAACTGGATTGAATTATGTTCTCTCTCTTTTTTTTTAGAAGTCTGTGGGTACGAGTAAAAATTTAGGAAAATGTTTAAAAAAGGTAATATGAATATTTGTAGAATAAACAAACACACAAAATCATTTATTTAGCTATAATATCAATGGAATAGATCTTATCATATAATAATGGCTTTTTTCATACATAAATATGATTCTATTTATTTTCAAAAGAGGGGGCATTTATTGTGAGGGCACCATGTTACAATTTTTTATGCTGTGATAATAAATGATTTAATTCATGTAATTTATGAATTAACTTTTATTATATGATTTTTAAGGCTTTAGATTATTTTAAATTTTAGTATAACACTTTGAATAGAATTCTTTCTGACTGATATTTTTAAATTTATTGTCTTATTTATAAGTAAAATGTACATAAGAAAGCATAACTGAATACATAATTGCTATTTTTATTTGAATAATTATCTGTTAGTTCAGTTAAGAATAAAAAAAAATTAGGGGTGTCTGGGTGACTCAGTTGGTTAAGCCTCTGACTCCTGGTTTTGGCTCAGGTCATGAACTCATGGTTCGTGAGATCAAGCCCCAAGTCCAGCTCTGCCCTGACAATAGGAAGCCTGCTTGGGATTCCCTCCCTCTCTTTCTGCCCCTCCCCCACGTGCTTGTTAGCTCTGTCTCTTAAAATAAATAAATAAACTTGAAAAAAAGAATAAGAAATAATGTTTTGATTTTACCTTCTCTTCATGGTTATTCACTGATGCTCTTTCTTTCTTTATGTAGATCCAAGATTCTCCTAAATAATTTTCCTTAACTTTTCTTACAATAGGTCTGCTGCCGACAAATTGCCTCAATTTTTGTTTGTCTGAAAAAGTCTTTATTTTTCCTTCACTTTTGATAGATAATCTTGCAGGGTACAGGATTTAGGTTGGTGGGTTTTTTTCTACCCACATTTTAAATATTTCATTCTGCTCCCTTCTTGCTTACATGGCTTTTGGGAACTTAGATGTAAGGCTTATCTTTTTTCCTCAATGTGTTAAGGTTTTTGTCCCGTTTCTTTCATGATTTTTTTTTTTTTTTGCCTTTTATTTTCTGTAAACAGTATGCCAGCATATAGGTTTTTGTTTTGTTTTGTTTTGTTTTGTTTTTTGGCCTTTATTCTATTTGATTTTCTCTGAGCTTTCTGGATCTGTGGTGTTGTGTCCAAAATTAATTTGGGAATATTCTCAACCATGATCATTTCAAATACTTCTTCTGTACTTTTCTCTCTTTATTCTTCTGGTATTCCATTACATGTATGTTGTCCCACAGTCCTTAGATATTCTGGTGTATTTGTTTTTTGTTTTGTTTTGTTTTGTTTGTCCTTGTTTTCTTTGCCTTGCAGTTTTTGAGGATTCTATTGATATGTTCTGTAGCTCAGAAATTTTCTGATCCATGTCCAGTCTACTATTAAGCCTATCAACAGCATTCTTCATTTCTGGTATGGTGTTTCCTACCCCGCCCCCCCCCTTATTTATTTATTTATTTATTTAAGACCGAGAACGAGAGAGAGAGAGAAAGAGAGCACCTGCTCACGCAAGCGGAGAGAGAGGAAGAGAAGATCCCAAACAGGCTCTGCACTGTCAGGACAGAGCCCAAAATGGGGCTCAATTTCACAAACCTTGAGATCATGACCTGAGCCGAAATCAAGAGTCAGATGCTTAACTGACTGAGCCACACAGGTTCCCCTAGTGTTTTTTATCTGTAACATTTGGTAGGCGGGATCTTTATTAGGCTTTCTTTCTCTCTGCTTATAGTGCCCATCTGTTCTTACATGCTATCTGCTTTGTCCATTACAGTCCATTACGGTCCTCCTTAACATATGAATCACAGTTATTTTAAATTCCTGGTCTGATAATTTCAATATTCCTGCCACATCTGGTTCTGATGCTCACTTTGTATTTTAAAATGTGATTTTTGCCTTTTGTTATGCCTTGTGATTTTTTTTTCTTGATACCAGACATGATGTATTAAGTAAAAGGAACAGCTGTAAATAGACCTTTAGTAATATGGTGAGGTGTGGGAAGAGGGTAAGCAATCTGAAATGGCCCTCTGATCAGGTCTCAGTCTTTTAGTAACTGTAGGCCTTTGGACTGAATTTCACAATTGTTTCTCAATTTTATTGTCCCTGCTTCGCCATGGGACATTATGGCTAGAGTGTGTAGGCTGGGGTGTTGGGTATTTTCCTTCCCTACATGGAAGGCTAAAGCTAGTTGAAGTTAGGTTTTTCCCTTCCCCAGGTAAGTCTGACTCTGATAATACTCCAGCAAGTTAGGCTCTAGTTAAATAGTTTCACCTGAAAGCATGTCTTGTTAAGAACAGAATTCTCTGGCATATCTTAAATGGTTCCTTTCTCCTCCAACTGCTGGAAACCCAAGGGGATTTTTCTCTGATACTTACCAAGGGAACTTGGCTGAACAGTTCAAGGTAAATGTCACAATATTGTGGGGTCCCACTAGACTGGGGACCCTGGAATTTTTAACTCTTAAGAGTGTTCACAATACTCCTCCAGTAAGGGTGGAAGAGACGACTTTTAAGTTCTTCACATGCTTGAGCTGAACTGAAAGTCTCATATCTAAATCAAATTCTGCTTTTTCTTTCTTTCCTTTTTTTTTTGTCTTTTGGCTATGTGTTGTTATTTTATTTTTCCATATGTTTCATAGTATTTTTATGAAACTCGGTATCTTTTTTAGGACAGCAGAGACAGATAAATCGATTGTATGCAAATGTATCTCTTTTTTTCTCCTACGCCTTTGGTGTGGTAGTTTCAATTAATCCAAACAAAAGTATTTCTAGTGGTGGTGGGCACTATAAATAACCTCAGCATATGTCAGCCAACACATGCCTCAAGGCATAATTTGTGATTAAGGTGGGGCCATATGATTTTTCTCCTTATCTACTCTGCTATCAGCTTTAGGTCTTCCTTTTGTGTTACATTTCTTTCTTTCTTTTATTTTTTTTAATGTTGGTTTATTTTTAAGAGAGAGAGGGGAGAGGTAGAGAAGGAGAGAGAGAACGGCAAACAGACAGAATCCAGAGCAGGCTTCAGGCTCAGAGCTGTCAGCACAGAGCCCAACACGGGGCTCAAACCCACGAAACATGAGATCATGACCTGAGCTGAAGTCAGATGCTTAACCAATTGAGCCACTCAGATGCCCCTTTTTTGTGTTATATTTCTATGGGGATTATCTACAAAAACAAAGGAACACTCCCAGGGGTAAATACTGTAACTTTTTACCTGATACTTGCTACCCCAATACTTAAGATCATTCTGATTAAGCCACAGGCAGACACTATGTCCTAGCATCTCAGAATTTTGGGCTTCCCAAGGAGCTAATCTTTTCCCACTCTCTAGTACTAGGCCCAGCGATTATCCTACTGCTTCCCATGTAGTAGAGGATATTTTTCCATTCTCTTTCTCCAGCAGCATTGAACTTACACCTGTGCCATCAGAATATGTTTTTGTTGCCCTTTCCCAAAGATAAAGACTTGTTTTCTAGGGGACTAAAGCAGAAGGGTGCTGGTAAATTTTGTGCTCCTCATGTGGCCTGTGCTATTCTCTACTTCAACGTATATACTATGATGGATGCTTTCTCAGGACTCTGATCAATAATCTTTGTGGGTATCTAATGAATTATATTGTAAAAAAGTCATCAAGACTTGGTAAACTCTCCCTATATGTGTAACATCCTAAAGGCTCCACATTTTCTCATAAAAATGCTGAGGACACTGGTGGAAAGCCATTAAAGCCGAGGATGTAAGAACAAAAGACTTCTATTAATGAGGAAAGGGTATGGATAAGTGCTGAGCCCAGAACCAGATATGAGAAGTAGAAAGAGCAGGGCCAGAGAAGCCAATCCTCTGAGACTAAGAGACACATTGCCTGCATAAGACACGTTTAATCAGACCGATATCTCTTGTCCCCACCATCAGGGTAGCAATATTGGGTAGAAAGGAACCGTGGGTACCTCTAGAAGTGCTCTGTTATCTCCATAGGCATCCATAATAGGACAACACTAAAGGAAGATTCACTCCAAGCCTCCAGCAGGTTATCTTATCTGAAATCCTCATAGTCCAGCATAGCTCTGCCTGTTGCAAGTAAGCAAATGTTCAAATCCCCATGTATCTCTTCAGGTGCTTGCCTCTCCATAGATGAAGGACCGATTGCTAGTCTTGCCACTTCAACTTTTTGGTAGTTTCAAGTAAAGTTGTGAACTTGCTGTTTTCCTGGATTTTTGTTGTAAGATTGTGACACTCTTTGTAGGTCTTTGTACCTTTAAGTAGATATGTGATATCCAGTAAGGCTTTTAAAAAATTTATCTGGCTTCCTAAGATTTATTTTTGGTGAGTTGGTTACTATAAATTCCTCCTTGATAGCCTGAACAGTAAATCATGTAATCTTTTCCCTCACTTATTTCATTTGCTGTAGACTCTTTCAACATTCACAATAATTTGTTTCTTCAGTTTTCAGGTGATCTCATCAATTTATTAAACATTTCTTCACCTTTGTCTCATTTGCAGGTTTAAATGTGATTCCTAACAAAAGCTTTGGGGAAACTTGAAGGTATTTGCCTCTTTATGTTATTTCTGACTCTCTCTGTTTCTGTTTCTGTCTCTCTCTCTCTCTCTGTATATATGTATATATATATCTTATTTTGTTCTGCAAATAAGTTCTAGTTGCTGCTCCCAAATGCTGGTTTTATTATTTATGCAACAAATAGGTCAATGTGTGACTATTGTAATATTGCTTTAATTATGAATCCAATTTCAATAATTCTGTAAAATTTTTTTAATGTTTATTTATATTTGGGGGAGAGAGAGAGAGAGAGAGAGAGAGAGCGAATGGGGGGAGGAGCAGAGAGAGACCTAAACAGAATCTGAAGCAGGCTTCAGGCTCTGAGCTGTCAGCACAGAGTCTGACACGGGTCTCGAACTCACGAGCTGTGTGATCATGACCTGAGCCAAAGTCGGACACTTAACCGACTGAGCCACCCAGGCACCCCTCAATAATTCTGATGACTTCAATCTGGGGGTCAGTTAAGCATGTTTTCTTAGAAGACAGTTTCATGGAAAGCACAAAACTGAGGGTGTAACTTGTATGAATTTATCAGTGCTATAGACTGAATTTCTGTGTCGCCACGCCCCCCTCCCCATTCATATATAGAAATTCTAATCTCCAAGATAATGGTGTTTGGAGATGGGGTCTTTGGGAGATAATTAAGTCATCAGGGTGGAGACTTTATTATGGGATTAATGCCTTTATAGGAAAAGTCAGGAAACAGCTTTTTCTCCTTTTCTCTGTTTCTCTCTGTCTCTCCCTCTCTCCACCATGTGAGGATAGGATAGGAAGACGCTTCTTTGAAAACCATGAAAAGTGCCCCCACCAGACATTGGATCTACTGGCACCTTGATCTTGGACTTCCCAGTCTCCAAAACTGTGAGAAACAAATTTTTATTGTTTCAGCACACAGCTTATATTATTTTGTGATAGTGGCCCAAACTAAGACAATTGATACTGTATTTTGGATTATAATTTGCTCTATATCAACTTTGGGTTTACAGTAATCATGATGTTGACAAAGTGAAGGGGGAAAACATTTATGAGACCACTTTGGAGGATAATTGGGTAAAAGATAGTTCTCTTTGGCTTTGGGTTAACTCATACACTCTTTTACAACTTGTGAATTTAGAGATTGTTGAAATCTTAGTCCAGCACTTATGCTTATATTTCCATGTGCATGGATTTCTTACTTCCAATAAGAGATTATAAGAATGAGACAAGAACAATATTCAGGAAGTCTGTTTCTGCTTCTGTAAAGTTGGAGTAAAGTTAGTTTTAGTATATTTCATATTTTTCTGCAATATTCTAGTGTCTGGGTAAATTTCGCAAATTCCAAGCAATTTGGGTCAATGTTCTATAGCAGTTTCTGAGACCTTTCTGCTTATATCAACATTTCTAATTTCCTAAATCCACCAGCAGGCTCTGTCCATTAGAGTCAAGAAGAATCTTTCTCTTCCCTTCATTTTTACATGTTGATAGATTTTAATTTAACCTCTCTACGAGGTTGTCATACTTTCTATAAGATCTCCTTTGATTCTTCATGCCAGTTTGTCAGGTGGTAATTCCAAACTGCTACTCTTGGCTTGCAATCTTTAAAACATTACTTGAGTTTGAGTTCTATTTTAACTTTCCACCGTCATTCTTCATGAAAGCTTTAAATGAAATATTGACATTTCCCATATTCATTTAGAATATTATATGCACCCTCTGCAGTTCTTCACATTTTTGCATGAAATAATTTCAAACATAGGGATATATAATTTTACAGATAATTCTTATCAGTTTGAGCTTTCCCTGACAAGCTATTAGTCTTTGAAATATTTTACCCAATGCTATGATGTCCTGTCAGAGAAGAAGCGGAATTCATTGCCTCCAAATTCATTTGAGCAGTGATAGAATGTCATTATAGGCATTTATCATTCTTCATACACTCAAAATTTTGGTAAATGAAGTGAATCTGGGTCTTCTTTGGGGTCATCACAATTAGCACCTAAACAATATAAGTGTGAAGTATCATTTATCAGTCTTCATAATGAATTAATGTCCTTGTTTTATCTTTATGATAGTTGTACCTGTCAAAAACTTTACCAGCTTCAGTACTTAAAATCTAAGAAACTCTGAGAGGACTGTTGAGGTATTAAGCATTATTGAGGAGTTGATACTGGGGCATTATTGATAGTAAGTAATATGCAAATCGTTATTATTTAATTTATTATTATTTTTTTACTAAAACGGTCACCATTTAAAAGAGAAAAATAGATTAATTATTTTATAAAAAGTAAGTGACATGTTTACAGGAACATTTTAATTTTCTTACTTCTACATGGCCAGCTACTGGTAGAGTACTTTATGTACAGAAAGGGCTTACTAACTATTATTAGTAAGTAAAAATTGGAATAAGTTTTTGAACTTGGTTAATAGTATTTGAAAGATTACATAAGTGATCATCCAAGTTTCGGTTTCAGTTTTGATTTTTGATAAATCTTAGTATTTTGGGAACTCAGTTTCATCATTAATAGGATTAGAGCGTTGGATTCATTGGTTTTCAAGGTATTCTTAAAACAAAAATGTCAATTATTTCATTTATTTTAGATGTTCCTAGAAATATTTCTTATAATCCTGTTTTAATTTTTTTTTTCAAATTAGTGACACCATGTTAATTTTCTTTTTACCTTATTGCATTGTCAATTAAAATAGAAACTTGCAAAATATCACTGAGTCCCAGGTTAACATACAAGTGAGCATAATTCTCCTAAATTGGTGATTAGTTCTCAGCTTGTTTTCTTGTTTTGAGTGATTTTTCAAATAAGGACATAAGATATATATATATATATATATATATATATATATATATATATGCTTTTATTTCTTTATTTCACAATTCAGAATTTCATATCTCTGAATAACGTGCTCTGGTTACATAATACGGAATATATAACTGGTCTAAGCAAGGATTGAAGTAGTTAACTCTTAATAAGTTGAGCATATTTAGGAATCTATAAAATTTGGCCTCATATACTTTGATAAATTTTTACAAATAAAATTCTAGAAGTTAATTTCAAAGACATTGCCCTATTTGGGGAGTAATGCTGGATATTAAGTAATTAAGTGATAATATAGTGCCAACTGGGTCTGATTCATTAATACTTTTCATGAAATAACAAATGCAATGTTACATCGAAAGATATAAATAATTGTAAATTATGATTGTAATTTTTTCTATAATATCAATTGGAGAAAAATATATTATTTTAGGATTTCTCACATATATTAAAGTAGATGGTAAATTTGGGATTTAATACATGGATCATATGCCACATGCAATTTAGAGTTATTTTATATTTCAATTAGTTAATAAGCTTAGTGATATATATCATCTTAAAGAAGTTATAGCAAAGCTGATCATTTCAATAACTAAACTTAATATGAAAGAGTTGGCTTAACTGCAAATGTTCTTTAATTTTATGAAAGATCATATGAAAGTATTAAATTATTTTCTCATTTGCTTTGGGATAAAAGTTATGAAATGAAAGAGACATTTTTTTTCCAGTCTAATAAACAAGTTTAGTAATTTAGAGCAATTTCAGTTGCCTTTTTAAAGAGTTCAAAATATGAAGAAATTAATGAAGAAGTACTATTGACTTCATGCATTTTTTTAGACCTGATTAAAGCCGTTCATAATCATGTATTAGGATAAAATTTTATCTACTATATTCTGGCATTTTTTATAGATTCTGATAATATCCCTTGGCATGTATAATTTTTTTTTAAATCAGAGGTTTGGAATATAGCTAATATACACTAAAGAAACTATTTTTTTTAATCATAGTGTCTTTAATTTTAATTTAAACAAAGAGTTCTTTGTATTATACGGTTACTTGAGTTTAGAAAATTAAAATGAGTGAGAAAAAAATATATAACATGAAAACTTTAAGATCTGTTACTAGAAAGCAAATACTAAAAATAGAATATAGACCTGTTTCTAATAGCAATATATATTTTTACAACAATTTTTTCAATCCATAGATATATTTTATGCTCAATGTCTGTATACATAGACATTGTACACATAGATGATATTGTTAAAAATTATCTGTATGTACTTAATTTAAATTGTCTTAAATGCTATTTTTTGCATTAATGAGTGGTTATGTCAGTGTTTTGAAGAAAAATATAGAAATTTAATATTAATGAGTAAGATAATACTAGAGTTTTACCTGTATGTCACAGATAATAATTCATTAGGGAAAACTATATCTAGGATGTAACTATAACCATAGGCTATAGAGAAAGAAACATAGCAGGTATAACAAAAAACATAAAATATTATGACAGAATTGTGATCAGATATACTATTCATATCAATAAACATGAATAGGCCTAACGCATGTAAAAAAATAAAATAAAAATTATTTTGTTATTACTCATCTGCCTGGATGGGTTATACTTTTGTAATTGTCACAAAGACCCTTGTTCCATTAAATTTAAAGAAATATTCAAAACCATTGTATTCATTCAGAGTGGTTTAAAATGTATTCTTAGGAATAAATTTATTTCGGAAATTTAATGCTTTTTGATTTGGATGACATTTCAGAATTTCATCAAAACTCCTTTACCGTAATTACCAGACATTAAATGGAAAAACCTAAAATCCTAACTGTCATTAGAGGCTTCTTGTGTGATTACTTATATAACTTAAGATAAAAAAAATAATAAATTTTGCCATTCCTCCTTTGATATGAAATTATTTCATATCTATTTACTTAGCTACAAATCATCAACGTGTATTCAAACGTATATTTGACAAAGCCCACCATGCAAATAACTGGGCAACTGTTGTTTTATTTCTGAGTAGATCTACTGCAGAGTCATATTACTTTGATTTGTGGATGGTTTTAGACACCTAAATGCTTCAACCCTCTCTTGTTCTCATAAGCCTCACATTGTATCTTTGGAAAATTGTATTACAAATCTGTACCACAAAAGATGAAAGGCAGCATCCTGAAAGAGTCAGAGAAGAAGGAAATTTATTTGGAAATTTCCAATGAATGTGTTTCTTTCTTTGAGAAGTGACTATATTATAGGCATTTCTTCTGATTCTAACAATACTATTGTTTCTCATTTTTACTTAACTTCCAGTTAGTTAATATACAGTGTAATATTAGTTTCAAGTGTAGAACTTAGTGCTTCATCACTTACATACAACACTCAAATGCTCATCACAAGTGCCTTCCTTAATACTCATCACCCATTTAAGACATCCGCTGCCCACCTGCCTCCAGCAACCCTCAGTTTGTTCTCTACAGTTAAGTGTCTGCTTTCTGGTTTGCCTTTCTTTTTTTTACTGCCCCCCTCCCTCACCATGTTCATCTGTTTTGTTTCTTAAATTCCTCATATGAGGGAAATCATATGGTATATGTCTTTCTCTAACAGTACTGTTATCAAATGTGTACCATTCTCTTTGAAAAGAGAATGGCTGGCAATTGTTTTGTTTATCAGGAAATACACAGAACAAATACAATTTTCTACTTCTGCTTATAGTTTGAATCTCTGGTGAACAGCTTGCTCATTTCTAGAGCGAGCACATGGCAGTAGTATGAGTATCAGTGGAATAATTCTGACATTTGGTTGATAAGATTTGCTTTAAAATATATTTACAAAAATTCTGTTTAGTTGATATATAGCTCCTCACAACCTTTATAAATTTCAAACTCACTTGATTTTCTCATACATAAAACTTACTGAAATGTTTGCCAAAAAAAGCAATTCTAAATAGGAAGGAAAATAAAGAACACTATAACTGATTTGTTTCTTGTAGAGCTGAGATGAAGCAAAGAATCAAAGACAAGATAATATATCTTTATTTATCTACATTTATTTCATAGCAAATGTTTTATGCAAATATACGCAATTAACATCATCATTTTCAACATGGTGGTTATATATTTTTGTAGGTATTCCCTCCGTGGTCTTCTGCATTTCTATTTTCTATACTTAATTCTAAGGTATTTTTCTTATCTGCAGTATATTACCTATTCTTCTGTAAAAATATTGAAGTATATGGAAAACTTTTTCTTAGAATGTTCTTTTACCAATTTACATTCATCAAGCACAGTATTGCATATTAATAGACAATCAAGTTCTACTTCAGGTACAAAGGTTAAAATATTTTAGAATTGAAGTTTTTCATAATGAGTTGCTATGTTTAAATTTTGTACAGGTTCTGCAAAATAAGTTTTAAATATTAAAAAAGTAATGAATTATTTTCTAATATTGACTACAGTTATTATATTAATATGTGAGTCATAATATCTACAAAGAGTAGTTTTTTTAAAAAAGTTTATTAATTTGTTTTGGGAGAGAGGGCAGAGAGAGAGTGGGGGATAGAAAGAATCCCAAGCAGGCTCTGTGCTGTCACCATAGAGCCTGATGCAGGGCTCAATCCCACAAACTATGAGATCATGACCTGAACCAAAATCAAAAGTTGAACACTTAACTAGGTCAGTCATCCAGGGTGCCCCATAGAGTAGTTTTTTGTTTTGAAATAGTCTGAATGTGAATGGATGGAAAAGGTATTCTATGCAAATGATAACCAAAAGAGATCAGAGGTGGCAATATTTATATCAGACATAAATAGACTTTAGGTCAAAATGTCATGAGACAAAGTAAGTCATTATATAATGATAAAAGAGTCTATTCATCATGGTTATATGTAACTATAACTATGCACCAAATATCAGAGCACATAAATATATAAAGGAAACATAGATCTGGAGGGGAGAGGTAGGCAGCAATACAATAATAATAAGAGACTTCAACATACCACATTCAATAATGAATAGAACATCCAGACAGATAATCAATAAGGGAAAAACAGACTTGAACAGTACTATAGACCAAATGGACCTTAAAGACATATAGAGAATGTTCCCAATAACGCAAAATAGACATTCTTCTCAAGCACACATGGAGCATTCTCTAAGATATATCTTATGATTAGTCACAAACCATTCTTAGCAATATTAAGAATATTAAAATCATACCAAGTATCTTTCTATCACAATGGAATAAAACTAGAAATTAATAACAGAAAGAAAATTAACAAATATGTGGAAATTAATCAATGCAGCTATCTCCAATCATTGGGTCAAAGAAAAAAATCAAAATGGAAATGAGAAAATATCTTGAGACAAATGAAAACACAATAATCTAAGCCTTATGAGATAAAGTAAAAGTAGTACTAAGAGAAAAGTTATAGCATGAATGTCATATTAACAAAGATCTCAAACAACCTGACTTCACAACCCAGGAACTAGAAAAAGAAGAAGAAACCAAGACCAAATTTGGCATAAGGAAGGAAATAATAAAGAGTAAAACAGAAGTAAATGAAATAGGTAATAGAAAACATCAATTAAACTAAGAGTTGGTGTTTTGAAAAGATAAAATTTAAAAACCCATAGCTAGACTAAGAAAAAAAAGAGAGAAGGCAAAAATAATGAGGAATGAAAGAGTATACTCTACAACCAATGTTATGGAAATAAAAAATATCACGGGGGACAATATAAATAATTATATGCCAACAAACTGGGTAGCCTGGAAGAAATGGATAGATTCTTAGAAACCTACAATGTACCAACACTGCCATGAAGAAATAGAGAATCTGAAAAGACCAACAATGTTTAAGGAGATTGAATGAGTAATAAAAATCCTCTCATCAAAGAAAAACTCAGGAGCAAATACCTGCAGTGAACAGTTCTACCAAATATTTAAATAATGAACAATCCTTAAATTTTTTCCAAAACATTGAAGAAGAGGGAATAATTCCAAATTCATTTTACTAAAACAGAATTACACTGATACCAAAGACAAAGACACTACAAAAAAGGAAACTACAGGCCAATCAATATTCCTGATGAACTAGGTACAAATATTCTCAGCAAAATGCTAGCAAAATAAATTCAACACTATGTTAAAAGGAGCATCCACCATGACCAAGTGGGATTTATCCAAGGAATTCAAAGAAGTTTTAAGATACACGAATTAATAAATGTTAACAGAATGAAAGATAATAACATGATAATCTCAATAGACACTGAAAAAGTATTTGTCAAAATATATATTTTATTGATAAAAGCCCTTGACATGTTGGGTATAGAAGTAATATACCTCATCATAATAAAGGCCATATACAACATTATACTCAATGGAGGAAAATTGAAATCTTTTCCTCTAAAATCAGAACCAAGACAAGGACATCCACTCCTGCCAATATTATTCAACATCGTACTGGAAGTCCTAGACAGAGAATTTATGCAAAAACAAAGCAACCAAGCAAAAACAAACAAAACTGCATCCAAATCAAAAAGAAAGAAGTAAAATTATACCTGTTTGCAGACAGCATGATTTAATATGTAGAAAATTCTAACGACATCACTGGTAGACTAGTAAATAAATACAGTAAAATTATGGACTACAAAATCAACATATAAAAATCAATTGTGTTTCTATACCCCAACATAAACTATCTGAAAAGGAAATGAAGAGAACAATTGCATTTACCATACCACTAAAAATAATAAAATAGGAATTAATTTAACCAATGATAATGAAAGATTTGTACACTGAAAACTCAGAACATTGATGAAAGAAATAAACAAACAAATGGAAAGACATCATGTGTTCATTGATTTGAAGACTTAACACTGTTAAACTATTCATATTACCCCAAGTGTTATATATATTAAATGCAATTGATATCAAAATCCCATGATATTCTTTACAGATATAGATAAAATAATCCTAACATTTATATGGAACCACACAATGTCCCAAATAACCAAAGCAATCTTAAGCAAGAAGAAAAAAGTTGAAGGAATCACATGTCCTGACTTAAAATACATTACAAAACTACAGTAATTAAAACAGTATGGTGCCAGCACAAGAAACACACACACATATATACATACATATACATATATATACATATATATAGACTAATGGAATAGAATCGGGGCCCAGAAATAAATTTATACATGTATGGTCAACTTATCTCTGATAAAAGTGCCAAAATCATGCAATGGGGAAATGAAAGTCTTTTTAACAAATAGTGTTATGAAAACTAGATATCTGTATGCAAAAGAACAAAATTGGACCCTTATCTTACCTATGCAGAAAAAAAAAAAAACAACTCAAAATGTAATAAAGATTTAAATATAGAACCTGAAACTATAAAACTCCTAGACGAAAACAGAATAAAAGCTTCATGACATTGGTCTTGTCAATGATTTATTAGATATGAGTTCAAAAGTGAATGCAATAGAAGCAAAAATAGAAAATGGAACTACATCAGACTAAAACTCATTTGCACACTGAAATAAACAATCAACAATATTAAAATGCAATACAGACTGGAAGAAATATTTGTAAACCATATATCAGATAGGAGGTTAATATCCATAATATATAAGAGATTCATACAGCTCAATAACAACAACAAAAAACCCCCAAACAATCTGATTTAAAAATGGTCAAAGGACATGAATAGACAGACGTTTCTTGAGGGAAGTCTTATAATCTGGTGACCAAGAGGTATATAAAAAAGCATTCTACCAGTCATCAGGGGAATGCAAATTGAACCCACAATTATATATCACCTCATACTTGAAAAAAAAAAAAAGTTTGGCTAGGAGGTGGAGAAATTGGAACCTTCGTATACATACAGTTGGTGGGAATGATAAATGCTGCCACCACTATGGAAATCTATATGTAAGTTCCCAAAAAAGTTCAAAATACAACTACCATATCATCTAGCAATTCTACTTCCAGGTATATATCTAAAAGATTTGAAATCAGGAACTTGCAGGGATTATCTGTGCTCCCATATCATTGAAGCATTATTTAGAATGCTATCTCTATCATCTCTATCTCCGTCTCTATTTATCTCTATCTCTATCTCTTATCTCTATCTCTATCTAAATAACCTAATGTCCATCACCAGACTGATGGATACAGAAAATCAGTGCAAAAATATATATGTACTTATACATATATATATAAATATATATATTTCATGTAAAAATATGTATATATGTGTGTGTATGCATATATGTGTGTGTATATGTGTGTGTGTGTGTATATATATGCCATATATATGTATACATATATGGCAGGATTTTCTTCTCTTTTAGGCTGAATAATAATCATTTATATATTATATAACTGAATATATGTATATAAAATGTAAAAATGTAAAATGTAAATATATATATGTGTATGCCATATATATATGGAAGGATTTTCTTCTCTTTTAGGATGAATAATATTCATTTATATATTATATAATTGAATATATATATGTATATAATATGTAAAAATATAAAATGTAAAAATATATATATGTGTGTGTATATATATATGTATACATACATATATATATATATGTATGTATATATATATGAAAATACTTCCATATATATGGCAGGATTTTCTTTCAGGCTGAATAATATTCATTTATACAGCCTAAAAGAGAAGAAAATCCTGCCATATTCAATAACATGAATGAACCTAGAAGACATTATGCTAAGAGAAATAAGCCTGAGACAGAAAAGAATGTTTGACCTTACATAAAGAGGTATCTAAAATAGTCAACTTTGTAGGAACAGAGATTAAATGTTGGTTTCCAGGGACTTGGAGAATGAGAAAATGGGATTATCAACAAGTATAAAATTTCAGTTTTGCAAGTATTGGGATCTGTTCAACATGGTTCCTGTGATTAAAAATATTATATTGTACACTTAAAATTTTGTTAAGAGGGTAAATCTCATGTTCAGTATTCTTTTTAAAAATTTTTTTAAAAAGTTTATTCATGTTTTGAGAGAGGGAGACAGACAATAGGAGGAGGGGAAGAAAGAGAGGGAGACCCAGAATCTGAAGCAGGCTCCAGGCTCTAAGTGGTCAGCACAGAGCCTGATGTGGGGCCTGAACTCACGAACTGCAAGATCATGACCTGAGCCAAAGCTAGACACTTAACCAACTGAGCCACCCAGGTGCCCTCATGTTTCAGTATTCTTACCACAATAAAAAAAATGTATATTTTCTTTAGAAAAAATTTATATAATATTGGTATTGGTTTTGCAGCACATGCATATACATATATCTACATAAATTAAAACAATACCTGTCAACATCATCGTCTGGTTATTGAAAATATGAAGTTAAATAGAAAAAAATATTGTTACTTATAGACCTTGATGACATGACGGTTTTAAAATCTTAAAAATTATCTCTTAAACACTGAAACCTAAAGATTTAATATTATGTGAAATTAAAAAGCAAAGTTATGAAAGGTTCTGCAAAATGTTATTTTCTAATATAAAGCTGATGTTTTGAGCTTGTCTTAACCAAATATTATGATCACCATATTATCATTCCAGAGTTTAGAAATAATATCTCTCTTTATGAAGTTAGCTCTCATAATCATAACTGTACTTAGCCCAAGATTATGGTTGTAGAGTTATATTATTTTCCATTATTTTTTAAATCTATATTACATCTATAAAATTCTCAATTTTGTGGAGCTGATATAATTTTTCTTACTTTCCTAATAGTCCAGTGATATAATATGGAATTTTCAGTTGGAATGTACACTAACAATTTCTGCTCACTCCTGCAAGATCAGGCTTACTGAGTATCAGAATGGTGATACCAAGAATGGTCCATATCCTAGAGTAGTATTCCCAAAATATTGTTGGCCAAGAGAATAGCCATCTGCCTGAAATTCACTTAAAAGCAAATTTTGGAACCGTTGTGGTAAGGATATTAGGCTAAGAAGTTCTGTCTATCACAAAAGCTATTTATCACTGGTGACATTTTTAGGTAATGTGATAATGAACCATTTGAAGATGTGTCCCAGAGCAACTTTTAGAATGTTTTTTATGGTCTCCTTGATGTTTCTTCCTAATAAGTCAATATGAAATTTTTCTCACAAGTTAATTGTGACCCATGACCTGAGCAATTTCAACTGAACTTTCCCTGTGAATTTTTTTTTTATTTTTTTGCAGTAAAGAAAAAAATAGAGGATTCTTTGATCTTCTAGGCTCATTACACATAAGAATTTGTTCTGTGTCAACTCATTTCTTTTTCACTCTCTCTTTTTTTGTCTTAATACCTCTATTTAGATTTGAGTTTTTGTAATGATATAATTGCTTTTGAATCGCTTACAAAAAGATTTTAAAATATTGTGAAAGACAAATTTAGATGAAGTTTAAAGTTATCTTTAATTTTTAATTTTAATTAATATTTCTCAGGGGCTGAGCATGATGATTTAAATCAAAGAAGGATACAACTAGTCATCTGTCTATTATTTTAGTGTCAAAACCCAAATATATTTCCAAATTAATATCTTATGATTAGGATAAATGTCATTATGGAGTGAAAGAGGAGAGGAAAGGAGGGAAATGAGTGTTTACTGTGTATCCATGAAATGTCTTATTTCATTGTGCCAATCTCTATTAATAGTTAGTGGTTTTGAATTTTTGTAGATACAGGAAATGAGAATCTGAGAATTTTTACTATTTGTTCAGGCATTTAGCCAATTACTCTAAAATCTGATTCTTAGTCCCTGAATTTTTCTGCTTATTTTTTTCTTACTTTTATAAATATAATAAATTAGATGCAGTAATGAACAGCATACTGGAAATACCTTCTTTTAGCTGTATGCATTTAAAGGTGGATACATTTAACTTCTCTTTCTTTTCCTTTGAAACCCAGGACAAATTGCTTAACTTCCTTGTCTTTCTTGACTATAAAATGAGGTTGAGGATGATAGTGATAACACAGCAGTAATATTGGAATAAAATGCTATAACCCATTTAAATCACTTAGCATTAACTCATGATGGTTAGGACTTTGTTAGTGTTAGGTATTAATAGTATTCCAATTGGTTCCATTTATTATTATTATCATTATTATTGCTATTAGAATTAATGTTTAATAAACTGCACAAAAATGATAGAAAGTGTTCTGAAATATAGCTCCAGTGGTTTTGAATCACTTTCTCTCAGCTTTATTATTTCATGCTCTCATAAGCTTCTTCCTCAGTTTATTCAATTGGAAGGTATTTATTAAAAACCAATTTTGTGTCAGCAGTGTGCAACACATTGGAGAAACCAGAAGAAAATTGAGATTCCCTTCCCTCAAAGGTTTTATTCTCCATTGAATGGTAAATAAGAGAAATAATAACCCTTCTGTGAGATAATGTAGTGACAGGATTAATCTCTAAGCAGTACTAGGAGAGATCAAAGCAAAGCTTTTAATTCAGGATGAAGGTTTGGGCAAAATCTCCAATAAGTGACCCAGAATTGAGTCAAAATGTGAGTGAATAAGCCCTGGATGGGACAATAGTGATAAGGGTGATCTAAACAGAGGCACCAGTGTCCTTAAATTCCTCAAAATGAGAAAAATCATTAGAAGTGCTGAGAAGAGCAAGTGAGCATGGCAGAGTATGTATGAAGCAAGTTGGAGGTGAGGCTGGGAGACTCAACCGAAGCCATTTAATGTTCAGAACGTTTATTGAAAAGTGCTCTTGGGATTAGCACTTGTGGAAGAGAAGAGACAGAGCAAGATTTGGTGGTTGAGCTATAGTGCACTCTCAATGAATGTCTCAGCCAACATTACAGGGTCTTCCAGAGTTAAGATAGCCCTTCAAAATGATTGTGAGTTGGGATGCCTGTGTTGCTCAGTCGGTTGGTTGTAGACTTCAGTCAGGTCATGATCTCCCAGTTGGGGTCCTGAGTTCAAGCCTGGTGTCTGTGCTGACAGCTCAGAGCCTGGAACCTGCTTCGAATTCTGTGTCTCCCTCTCTTTCTGCCCCTCCCCTGCTCACAGTTCATCTCTCTCTCTCTCTCTCTCTCTCTCTGCCAAAAATAAACAAACATTAAATAAATTAGAAAAAAAGAGACAAAATGACTGTGAGTTAAGGAGGGGGGCTATGCCTTTATATTCCCCATATTAATTAGTTATTAGATAGATGCAGGCTACCCGGGAGGGACTTGTGATCTTGCACATGATTATTTTCTTAATCTTTATTTATTTTTTTAAAACAATTTTTTTTAACGTTTATTTATTTTTGAGACAGAGAGAGACAGAGCATGAATGGGTGAGGGGCAGAGAGAGAGGGAGACACAGAATCGGAAGCAGGCTCCAGGCTCTGAGCCATCAGCCCAGAGTCCCACGCGGGGCTCGAACTCACCGACCGTGAGATCGTGACCTGAGCTGAAGTGGGATGCTTAACCGACTGAGCCACCCAGGCACCCCTAGTCTTTATTTATTTTTGAGAAAGAGACAGAGTATGAGCAGGGGAGGAGCAGAGAGAGAGGGAGACACAGAATCTGAAGCAGGCTCCAGGCCCTGAGCTGTCAGCACAGAGCTCCACACGGGGCCTGAACTCACGAACCGTGAGATCATGAACTGAGCCCAAGTCGGACGCTCAACCGACTGAGCCACCCAGGTGCCCCTTTTTAAATTTTTTTTTAATCTTTGTTTATTTTTGAGAGAGAGACAGAGTATGAGCAGGGGAGGAACAGAGAGAGAGGGAGGCACATGATTGTTTTCTTCAGCAGGGAATGAACAGCTAAGGTGTCTTCTGGCAGATCTCTGAGCATCTGGCTAAACAAGTCTTTCATTCCTGAAGGAAGATCTAGATGGAGTACCACAGCATGTCTGCAGTCATCCCAAGGCGTTACTGTCAGGCACTGAAAGTGCTTAATCAGTGCAGTGATAGTATTTGAATCTTATACTTTCTTCTGTTATGTTCTGAGTTAATGGGTGAGGGCAATACTTGGTTCTTGCAGGGAAAGTTCAGGCTGCATTTTTGGTTACACATTCTTCACTACATGTAAATCTGACTACCTGTAACTACCCATACTACTAAAGTAAACTACTGATATTACTGGTTACCTGTAAATATCTATACTACCAAAAAAAAAGTCTATACCACCATTTTAATTTCTTGCCTCTGTTTCCACAATTGCCCCTGTACTATTTTTCTTACTTGTACTTTTGCCTCTCTCAAATCCCTTCTCCATTTGGCAGCCAGATTAGAGCTGTTCCACCATAAATGAAATAGTGCAGTGCTTTTTCCTAATAGCTTCCTCGTCTACTTAGCGTGAACTGCAAAATCAGAGTACTACTCCTTATTTGGTGAAATTGAGCCAATTTATATATTTTCTAAAAGAGATATGTACATTTAATAGAAGATTCAGGGAATTTCCTAAAAATGACTTGGATAGGTTAGTCAATTGGCCCCAGTTCTTTTTAGGGTTAGCCTGTGGAACAATGTTTCAAAAGCTATATTAAAACAATATCTAGAAGTTTAACATGCTTAATGCTATATTTGTTCATTTTATGTAAAAATGAAGGGGGCATAGTCTATCAATATATATATGATTAGCATATCAATAAGATACATTTTATAGATTTTCCAGTATCTTAAAAAATATAAAACAAGTTCATAGTCACATAATATATCACAATTTGCAATTGAGAAAAAATGTATTCCCAATAATGTAAGTTATATTTAGATTTTCTAAATGAACTGAAATTTTTATACATTATTAGTACTTAATATCTTTCTGAAACTGTGTTCAAGGCTCCTTATGAATAAACTCATTTTCCTTACAGCAAACCTAGGAGTTAAGTACTAACTTTATTCAGAATTCAGATTTCCCAGCTAATAAATGACAAAGACAGGATTGAAATCCTATCTGTGATTGCCAAGCTCAGGCCCTGGCTCTCTATGTAAGTAATGGGACATTACAGCTCATATTTCAGAAGTGCAAAGTTCATTGTACTGAACTTCTGCTAAACACTGCTCTTATTTCAATTTTTGCTTCAAAGAGAAATTTCAGAAATAGTTCCTCTAGTTTCTGTATTTTCTTTGTGTAACATTTTAGATTTTTTATAACTTAAAGTTTATGGAATTGTTAAAACAGAATATAAGTGTCAGTTTTACAACATTGAACTGTAAGAAAGAATTAGATGCTATTTTGTGTTATTGCTTCACTTATTTGTATTGAGGACACAGGTTTGACTATGTCTAGTGATGTGAGATTATGGAATGTTGTCATTATCTATGAATATAGTCAAGAATTTCCATTGAAATTACTTTTTTTAAAAAATGAACATTTTCAGGGTAGTATTGGTTTCTGTCAAATAATATTTTTAGGAAATTTTTGAATGTAATTAAATTCAAAATTAGTCATCTTTAAGAATGTCATCTTGTATTTTATAATTGAATAATAAATAACACTTGTTTCAGTTCAAATTTATGATACAGTAATTTTTATGAAGATTTCTTTTAGGCAATAAAACTACTATTACATACTCCCAGTGTTATTTTTTGGAAACTGATGAAATCCAAATATTATTTCTGTTTAAAATACATAAAATTAGAAGAAAAATAAGATGTTTGTTCAACAACTTGACTTAAAAAATATATTCACCTTTTATTCTTTTTAATGAATCCAACAACTAGATGATGAACGTGGCTTGCCTCCTTTTTGAATTAAAGAAATTAAAATTCAGAGTGATTTAATCTTAGAAATGAGAGGGATTAAAAACTTAACTGTGAAATTTAACCAACTTAATTTAAACGATGCAGTTAATACATCTGAAGGTCAAGGATTGATTCCTTTTAAAGAGTCAACCTTTGGAATTAGTTAAATATATATTTGAGCCCTGTTCCTGCTGTTTACTAGCTGTGTGATCCCGGGCAATTATTTAAATTTCCTGAACCTCAACTTCACTATCTATAAAATGAGGATAACATCTAGAATGACAATTTTTATGAAGGGTAGAGATAACATATATCTTTCTTAGAACAGTACTTGATGTACAGTTGGTATATTTTGATAACAAGGTCATGTCATATAACTCCTAACTGAGTAAAAGGTGGGTAAAAACTGAAGGATTTAGAAATGGGCCCAAAGATATTTCTACTAATTTTTTTTCAATTTTTTTAAATGTTTGTTTGTTTTTGAGAGAGAGAGAGAGACAGACGGACAGAGCATGAGCAGGGGAGGGGCAGAGAGAGAGGAAGACACAGAAATCTGAAGCAGGCTCCAGGCTCTGAGCTGTCAGCACAGAGCCCGACTCAGGCCTCAACCCCATGAGCTATGAGATCATGACCTGAGCCTAAGTTGAACGCCCACCCTACTGAGTCACCCAGGCACCCCTCTACTAAATATTTTTGAAGACATTTAATTCCAAAACTAATTTCTTCTTTTACAATAGCCATTGGTGTAGATTTAGACAAGTATGTTTGAATTAATCAAAATATAGTACTAATCACAGAAATTATGGACCATAACTATCTAGTAATATAGTAAAAGAACTTCTCATCTGAGGATATCATGAGAAGTTCTTTAACATCTTTATATAAGTCCTACTTTTATTTCAGTTATGTCAGTGTCTCTCTAGGAAAATTCTTCAATATAATTTAGCTGAGGTTCCTATACTTGCAAGTATATTATACATGTAAACATACATGACGATTATTATCTCATGCCTCCACGAGAAAGGACACTAAGACGTATTTCCGCTTCTGAAAGTGAATTGTTCTCCCAAAAGTCTCCCTTTAGTGTAGCATATCCCATGTCACTGTCATTGATAGGCTACATTTTAGTCAGAGTGACAGTGAAAACTTAAAGACACAAACAAAAACTTCCTTTTATCATAGAGAAAAGTAAGATCAGAATTAAAATTTCAGCAAATTACTTACTTTTCCTCAACTTTCAAGCCTGAGTTTTCCACTTCTAGTTTTTCCTATATTTAGATTACAGTTCAGCAACAATTTCCCTGTCATATTCACTGTCATACAGAAAATTAAAATTGCTCCTACCTTCTTAAGGCATTCAAATCCTTAGTGACAGCCTCTTGTGTGAGTTATCCTGGCAGTCAGTTTCCTAACACCTCTTTTTTGGTTTCTTCAGCAGACTGAGTGCTGCTGAAAAAGAACATTTTCTTCTAAATTTTTAAATGTTTTCCTATTAACTATCTTTACTTCCTAGATATAGTGTCCCAAAAAGATACCCATAACATTAAAACATCTGAATATACTATATATTTATAAAAGAAAAATTATGAAGTTGGATTCTGAAAAATATAATGTTTCAGTACTTTAATGATTTCCCTGAAGCCTGCAATACCATTTTTAGAATTGGTGTTTCTTTCAAATTTGTCAGCTATTAAAGTGTAGGACTTCTTAGTTTATTAGTAATACAAATGTTATGACTGAATTAAAAAAGCTTCCCTAATCACTGAAAGGTCTTTGAAAGCTTCAAAGTAATTATATCTTGTAATTACCAGAAAGTAAAGTTCCCCAATCATTCTAACAGTCAGGCATTTACTAGTTCTGAGCCTGGAGCTATGTGTGGATAAGATTAGCTGCTAATTATAGGGAGGGGAAATAATTAAGGTGAAATAAATTTTTCTTTTCAACTTGCACGATATTTTTAATAAGGATGTTTTCTACCCTTATGAAAGCATTTCTAGAAGTCTAGAGGGTGAAATGTGATTGCACTTCAGGAAGTAATGACAAGGAAGGTAAAGGACAGTGTTTAAATGTTAAAAGACAAACATGCTGAATAGTTATGTTCTAATGAGTAGTTTTAGTTTTATTACGCCAACTTCTCTAGTGAGTGGATTGAATTAAGATGCACAGGCTGACAAATAAATGCTAGTATTTTATGATTTAATAATTATTGCCATGGTGTCTGAAAGACTGACTTAGGTGATCTACTTTGTTTTAAATCATGTACTTTTAAATTACTTTCGAAGGAAATCAGTGATCTAGACCATTTTCCCTAAAATATCTTCTACTGAACACCGATTCTAATAAAAAGAAATATTTCACGTAATACAAAAATCACATGTATTTTGAAAATTCTTGGTTAAGTGAAATTATGTTTATTAATGGAAAGATTTATCATGTCTTGTTTTTGTACCTTAACTCTTCATTTGCAACTTATGTAACAGAAATTTCCCAAACATACCAAGCAAGTGATCTAGAGTTCTCTGGAGCACATTTTAAAATATACAGATCTAGATTTTATGCACTTACATGCTTGAGAGATCAAGTAATCAAACTAATAATCCATGTGATAGTAGTTTCCTCAATTTCCACCTATACTTTGTGATGGCATTTAAAAATTCTAGGTTATGTTTTTTTTATAACAACCTTTCTCAAATATTTCATCTTTTAACTACTTTTATACATTACCAAAGTGTTTAAAAATAGATGTTATCACTAATCTTATCTAACATTAAAATTAATATTTTATATATAATAATAATTATATCACATAAATACATTAGTATTTTATATACTTTAATAAAGTTATTAATTCAGGTTGATTTCTAAAGACTATGAGGTGTGGTCAGATTCCACATTCAGTTTCTTCTCTGTGTCTCACTGCTAAATTGTGTCTCACTGCTAAATGTCTCTACAAGTCATTGAAAATGGCATCCAGGATTAGAGATATTGTGTCAGATATTTAGACATATTCAAATAAAACTTGTGATAAAAAATTATGTTTTATTTTTTAAGATGATTATTTGTTTCCAACAGACTCAAAAGTGATGAATTTTATACAAAAGGTAGAATTTAAAATTTTTAACTTGGCAGACAAAAGTATTGTTTCCAATCCACTGCTTTTGCTCAGGCTTCTACAGAGTATTTCTTCATGATCTGCTGCAGAATTAGGAGTGATTGTAAAATATACTCAATAATCTATCAGTGTCTTTTCACCAATAAGGGAAGATATGTTGAAAAAGAAGAAAATGTCTGGCTATCAACCTATTTAGAACTCAATTCCATCTTTTGAAGATATTATCTTGCTGTCTTATCAACATTAAGAAACTGTGATCTTTCAGGCCTGAGAGTTCAGGCAAATGAGGATATATGAAAGTGTCATTGAGATTTGCCACCCAAGTACCACTTAAACTCATAGAAATGGGCTTTAGTGGCATTACTCATGTCATGAAGAGATTGTTCTATCTCATTCTTCAATTTCAAATCTCATGGAATTTCTAAGAAAATTACTGGCAGAAAGTAGTTAGTAGCAAAAACATATACGCATAGACCACATTTTTTTTCAGAATGCTGAAAAAGTGTATCCTCAGTGACCAAGAATTAAATCCATTTACAGCATTCATTGTTTTTTCTAAGACTGATGAAGAAAGAGGATGCACAGTGATTTATTTTTCTCTGAGAATAAGACTAGGTATTATTGGAATGCACATAAAATTTTATTTCATCATATTCAAATGGCTTTCCTTGTTGCACACACAAGCCAAAGCATCATCAGGACTGATACTAGTGCATTTTCTAGTTTATATTATGACCTACAGCGTAATCGTTAACTAAATAAAAACATAAATTTTGCTGTTACATAAATTATTAGTGCAAGATAAGAAATTGTCTTGCTCTTCTCCCACATAAATGTGTATAGTGCATGCAGTAAGCATTGATTCAATGAGGTACATTAACCACTTTTCTTAAAATGTATAGCAAGGGATATCAATATGTATGATCATAATGGCTCTAATGTTTTATGGACCAGTGATACACAACGTAGAATGGACTTTTCAGGTGGAAGTGTAGGTAAAATACATTCTTTAAAATTGTGATTTCCTGTTTTTACTGTGAAGTTTCCATTAATATTGAAAGAAGAATTTATATTTTTGTTCTCTTCTCTATCTTGATTTACAAACGTTATCTATTTTGTAGTTTAAAACATTACCTTGAAGTTGTTATATTAAGGACTCCATTGGTTGCCCTGAAAAATCAGTGTTATTTTTGGAAAATAAAATGAAAGCTTTTATGGTTTCATGCTACTGTGTGTCAGTATCATCTAGGAATGGAGGGGTTTTTGTTTGTTTGTTTGTTTGTTTGTTTTGTTGGATTTTTTTCATTTTGAAATGCTGTGACATCATTCTAAATTATATTTTGTGTTACTACGTAATTTATAAGTACTTTTTCAGTTCATGGATCACTTTTCAGACATTCATACACTTTTGCAAATTGAATCTCTCCAGTGGCAGAATAATTGTGCCAGTTATCCCCTACCCCCACCGCAGATCCATTACAGGCCTTTGCCTGTCCTGCTTTTTGCCTGTTTGGAATAAACCACCTTAGCTCTCTGTTGTGAGGAGGATACTGGTTGGGTTTAGCCGCTGGAAGGCAGCACACAGAGATGAAGGAGTAGGGAGAGAAAGAAATCAGTATATTTATTTCTGCTTTCCTTGCAGAATCTGGGTTCCTCCATCCCTCAGGAGGTCCTCCCGGATGGACACTTTCCGATTTTCACATGGCCTCAGTAGCATGATTTCTATGCTCTTCAACCTACTTCTTGACATTGCCAGTACTTGAGTGTCTTATCTTCCTTTATTTGTTCTTTTAGGATGCCCAACTTATAAAAATAAGTTGCAAATAAATATTGTATGCTAATACTCATACTTGGCATCCAGAGAATTGGTGTTCTGGAGAAATGAGGCATTTTTGGCAAGGTCCTAGGTACTTTGCTCACCCCACATTGCTTTGTACATTCATTCTCTCTCTGCCTCTCTCTTTTTCTCTCTCTCACCGTCTTTCGCTCTGCCTCTTCCAGCCCAACTGATTTCCTCTGTCCCACATGTACTATTCATTATCTTTCTTTCCTTGAAAATCAGGTCAGAGCTTCAGCAACCCAGTGATGTCCACCCCATATAAGTTGTTTCTGCTAAATGGTTGCATTACCTTGCTCTTTGTCCCTCAGTAGACAGCAAGCTCTTTGAGGACCACCCAGGAGGGAACTCACTTATTGAGGTTTAATTCCTAGAACTCTATCTTGTGCAGGTTAGGGCTCATTGTCTGAAGATGGGGAGGGCAAAGAAGATGCAAATGGCTGTAGGCCCTTATACCTTTGATACACACTGCAGGGCTTAGCATGGTGGCAATCACCAGATATTCCTTGATGAGGAGACAGCTTTCTTTGGTTAGGAAAAACTTGGAAACACACATGTATCAGCTCGTTATCAACGTGTGGAAGGAGCTGTGGGGCCAGGGAGGACCCTGAGTTAGATGAGGAGGGAGGCCACTGGCTACATTCTCTCTTGTTTGCGTACCCTGAGTAATGTGGAAGATTGGAACGGCGTGGACAACACTCACATCTAAAGATGTTCAGCCTATCTACAGGGAGTCATGGAACAGAGGAGTATGTACCAACTGAATGTGGGATTTCATGCCTCTTCCCATCCCAAACGTAATGAGGATTCAAAGACCTACACTTCTGACTTCTCTGTTCTATCAGCAAGTTCACTCCAGCATGCTGTGCTCTCAGACAGAATGGACTGTGACTTCTAATTATTGAACTTGCCTTGATGGCCATTAGTATATCTTCCTTTGTAAAACTTCTTTTCAAGTTTTTTGCTCATTTTAAAATTGGGTTGTTCATCTCTTTACTGTTGATTTATAAGTACTTTGTATATTCTGGGTTCAAGTTCATTGTCAGATATTTGTGCTACAAATATTTTTTCCCATCCCTTACAGGATCATCTGTTTTTCCTAGAAGTATTTGTTGAGCAGGAATTTTTAATTTTTATAATGTCTAAGTTATCAGTTTTGTTCTTGATGATTAGTGATTATTGGGATCTGCCCAAGAAATCTTTGCCTACCACAATTTCATAAAGACAGAGTCCTATATTTTATTCCAGAAGCTTCTGGTTCTGGATATTATATCTAGGTCTATAATTCTGCAAAAAATTTAATTTTTATTTGTAGAGTGAGGTGGAAGGTGAGGTTCTGTTTTTTCAATATGGGTATCTGCTTTTTCAGCAATCATTTATTAAGAAAACTTCCCTTTCTCCATTGAACTGACTTGGAACCTTGTTTAAATATCATTCAACCATATATCGGTGGGTCTGTTTCTGGAGTCACTAACCTTTAAATTTTGAGCAGCACACTCACCTGGAAGGTGGGCCTTTCAAGACTTCCTCACTGTCAATCTTTATTTATTTTATTTATCATTTATTTTATTTCTATTCCAGTATTCTTAGTGTAATCTTAATCTCCTTCACTTATTTCATCCATCTCCCACTCGCCTCCCCTCTAGTAACCATCAGTTTGTTCTCTATAGTTAAGAGTCTGTTTTTTGGTTTGTCTCTTTTTTCTTTGTTGATTTGTTTTGTTTCTTAAAATCCACATCTGAGTGAAATCATATGGTATTTGTCCTTCTCTGACTGACTTATTCCACTTAGCATAACACTCTCTAGATCTATCCATGTTGTTGCAAATGCCAAGATTTCATTATTTTCAATGGCTGAGTAATATTGCATAGTGTGTGTGTCTATGTGTGTGTAATATCACATTTTCTTTTTCCATTCGTCTACTGATGGGCACTTGGGTGTATTCTTTATATTCTTTGACTAAATACCCAATAGTGGAATTGTTGGATTATATGAGGAACCTTCTGTCAGTGTGAGGTGATATCTCATTGTAGTTTTGGTTTGCATTTCCCTGATGATGAGTAATGTTGAGCATCTTAACATGTGTGTTTTGGCCATCTGTATGTATTCTCTGGAAAAATGTCTGTTCATATCTTCTGCCCATTTTTTAATTGTATCATTTGGAGTTTTTTTGGTGTTGAGTGGTATATGTTGTTTATATATTTTGGATACTAGCCCTTTATCAGATATGTCATTTGCAAATATCTTCTCCCATTTGTAGGTTGTCTTTTAATTTTACTGATTGTTTATTTTGTTGTGTAGAAGCTTTTTATTTTGATGTAGTCCCAATAGTTTATTTTTGTCTTTGTTTCCTTTGCTCCAGAAGACATATCTAGAAAAATGATCCTACAGCTAATGTCAAAAAAGTTAAAGCATGTGCTGTCTTCTAGGATTTTTATGGTTTCAGGTTTCACATTTAGGTCCTTAATCCAGTTTGAGTTGATTTTTGTGTATGGTTTAAGAAAGTGGTCCAATTTCTTTTTATTTTGCATGTAGCTGTCCATCTTTCCTAATACCATTTGTTGAAGAGACTTTTACTTTGTTTCTTTTTTTTCTTTTTCTTTTTCTTTTCCTCTTTCTTTCTTTCTTTCTTTCTTCTTTCTTTCTTTCTTTTCTAAATTAGGCTTCATGCCCAGTGTGAAGCCCACTGAGGGGCCTGAACCCATGACCCCAAGACCAAGACCCAAGATGGGATTAAGAGTCAGAAGCTCAACTGACTGAACCACCCAGGTGCCCGAAACTGTTTTTCCCATTGGATATTCTTGCCTGCTTTGTCGAAGATTAACTAATTATAATTGTGGGCTTATTTCTGGCTTTTCTGTTCTGTTTCATTGATCTATGTGTCTATTATTGTGCCATTACCATACTCCATCGATTACAATTGCTTTGTAGTATATCTTAGAATCTGGAATTGTGATACCTTCAGGTTTTTTTGTTTTTGTTTTCCAAGATTGCTTTGGCTATTAGGGGTCTTTTGTGGTTCCATAGAAACTTTTGGATCATTTGTTCTAGTTCTGTGAAAAATGCTGATGGTATTTTGATAAGGATTGCTTTAAATCTATAGATTGCTTTGGATAGTATGGACATTTTATCAATATTTGTTCTCTCATTCCATGAACATGAAATATCTTTCCATTTGTTTGTGTCATATTCATTTTCTTTTATCATTGTTTTATAGTTTGAGTATAAGTCTTTCACCTTCTTGACTAAGTTTATTCCTAAGTTTATTATTTTTGGTGCAATTTTAAGTGGGTCTGTTTTCTTAATTTCTCTTTCTGCTACTTCGTAAGTAGTGAATAGAAATGAAATGGATTTCTATATATTGATTTTGTATCCTGTGACCTTACTGAATTCATTTATCCATTTTAGTAGTTTTGGTGGAGACTTTAGGATTTTCTATATATAGTATGATGTCATCTGCACATAGTGAAAGTCTTATTTCTTTCTTCCTTACTAATTTCAATGCCTTTTATTTTTGGGTGTGTGTCTGATTGCTGAAACTAAGACTTCCAGTACTATATTGAATAAAAGTGGTGAGAGTAAACATCCTTTTCTTGTTCCTGACCTTAGGGAAAGGCTCTCAGTTTTTCCCCATTGAGCATGATGATGCTGTGTGTTTTTCATTTTTGGCCTTTATTATATTTATGTATGTTCTCTCTAAACCTACTTTGTTGAGGTTTTTTTTTTTATCATGAATGGGTATTATACATTGTCAAGTGCTTTTTCTATATCTACTGATATGATCACATGGTTTTTATCTTTTCTTTAAAAAAATTTTTTTTTAATGTTTATTTTTGAGAGAGAGAGACAGAGACAGAGAGACAGAGAGAGAGACAGAGAGACAGAGTGTGAGCCAGGGAGGGACAGAGAGAGAGGGAGACACAGAATCTGAAGCAGGCTCCAGGCTCTGAGCTGTCAGCACAGAGCCCGATGTGGGGCTCGAACCCATGAACTGTGAGATCATAACCTGAGCTGAAGTTGGACGCTTAACCGACTGAGCCACCCAGGCGCCCCTATCCTTTCTTTTATTGATGTGATGATATATCATGTTGATTGATTTGCAAATATTAAAAGACCCTTGCATCCCAGGAATAAATCCCACTTGATCATGATGAATGATTTATTTTTAATGTATTGTTGTATTCAGTTTGCTAATCTTTTGTTGAGGATTTTTGCATCTATGTTCATCAGAGATATTGGCATGTAGCTTTCTTTTTTGGTGGTGTCTTTATCTGGTTTTGATTTTGGGTGATACTGGCCTCATAGAATGAATTTGGAAGTTTTCCTTCTATTTTTTTTGGAATATTTGAGGAGAATTGGTATAAGTCTTCTTTAAATGTTTGGCAGATTTCACATGTGAAGCCATCTGGTCCTGGACTTTTGTTTGTTGGGAGTTTTTTGAACTGCTTCAGTTTCAGTGCTGGTGACTAGTGTGTTCAAATTTTCCATTTCTTTCTGATACAGTTTTGAAAGGTTATATGTTTCTAGGAATTTATCCATTTCTTCTAGTTGCCCAATTTGTTGGCAGATAATTTTTTCATAGTATTCTTTTATCATCTTTGTTTTTCTGTGGTGTCAGTTGTTATTTCTCTTTAATTTATGATTTTGATTATTTGAATCCAATTTTTTTTGATAGTCTGGTTTATCAATTTTGTAGATCTTTTCAAAGAACCATCTCCTGATTTTATTGATTTGTTCCATGAGTTTTTCTTTGTTTTAGTTTCTATTTCTATTTCTATTTTATTTCTATTCTACCTTTTATTATTTCTCTCCTTCTACTATTTTGGGGTTTTATTGTTCTTCTTTTTTAGCTCCTTTAGATATAAGGTGTATTTGTTTATTTGTGATTATCCTTGCTTTTTGAGGTAGACCTGTATTGCTATGCACTTGCCTCTTAAAACAGTTGTTACTACATCCCAAAGATTTTTGACTATTGTGTCTTAATTTTCATTTAGGTCCATGTGTTTTCTTTATTTTCGCTTTAATATCTTGGTTGAACCAGTCATTGTTTAGTAGCACTTAAATAACTTTCATGTATTTCATGTATTGCATTCCTTCCAGATTTTTTCTTGTGATTGATTTCTAGTTTCATAGTATTTAGGTTGGAAAAGATGCATAGTATGATTTGTCTTTTTGAATTTTTTTTGTTTTTATTTAAAAAAATTTTAACGTTTATTTATTTTTGAGAGACGCAGAATGTGAGTTGAGGAGGCACAGAGAGAGGAGACACAGAATCCAAAGCAAGCTCCAGGCTCTGAGCTGTCAACACAGGGCCATATGCAGGGCTTGAACCCACAAACCACTAGATCATGACCTGAGCTCAAGTCAGATTCTTTTTTTTTTTTTTAATGTTTATTTATTTATTTTGGAGAGACAGAGACAGAGCACAAGCAGGGGGAGGAGCAGAGAGAGAGGGAGACAGAACCGAAACAGGCTCCAGGCTCTGAGCTTTCAGCACAGAGCCCGATGCTGGGCTGGAACTCACGAACTGTGAGATCATGACCTGAGCTGAAGCCGGACACTCAACCAACTGAGCCACCCAGGCGCCCCAGTCAGATTCTTAACTGGCTGAGCCACCAAGGCACCCACTGAATTTGTTGATACTTGTTTTGTGGCTATCATGTTATCTATTTTGGAAAATGTTCCATGTGCACTTGAAAAGAATGTATTCTGCTCATTTTGGGTGGAATGTTCTGAACAAATGTGTTAACTACGAAGCTAGTACACAAAATTCACTTACTTTCCCATATGCCACAATGAACAAATGTGATTTGAAGTGAAAGCCACACTATTATTTGCATTAGCACCCAAATAAATGAAATATTTAGACATAAACCTAATAAAATATCTATATGAGGAAAACTGTAAAACTCTGATGAACCAAATGAAAAAACTAAATAAACAAATATTCCTTGATGATGCATAGGACTCAACATTGTCAAGATGTTAATTTTTTTCAACATGATCTATGGAATCAATGCAATCCCAGTAAAAATTCCAACAATTTATTTTGCAGATATGAGAAACATACTAAAATTTATATGGAAAGACAAAAAACCCAGAAGAGCTAATATAATATTGAAGGAGAACAAGTTGGAAGAATGACACTACTTGACTTTAAGACTTATTTTAAATCTGAAGTAATCAAGATATTGTGATATTGGTGAAAGAATAGACAAATTAATCAGTGGAGCAGAATGGAATACCCGAGGGGCCAGTGGGTATATGGGAACTCTCTGTACTTCCTATTCAATTTTGCTACGAATCTAAAACTGCTCTAAAAAGTAAAGTCAATTTTAAAACAATTCAAAGTATAAAAACATATGGAATTATTCCCTGTGTGCCATTTTTTAAAACCAGCTTATATATCTTAACAATGAAATTATGTACTGACAAATAAATATAAATTTAGTAATTATTTTTATAAAAATAATATTTACCTTATTGTTCAATGTAATTCTTCCTTTTAAATAAACCAACATGGGGTTACATGTAAATGGCATATCCACTGTTATCTGTTGCTTTGCAATGAGAGTGCCTGCCATTTACATATTGTAGTGGATGAATTGTATCTCTAAAAAAAGTATGTCTAAATTCTAACACTGTGTATGCATGTAACTGTGGTAGGATGATCCATGCTCCTACAGCCTTATTCATCTTCGAAAGCTGAAAGAGTAGGTCTTAGGAACTACTGTTCACATTCCACAGGTTCTTGAAAGTTATCATTTAAGTTTGTTCATCTTTCTGTTCAGTTTCAACCAAAGATTCCTTAAAAGCACACTTCTCAACATTACAGCTTCATATTCCAAAGTCCTAGAGAAGGAACTTGTGGACATACTGTTCTCTCAAGTAAGAATCTTTGGGGTTGTGACAACAAGATATCATCGATATGAAAAGGATTTTATCCCTGAAGTTAGTAATTTTCTAGTCTTACTTCATCCAAATTCATTATAAAATTTATAAATAATAATGTGGCAGATTTTTGCCTCAAGAAGTCTTTCAGTCTACTTCTGTTGATATATATGAATACTCTCTAAAAGGCTGATCTTACATGTTATTAAAATTTCTGGGAGTTCTTGAGATAAAAGATAAAATTGATATTAAAAGCAATCTTTGCAAAAAGATCTGATTATGTCTTTTACATATATGCTCTGAGAGATTGAGGAATCTCTTCAGAACACCTGATCTGAAAATTAAACCAATGTCTTTTCTTTCTTTTTTATTATGGTTATTTATTTTGAGAGAGAGGGAGAGAGAGAGCATGTGCGGGGAGGGTCAGAAAGAGAGGTAGAGAGAAAGAGATCCCAAGCAAGCTTCATGCTGTCAGTACAAAACCCAATAAGGGTCAGTCTCACAAGCTATGAGATCATTACCTGAGCCAAAATCGAGAGTCAGATACTTAACCAACTGAGCCATATAAGCATCCCAATCTTCTGTTTTTCTTAACTGGAATTATTCCTTGAATATGGACTACAAAAGTAATCCCCAGAATCCCTTCATATATGGCTATAGTTTATATCACACTTCAAATGAATTGCTCATTGATGGGTTTTGAATTGTCATTATCATTTACTAGTTGCTAGCATTTACTTTAAGCATCATGTTTTGTTGTCTTCTTTTATAAAGACTTTTTGTCTATTTCAAAATCTTTCACACAAAAATCTTTTCTCTCTGTAATCCGCTTTTTTGTGTTTCTCTTAGTTGCCTTTTGGATGCTTTCCTTTTTTCTTAGGATAGAGAATTTCTTGGTAATTAGTTTTCATTATTTCTTTAAATGGCCCTCTGTGGGATTTTTCTTTCTCCTTTTATTGCTTTAGTTTGTTTGTTTTTTAATAAGGTAGACTACTTTCTCTTACTTAGAATTTTCTTGACCTCTTCTAAAAAAAAGAATAAAAGAATAACAATAAAAACTAAAAGCAGGGGAATAAAAGCAGATTTAGAATAAACTGTGTGTGTGTGTGTGTGTGTGTGTGTGTGTATGTCCACACATACATGTATATGATGCATAATACTGTGGTTTTTTTTTTCAAGATAGGCAATTAGTATTTTATTTGGTAGATTTTCTTTTCGCATTAATTTGAAATAATAGTAATGCATACTAATATAGAACAAAATGAATACAAATATAAGAAAAAAGAGAAAATAAAATTAAATTCTATCTTTCAAGTTTACTCCTAGTTGAATTGCTTTCTTTCCTGGAAGATTAAAGGTTTGAAATAAAGCTGTTGTTGGACACTAGATAGACTTCCTACAGCTTTGTATCTATGATAGCTTAGTCTCAGGAAAGGAAGCGAGACATCTGCAGAACTTCTCATAGGGCAAGTTACCCTTTGTGCTTACTGAATGGAAGATAGGGCGAGAAAAAGAAACCCACTTTTTGTGAGCTGCTCAGTATCAGAGAAAAAATGTTAAAAATGTGCGCATACGTGTGTGCTTGTGTACATGCAGGTGTTTTTTGTACACTCTGTGAAGACAGATGAGCATTATTTTGCAGTATTTCTATGGGGCAGAATTAGAATCAGTATGTAGATTTAAAATTTGGATTAGTTACAATAAATTATTTTTTTAAATATTAACTTGGGGTTGAATGACCCACGCTTGCTTAAAACTGGATCTGAATAGCCATTTCTCTGCCATAAAATACAAGGAAAACTTGAAATTTGTGGCTTCCAGCATATTCAAACTCAGAAAATTATAAAAGTAAGTAAAAATGATTTAGATAATAATAAGTGAGAAACAAAATTACTTTGGAGCAGACTTTATTTATCAGAAACAGGTAAAAGCATTGTTTCCCACTATAATTTTTGCCTCAGCAAACTTACTGCTGCCTTTATTATTGTTTTTTTTCAGTATTATAATTATTTGGCAAATATAAGATATGATTATAGCATGTTTACTATGATCTTTGCATTTAATAATACAAAATTATATAATATGAAATTATGAGAAGAATTAACATGATAACTTGTTGATACCTATGCTATATAAGGAATTAGTAAACTGACAATAAAATAACTGCTGGTTAGGTTAGAGCTGAGGTAAAAAGATGTGGAAATAATGTGTTTCAACAAGATAAAACTTATTCACAATTTGGTTAGTGTCAGTGAATACATAATACCTCCATGGAATTTTGAAAATTAAACCCAAATACTTAATTATAGGTCTGTAGGTTAAAAATATCTACATTAATATATAATGTGAAACTTATAATGAAATATTTGACAAACATCCATAGCATACAATAATATTATTATATGTATAATTTTTATAATTTAGAAGTAAAAAAGGCATCAAAACTTATTTTGACACTTTTTTTTAATGTTTTTCTTTAAGTTTATTTATTTATTTATTTAGTTTTGCGAGATACAGAGACAGAGCAAGATGGGGAGGGAGACAGAACGAATCCCCAGCAGGACCCACACTGCCAGGAAGTACAGAGGCCCATGCAAGGCTCGAACTCAAGAACCATGAGATCATGACCTGAGCTGAAATCAAGAGTTGGAGGCTTAACTGGCTGAGCCACCCAGGTCCCCCTGGACACAATTTTTGATATCAGATTCTTAATATTTCCATTTTAAAGATAAGGGAAAATAAAACAAATTGAGAATTTTTCCCAAAAGAATGTACTTATTCTGGGATAACAAATCTTTCCCTTCTACTAAAAAGTGTCATTGCTCTATTTAATAGAGAACTTTTAGATGCCATGGAGATACAAAATAAACTAGGAGATGGTTCCTGGCTTTAAGGGGCCTGTAATATAACTTGGAAAACACACATGTACATGTAACACCACAAGCAAATGGTTTTACCTTGGACATTATAGCATAGATATGAAGTAAAAGATCAGTTGCAAAGATATGATGAGAACAGCCTTTTTTATCAGACAAAAGGAAAAATGTAGTTATTGGTGAAACACCCATATCTGAAACATTTTTCAGATTTTTTTTTCCTTTTGAAAGAGAGAGGGAAGGGAAGGGAAGAAGGAGAGAGGATGTTAAGCAGGCTGCACACCCAACATGGAGCCTGATGATGCAGGGCTCCATCCCACAGCTGTGAGATCATGAGCTGAGCCAAAGTCAAGAGTTGGCACCACCAAGGTGCCCCAGAATTTTTAGCACCAGAACTTAAGAGGTCTTTGAAATGATGAAATATAACTGAAATAACAATACAATGAAAAAAAATGTACATAATTTGAACATAAAGAAGACCGAGTTTTGAACAGGGATAGAGGAGAAAGTTTGTGGGCATGATTTCATTGTAGTTCCAACAAATGCTAATATAGGAATTTTCTAATAATTAGCACTATTTCAAAATGGAATTGGCATTATCATTCCCATTATGAATTTTTAAGTAGAGGATGAATTATTGTCTCTCTGGATTAAATGCATGGAAGGTTGTACTGGATTTCTTTCAGTCCTCTTGATTTTAAGCACTTAAAAGTCAATTAGTAGAAAAATAAATAAAAGTCAATTAGTGGACCTACTAATTAGATATTAGTAAGAAATTTCAAATAAATTCCATTTGTCCCATGTCTGCCAGGGTTTGTTTGTTCTTTAACTCAATAAATGTTTGTTAAGTAACTAAACTGTACAAGCTGCTGGGATTGGGACAAGAAATACATAATTTACCTATAGAATTAATGAAATGTACATAAGTGATCACACTATGTTATGACAAGTGCTTGCTGTAGAAAATGTTACTTGGCTACCCATAGCCTTTTTCCTTTTTATTTCCTGTTTAAAAGCCTCTGGAACTTGTTGTTGATGTTGCAGAGAATGTTCTTTGATCTGAGAACCCCAGATGGGCCCTTCTTCCAGCTCTAGGGATGAATCATCACTATGTTAACCCCAGTCTCTTTTGTCGATTATTTGCCTGCCCATTCTCCTTTGAGGCTCAAGGTGACCTTATAACAAATTCTAGCAAAGGAAAGAGAAGGGTCTTATTTAAGATTCCTGAAAAAGTTATGTTTATAAAATATTAAAGAAGTACACAGGGGCACCTGGGTGGCTCAGTTGGTTAGGCAGCCAACTCTTGATTTTGGCTCAGGTCATGATCTGATGGTTTGTGAGTTCAAGCCCTACGTCAGACTTCACACTGACACTATGGTGCCTGCTTGGGATTCTCTCTCTCTCTCTCTCTCTCTCTGCCCCTCCCATCTTTGTCACTCATGCTCTCTCTCTCTCCCTCTCAAAATAAATAAATAAAACATTCAAAAAATATGAGAGAAGTACGCAAATTAAAGGCCCTTAGTGTCACTGTTTCCTGAACTCCCTCCTTGCTTCTTGTTTTTGAATATAGTTGTGATACCCAGAACTTCTGTAGATAATGTAACTATCAGGGAACAAGTACAATAAAAGAGCAAAAAAACAAACAAACAAACAAACAAAAAAAACCCATATTTGAAGAATGGTTGCTCCTAAAGCTGGAAAATTCCTGGGGCTTTACTGAAATCACTGAGTTGCAAAAACAAAACAAAACAAAACCCAAAAACAAAAATAAACAAAACTCTAAGAATACCCATCTTGGCACTTTCCTTATAAAATTAATAAATATTATTTAAAAAAATGTTAATGTTTATTTATTTTTGAGAGAGAGAGTGAGAGAGAGAGAGAGAGAGAATGAGTGGAGGAGAGTCAGAGAGAGAGAGGGAGACACAGAATCCCAAGCAGGCTCCAGGTTCTGAGCTGTCAGAACAGAGCCTGATGTGGGGGTTGAACTTGTGAACTGCAAGATCATAACCTGAGCTGAAGTTGGTTGCTTAACCAGTTGAGCCACCCAGGTGCCCCTAAAGTTAATAAAAATAGAGTAGGGGCCCTGGAATCACCAGTATCAAGAATCATCATTTCTACCAGTCCTAAAGGGACAGGAAAGAGGGATTACTGTAGTTCTGAGATGCAGCTATATGGAGAGACATCAGGTCATAGCTGGATATGCCCTGGAAAAGTTAACTGTGTGTCTGTCCATAGAACCATGCCACATGACAGCTGGTTTCCTTCAGAGGAAGTTGAAAGAGTGGGAGAAAGTGTGTAAATTGGAAGCCACAGTCTCTTTGTAATCTGATTATGAAAGTGCTATCACATCATTTTTGCCATATTCTGTTCATGGAAATGAACCATTAGGACTAGCTCACATTCAAGGAGTAGATTAAACAAGGGCTTGAATATCAGGAAATGGAGATCCTTGGGAGCTGTTTTAGAGAGTACCCATAATATTAATGTTAATAATCCAAGAATTGTTTTTTATTAATTGAAGCAAAGTGATTTACAGGGGTGATATTGAGATGATATAGCTGAAGCATAGGAAACATGAAGGATATTAGAGAATATTCAAGATTCAGTAATTCAGTGACTTGTAGATCATGGAATATAGTTCAGACATTATGATATATTTAAGTGGTATCCATTGATATATTTTAATTAAAGCATGAGAAGATTTATTTATATTTTGAAAAATAGTACTTTTGTATTTGGATAGAAAGTACGTTGCCAAGAAGCAAAAGTGAAAGAAGCAAATCAGGAAGGCAATAGCTGCAATTCAGTTTAGAAGTAATTTTGCTTTTTGTTTTACATTGCAATATAAGTATTAAATCAACCATTAATGAGTTTAAATAAATATAATGTCAATCACTATGTTATGGCTCAAATAATAGATGTATGAAATTATATATAATAAAAATAGAAACTAGCTCACATTTCAAGTAACGAATCATTACTTCCATACCTAAATAATCAGTGATAAAAATGATGTTTTTGTATACTTTTTGGTTGATAAGTAATGATTTAAATAAAAATTTATTAAGGATATAGTAATACAACAATAAAGAAGATACATTTGCCTTCCTTTTAGGAATTTAATCCAAGTGGGAGATCTAAAGTGGCAAGCATGTAACTATAAAGAAACAACATTCAGATGATGGTCTGACTCAGATTCATTTAGAATTCTTTTTTTTTAAAGGAAACAAAATTTTCGAATTCAGGTGTTGAGAATCTGCCTTTTATGATAGGACTGTAGGTATTTTTATACTTTAAATTTTAAAAACATATGCTATATACATTTTATACATATGGTATAATATATATGCAGTAATGGATATTTGTAGGATGTACTGAAAGCGAGAAGACCACCGTAACTTGATTCCAAGATATTGAGAAAATTATTATTAAAATTGGGAGATCTCCCTAAAATTTTTGATTATCAGATGATAAAAACAAATAAGATTATTGAGCTCCACCCTTCTAGACAAGTGCTCCAAAACACAATAATTTGTGATGATCTGTTTTGAAAAAATCTATACAGAATAATTTCTAATGCAATTAAATGAATTACTAGAAAATTAAAGATAAAAAAACATGCAAAGTGCAGGTCCCAATTTTTTATGTAATTGATAGACGTAAAATATTTGTCAAAGAGCCAAATGATTTTCTAAATACTTATTTCCAATTTCTGCACTTAATTTGTTGCCGTCTGATAGTTTTAAGACCATCACCAGTCTACAGAATGTACTCTGAGCAGCACTATTTCTGGTCATGTGGATAAAAATGAAATATACCTTGTGTAGAAACAATTGCTAATGTAGTCAGTAAGTAGGAGACACCCACATCCATCTGGCACAGTGAAGGAAATGGGTCCTATGGCATTGATCCAATGTGCAAATGTATGAATATGTATACACGTGTGGATATATGTGTAAGTAGTGATAGTTTATTTGGGTTGAAAATGAACAAAAGTATATAAACAAAAGAAAGAAATGAGATGTTGTGAGGTCTGACTTTATTCTCAGATTTCAAAAAATATACTGTTATTTTACTCTAACACAGATGTCAAAATTTATGTAAATGTTTAAAAATATATAAAAACTCTTATTTTATTCAATTAACTATCATATTTTGACTTTTAGTCTCAAAGCAGACATCTCAAAAGCCATTATATGTCAATATCTAACCACTAAATAGATGTCTGATTTTAACCACTCCCTTTAGGAGTGCAGGGAGAAATTGTAGGAACTGGAGCCTAGATGGGAAAGGAGTCAGTCTCAACTGCTGCTGTCATCAATGGGCATTCAGAAATATGAATTACCTTAGCTCTTATGAATGGCTATTTGCTATATCCTTAGAGACTCCTACTATAACACTAACTATTTCTCTCATTTATTTCCTCCAACATCAATTAGGCTTGATAAGGCAGAAAAAGCCAAAAGTCACATTTGGTGTGTTTCTGGATGACTGCATTGATTTTTGGCTTGTGGATAAATTCAATTACATACAGCATTCGGAGATTTTTGTAATTGTAATTTTGTTGGATCTCCTCACTCAATCACTTCTCGTATCCTAATCTCCTGTAAGGTCAAAGTGGCAGAGTGTAGAGTAATTTTTTAAGGCAGTACATGAGTAAAATTCAATATCTAATAATAGGCAAAGCAAATGCTATTATACACTCAACATTCAGCTTTTAAAATTCATATTAATTGCAAACTACCATCTGCTCAAGTTCTGTGGCTATCTTGTATCTGAAACCATGGACTCTTGATTTAGAAAATAAAAACTGTAATTTCTGCCTGAATGCTTTGGATTTAGCAATAATAAATTTCCGAAAGTCATATGAAATCTTGAAACTTAAATTTAAATTATGAAGTTTTCTAATAGTGGAAATATGTATGTGTATGTATATATACAGTTAACAGGTTATGAATATATCAAAAACGTAAATCTGCACAAAAGAGAGCAAAGGAAGTTTAAAATCCAGGACAAGGGTTGGGATGGAGGAAAGGAGAGAGAGAGAGAGAGAGGGAGAGAGAGAGAGAGATTACCAGGAACATTTGTATAAAAAGGTTGGTGAGTGAAGTTGTTTCTCTGTCAAAATTTTTGCTACTTGTTTTCATAAATAATCACTTGATCTAGCACCACGTGTTTCTGATTATTGACTCAGACTGGCAGGTGGCTATTGCCACATGAGGGAATACACACACACACACACACACACACACACAAAATTCTATAATGTGCTACAAAATATAATTTATTTCAGTCACTTAGCTTTGGTATATTAAATTGCTAATGTTTCATTCTGTTTACAGTGTCATACTTCATGTCACTTATGTCAGACATTGCTTCTCCAGCTCGGTTTTTTAGCGAACTTTTACCTCCCCATGATTTCCTGGTTTATGGTCTTCATGTTTCTTTTTTCACCTCCCTCTTTGCTTTTCACTGTGTAAGGTACAATAGGAAGAGCACTAACTAGTATTGAGAACAAAGATTGAATGCTAGTTCAGCTATTTAGTAATTCTGTTACCTTAAGCAAGTCATTTCTCTCTCAGCCTCAAGACACTCTTACCCTACAAGGTTCTTGTGAAGATTAAATAATATAATAAATAAATGTATATATGATTGGAGCAAGTCTGGCCAGAGTGAATGGTCCCTAGAGCATAAGACTGTTACCTTAAAAGACAATTACAGGAGGCAAAAACATATAGAATTTATAATTAAATTTTAAAACATTATAATTATATAAATAAGTCAATGTAATGTTTAAAAAGATATTTTAGTAAGCCCTGAGAAGAAATAGATAAAAATGTAAATACCAGTTGTTTCTAGGTTGGTAAAAATGCCTATTCATTTTATTTTTTAAAATGCCTTTGTTTTTACAACCTTCTAAAGATAAGTATGTTTTGATGGTCTGAAGAAAAAATAAGCATGTAATAAATCACTAGGATAAATTAGAAAGGATTCCTCATACTCTGGGTAAAGAATGAAAAGAGAATAAGGACAAAAGTTGAAGGAAATATTTGAAAATGCAGTAAAGCAAAACTACTTACTGTAGTACTATACTACTTACCTCCTCCTTTCCCGTCTGAAATAGAAGGGAAAATGGCTCAATGAGATCTTAAAGGAGACAGTGGATAAGGGAGCTTAAAAATATGCTGAGATGAGAAAAAAGAAAATCAAAAACACTTCAAGCACCTGCTGATGAGGTCAGAAGTTGAGATAGAGAATTGTATTAAAAAAAACCCAGATTTTACATAGATAAATATATAGTTAGGTACATAGAGGAATATAGATTTAAATGTAGATATAGTACAACTAACAAATGCATATAGGAAGAGGAATTTTGTTGTCACTGAAGGTACAAAAAGAAGAGGAAACAGTGAAGGAAAGGGGAAGGGCAAGCCAGGTGGTATCAGGTGAATGCCAAGTCAATGGTAACAACAAGTAGAGAAAATATGAATTTAGGGATACACATCTAGATCAAATATAGCACTGAAAAATAGGGCAAAAACATATGCAAGGAATGCAGAATGTTGGTGGTCATTGGAAGTAAACCATTCTAACAAAGAGACCATTTAAAAAGAAAAAAAAAAACAAACCTCATAATGGTGGTGAGATGAGTAAGCACAATTAAGACATAGCATTTTTTAATTAAGTTTTTAATTTTAATTCCGGTAGAGTTAACATACAGTCTTGTATTCGTTTCAGGTTTATAATATAGTGATTAAACAATTCTATTGAGCAAGAATGCTCATCATAAGTGTATTCTTTAATCCCCATCACCTATTTTAACCATTCCCCCCACCCCCTCCATCCACCTCCTCTCTGGTAGCCATCAGTTTGTTCTCTGTAGTTAAGAGTATGACTTTCAGCTTCCTAAGAATTTAGAAGGAGTTTGTTCATGTGGAGTGAAAAAGAGAAAAGGCAACATTTCTTAGAGACAGAGACAAAGATTTTGAGAACATGTGACATTCAGTTGAGTAGTAGATCAATACAATTTACAGGGACCAAGAGTATGAACAGATGATAAAGCTTTAAAAAAAAAATACTTGCGGGGCACCTGGGTGGCTCAGTAGATTAAGCATCTGTCTTCCGCTCAGGTCATGATCTCACCGCTTGTGAGTTCGAGCCCCGTGTCAAGCCCCGTGTCTGGCTCAGTGTTGAGAGCTCAGAGCTTGGAGCCTGGAGCCTGCTTTGGATTCTGTGTCTCCCTCTCTCTCTGCCCCTCCCCTGCTCTCTCTCTCTCTCTCCTTCAAAAATAAACATTAAAATTTTTTTTTTTAAAATATTTGCTATAGAAACAGGACTGATAGACTGAACATGTAATTAGAAGACATTATGTTGATATGACTTAGAGGGTGTAGAAAATATCAACGGGACATAGGATAATGATTCAGCTACTCTTGTAATTAGGCTCTTAATGTAAAATTCATTCACTTATTAGGACAGTTGAAATTATGTTTTGGAAGTAGTGTGGAAAAGATAATAACATGAACCTGGGGCATGCCAATGAGGATGCTTGCTTGAAGTAAGATGAAAGACAAGTTGTCTGAAGCTGGTATGGTACAGGAACTGAGAGTGCAGAGGGTTGCACTGATATTTTATGTGGATTTTGAAACCAACAAAAATAATTATAGGAGTCAGGGTATAAAAAAAGGGTCCTGTTGTTAGGGAATGTTTTTAGTTATATGAATACGACTAGATTAGCTAAAGTGTGTCTGCTGTGTCACTAAGACTTTTTTTTTTTTTTAATTGTAGTATAATGCAGTGTTATATTACTTTCAGGTATATAATATAGTGATTCAATAATTTTATACATTACACAATGCTCGTCATGGTAAGTCTTCATTATGGAAATTTTTTAATTGTTTGGTTTGGATATTCTCATGAAAAGACTGTTTTCTTCCCGTTTGTGACTTTTATAGTTTCTTGATAGCTTTATCTTGAGAGCTTGCTTGCTATTTGTTCTTAACAAATACGTCTGTTAAAACTGAGGTTGCACTAACTCAGTATCAAATTCCTAACTGTCATTGGCTGGTGTCACCAAGCCACACTTAAGGATTTCTCAGAGTTAAAAAATTTGTCTCAAAGATGTTGTGTAAATTATGAGAATCACATATTGGTCTACTTTTCTAAGAATTCTTATGATGTTTTCTGATATGAGTAGTGTATTGGCATCCTGTAGAAAACATATACTGCATGGTTGAAACAACAAAAGGTGATCAGAGAGAGTTTGAGCTCTATCACACTTTTTAATAGTTTATTCCTAGGACATTCTATTATGTACTTTGAAGATACCAGTGTCTGTAACAAGGATATTAAATTCTTCTTAGGGTTCTAACTGATCTTCAGACCAGCGTTCTCAAACTTTTTGGATACAGGGCCCTTTAATACTTTTAAAAATTATTGAGGAACCTAGATAGAGCTTGATTATGTATGTTATATCCATTAATATTTACTGTATTAGAAATTAATTGTTTTTATATTTAATTGGTTTAATGTGTTCTTTCAGGTGTAATTGACATGTCACAGTGTTAGTTTCAGGTGTACAGCATAATGATTAGATATCAGTATATATTGTGAAATTATCATAACAAGGCTAGTTGATAGTTTTAAATACTTCTATACTGAGTTATTTAAAAATTACTTCAGGGGCGCCTGGATGGCGCAGTCGGTTAAGCGTCCGACTTCAGCCAGGTCACGATCTCGCGGTCCGTGAGTTCGAGCCCCGCGTCAGGCTCTGGGCTGATGGCTCGGAGCCTGGAGCCTGTTTCCGATTCTATGTCTCCCTCTCTCTCTGCCCCTCCCCCGTTCATGCTCTGTCTCTCTCTGTCCCAAAAATAAATTAAAAACGTTGAAAAAAAATTTAAAAAAAATTACTTCAAAAATCCACTCTAAGTTGCCATAAATATTTTAGGAGAAATAATGATTTTTTCAAAAAATTTAAGTCACATTGCTTTATAGTTTTGGAAATGCCTTTAGTGTATGACTTAATAGAAGAAGGCTGAATTTTAATTTTTGCCTGTGCTACAATATAATGTTTTGTTTGAAATGCATAGAGAAAATCTGGCCTCACACAGGTGAATATACCATATAGTCTTGGAAGGCTCTACCTTATATTCATGAAATAGTGAGTAAAGAAAATAATGTCTTCATGTTATTATAAAAATATTTTTTACCTTCTGATATTTATGTACAGCTCTCCATCCAGTCAATGTCTGGGGGTGCACACACACACATACACACACATACACTCAGTACTCAACAGAGTCATGGAGTATAGGAAACAGTTCAGCTGAGGACGGTATGATCAAATAGAGGAAAAGATAAAATTTAGAGAAAATGATGTCAGGAGAGTTCAGTAGGAAGTAGGACTCATTAGGAAACGTATGGGTCATAGCTGAGTAAGACTTAAGTGTTGTTGACCTGGCACAAGAGTCACAATGATCTAGCACCAACTGCAGTTCATTACAGATGGCCTCAAAATGAAGATGATGGAATAAGCCCTTTGGGGCAGTCAGAATACATGACCAAGAGGTTAGCCTTATCCATCTAAAGTTGAAAACTGCACACTGAGATTCTAACAGCTCTACAAAGGAATTGTTGTATAAAATGTAGTAGACAGTAAAGAGTAAAGAAAATCTTAGTTTAATATAGCATAGAGGCAACATAAGGAAGCATTACGGGTGCATACCCCAGAGCTAGAAACACTGGTATACAGGAAAGCTGCATCTTGAAGTGTTCAGTGGAATGTGTTGCTTCTTCTCTCGTTACGAAAATGAACCAGATCAAAATTTGAAATGAGGAGAAATAGCTCCTAGCTTCATTTTTTTTTCTCATTGTTCTTACTGTCACCTAGGTATCACTATAAAAGTATAGCCTGCAAACCTTCCATCCCCCTTTCCAATCAATTGTCCTTGCTGATACTAGAGTTAACAGAAGACGCTAATCTAATCAGGATTATACTGCTTAAAGTGCTTCTCTGATTTATCTCTGATTTTATGATAAACATCAACCCTTCTTAGTCCATCATTCTTACTCTGCTTACTAATGCAGGCTCACCTTCACATTTGCCAGAGATGCTTTTCTAATTGATTTGTTCTGAATTTGTTCAGAGTCTTCCTTTCTCTCTCTCTCTCTCTCTCTCTCTCTCTCTCTCTCTCATTCTCTTTCTCTCACACACACAAACACACACACACACACACACACACACACACACACACAATTGGACCTCTGATGCTCATATGTATTTCCAAGGCTGACTACCCTACCCATATCCCAATCACCTGTTGTTTTGCCTTGTAAAACAGAGAGAACCAAAGAGATCCTCCCAGAATAAATTAGAAAATGGAAACAGCAATGACAATGTCTTTCCATGATGATAAGAAAAGCAAACTTCACATCAACAAAATTTCTAGATAACAAAATCAGAGAGTTACATGCATTCGAGACTGCTCCACAGGTCATGTGAACAATCAAGTCCCCTTGTTTTGGAGGAATGCACTTTGTTAATGAAAGTTTCCTGAGAGGACTATATGAGGCAGAACATAGCAAGGCCAGTTCTAAGTATGCAATAGGTTCTTCCTTTTCTGAGGCACCTGGATGGCTCAGCTGGTTGAGCGTCTAACTCTTGGTTTCAGCTTGGGTCATGATCTTACAGTTTGTGTGTTAGAGCCCTGTGTCAAGGCTCTATGCTGACAGTGTGGCACTTGCTTGGGATTCTCTGTCTCCCTCTTTCTCTCTGCCCCTCCCCTGTTCTCTGTCTCAAAATAAATAAATAAACTTAAAAAAATGGGTACTTCCTTATCCCTTCTGCAAAATTAACCAATTAGGAAGATCAAGTAATGAATAACCTACCTTTGGTCCTGGTGATGGGAAAGGTATCAAGAAGGACAAGTCATTTACTTGTTTGAGCAATAATTCTACTTTATTTTTTTAATAGTCTGATCACTGAAAGTGTTTAAACCTTCTGGTCAAACATGTGAATGGGGAATAGTGTTAGGACAGGTAGGTCTCCCATGAGTTCCAGGCAAATTTATATAATGCACCTGGTAAGGTCAGAGCTACAATCACTATGATCCCAAATAAAAACGAACGAGTAGAATATGAGTCCACAGAGAAGGTTATATTGGCATATCTCTATTTCTCTCTATATCATATCCATATCTACAAAACTACCATCTCGTACAATGCAAGTATGTTTTCACCAATATATTGAGTTATAGTAAAATAAAAAGTCATAAAAATAATAATACTTCTCAATGCCTGTGTAGAAAACATGTTCATTCATTCTATGAAGACAATTAAGTGGAAAGTAAGCCAGATTATAACCATGCAGCAAATTCTGGATGAGCATGAACTGGAGACAGACCAACTGTCTAAGGGAATTTTGTGTATTTACCTAGTCTCCTGATATTATTTGTGAATAGATCCAAAATACAATGGCTACGAAGATTTAGCCTATAGGTGAAAGCTCCCTCTCCGAGACAGCTAGAATGGACACTGTTGTTGCTTCTTCTGAAACTCATGTATCTATCCCTTTTGCCTCAAAATTCTTCTTTTGACTGAGCTAACACATTCAATTAAATAGAGTTAAATTTTAGTTTCTTTTAGATAACTTTGCTATCCCTTTGTTGACAGAACATATACTGATTTCAACACTCAAAAGTTCAACACTCAAAAGACAATCTAATTTTCCTCATGTTATATTAGAGGACTGTTAACCATAAACCTCAGTAATCTCTTCCTTTTTTTCCCTCTTATTAAAGAAAAAATATGCAGTCTATTTATTGACTGTCTGAATAGTACTTTACGTGAATTATCTCTTTAAAATTTCTCAATGACACACATAAATTTATATTATTATGTAATTATAAAATGATATCTATTGATGAGGAAATATAGTGCATAGGTATCTAGTGACTTGCTTAAGGTCATTGAGTTAGTAAGTGGCAGAACCAATATGCAACTCATGTCTTTTTAGGCTCAATACTCACTTTTTGTAATTTTCTAACCTTATTTTGAAAGACCATGATTACTGTTCATCCAACCATATAGTTTGTAATCTATATGAGATTATATACAAAAGTGACTAGATGATATATTTACAATGTGCTTGGCATAAGTATTATGTGTTCAATATGAATGATGAAATGATATATAATAAAAACCAATACACATTGGAAGAAAGTATGGAAATAACTGATATGGGGACTAAGACCTCTATTATATAATACATAAAAGTAATATTTTGTGTGTTTTCCACCATGAAAATAGTCCCTGGAAATTGTTTTATAAGTTTGCTTATCTGTAATGTTAGTTATGAAAGGAAAGACTGGCCTTGGCATTAATTATATATGATTAATGATGGAGGGAGATGTGGGACTATTAATTCTGGGTATAACAAAAGTTAAAAGTTCTGTTGATGATTCATTTTGCCTAATCAACATCTTAATAACAGGTGAATAGATTAAGAGCAATAAGTAGTCTCAGTGTCTTATTGCTGATTGCCGTGATATTTTAAAGATTGAAATCAATAATTAAGATAATTAAGTCATTCAATGTCAGCCTTCTATGCAGACATTTAAAACTATTTAAATAAATAGCTGGCATATATTCACATGACATTTGGGTTATTCTGAGATGCTTTGCTCTATATATGATTAGATAAGAAGGCAAATGATATATTTACTAATATACTAAAGTATAAGAATTTGCAATAGGACTGCATAAAGTAAACTCCTAAAGATATAGAATAAGGCATTGTTTGGCTTGGATGACAAAGCTCCAACATTTCTATTTTCATGAAACATGTTTACTCATATCACTTTATTATCCATCACCATTCAGAGAACTGCAGACAGCTGATAGGACACCCAGTGGTGTACTCAATCCATCTGTTCATCCATCAACCTTATGGTGAATATGAGAAATGAAAAGTTTGCCTTAGGTGACAAAACCAAAGGCAAAATTTAGTCATGGCAGTTAAGAAAAAAAAAATCACACTTTACCCTTTTGGCTGAATTGTACTGAAATGACCTTGTTGCCTTTATAATATGACTAAGATTTGAAGGCTGGACCTTAAACAACTATGTCTAATTCTGTTTTATATTTGATAGTAATTTAGGTGACATTAAAAAATTCAATAAGTAAATCTATATAATAAAAAATGATTAGGACAATATATGTTTTTTACAGATAATTTATAATGCAAGGAACTCTTAGATTATGTACTTCTTTTATTTGTGGGTAAGGGGCTACACACTATATCATGGAACTTAAATCTGTCCCTCATGAGTGGTCCCTCTGGTCTCTCCTTATTACAGAGAACATGTCACATTAGGTACTTACAGCTATGTTTTAATTTTCTATCTGCAGTACCTAGTACCTAAAACTACTGTATAAAGGAAATGCATCTTAGAACATAGCAGATATGTATATTAATCTAAATTATTTAAGCTATTTTTCAAGTCCATTTATTTGCCACCACTTGCATTTAATTTATTTAAGTGTGTATTACCTTTTGTTTTATATCCTGGCAAAAGGAAAAGCATGTCTACAGGGAGATTTACTAGGAGCCTGATATGAGAAGGAGCAGCGTTAAGAACCATAAATACATTAGCTCATTCAGTTGATACTCAGTTAAACGAATATGCAGACATGGATTGCAGTAGTGTTGGAACATATTCAACTTCTGTCTTTTCATCTTGTCCATGCAGTTTTCTTTAATATCGATTTCCTTTTTTTTTCCTTGTTTCAAAATCCTAAATCATAAGAAACAAACAAATGTGCTTTTTACATTCACTTGTGTAACTTGTGAGTATGTACTTTCGTAAGCCAAATAAATATTGTTTTTTTCTTTGTTCATTATTATTTAAATTGAAACAACTTCCAAAAAGATACATGATAGTGTATTCAGATTATGTACTTGAAATTGCTTATTATTTGCTGTAATTAATTTAACCATTTTATCGATAGAAGATTGCCATATAAATATTTTTTAAAAACTAAAACCAAAATTAAATGATGCAGTAAGTTGTTATAGTGGATAGAAAACTTTATGTGTAGTCACTGAGGTCAGTAATTGAGGAGGTGAAACTCCTGCTCAGAATATATTGAAATAATTTGTTGGAATCACCTCTCTGAGCAGTCACTGATTGTAACTCTTAGATAATTTTAAAATAAAATACATCAAAATATAACTCCTGGACCTCTGAAAAGTTTGGTAGCCTGAACTTTGGACACTTTACAAACTGTAAATTGGATAATACATGCTGGACTTTTTTGCATGACACTTTTAATTTTAAAGATCTATTTTCTAGTCAAGTACTATATTTGAGTATATTTACTTTTAGTATCAAATCTATTTAAAATGACCTTTTCTCCTGCCTCATTATCATGTAAGAGAATTGCATCTTGCCATTTAAATGTGAAATAATGTAGCCTTTTTTTTTTTTTAGTATAGAACATTGATTTTAAATGGCAGATATCTAAATCATTTACCTTTATGAATGAAAGGTAATGATGTTTTTTTTTCTGTCCATCAGTAATTGTTTTAGTGTCTACATAAGTGCCCCTTATGATACACAAAAGGAAGATTGAATATTTTTAAAGCCAGTTTGGTTTTAAATATATATTTAATTGCACAATGTTACACAATTTAGAAATTTGAGTAGTGTATACAAGGAACTTGAAATGATAAGAAAAACTATTTAAAACTTTAAATCTTTCATGAACAATGTAAATGCATAGCATTATGTACTTTCAAACTAACATTTATAAAAATGAAATTTTTATAGGATATTTATTTTGAATACTCAGATTTTCATTTCTTTCTTCAAAAGCCCAACCTTACCCAATTTTCCTGCTTGTCCTTCCATAAGAATAGATAACTCATTATGAGTCCACTTCTCTGTGTGAGTATGTGCATATCTTCGCCCTACATAATGCTGTTCATCTTTTCTCTTACTTCACACTGTTCCCATAAAGCTCATTCCTCTATCCATTTTCAGGATGCAACCTCTTTTATTTTACAAACCTTGAAGTTATCATTTACTCTTTAAATAATTATAAACATAATTTGAAAACACTTTAGAGTTTACCAAGAAAAATCTGATTGTATGCTTTATTATATTAATGGAAGTGCCAATTGAGATGTTCTGAAAAACATTTTCTACTCTGACTCTTCCTTTCCAGCCCAACCAATGGCTGCTCAACCCCAAGAAAGTTTCCCTCCTTTTTTGAGAACTGTTTTTGCCAAACTATTCATGAAACTACCTGGATTTTTGCTACTAAGCCTCTGTAAAAACTTCTCTTTCTTTCCCAAAGAAGAACACCCCTTGACAAAGACACTTTCCTTAATCAAACTTTTGTCAGACTACTCTAAACCTTCTTTTCAATAGGCCTCAAACTTCAGCTTCCACATTCTCCCTTGTTGGCAAGCATATACTCTAAGGATTGCATGAAAATCTTCAACAGGAATATAGTTTACATAAAAATTAACATGGTGGGAAATGTTCATAATTCTTCCGAATATACTTTCTTGCTTTTCAGAATATTGGTGAGGGGATAAAAAAGAATAGCAATTTATATTTATTTTAGGGAGCTTAAAGATTCAGAATTTCAAAATTTGTAAGATCATTCAACCTGTTGGAAAGCAGTAATTACTTCTGACAGAGAAATAATATTTTTCAGATCTATCACTGATATAAGTTGGGGGAATTAATAAATGGATACTACCTTAAGTTAAATTAACAATAAAGTATAACATTAGGTTTATTGATTCTACTTTAGAAAATATTTTGGCTTTATATATGGTTTCTTTAATTTTATACATCCCAGATTCCTTTGTGTTATTGAAAGAATGAAATTAGTAGTTATATATTGAGACATGAAAAAAATAGAGAGGGTTATACAAATTATGTGTCTGTATATGTATGCATGTCCTAATTCATAATCTTTTGTTATGTCTATTGGAAATTAAGTAATTTTTCATTATTAAGAAAAATATGAATCTCTATTCATTCCAGCAACACACTGATGAATGTCATCAATCTTAATGGACCACTGAAGACCACTTACCCTTATAAATCAATTTATAGTGCAATTTAAGTATAAAATCAATTCCTCAAACTATTTATGCTTTTCTCATATAAATATAAACACAGTTTATTTGGTATAAAGGACTAGAAATGCAGAAAGCTTAAAAGATGTTTGTTTTTTTATGTAAGACAAAGTGTATTTAAACATTCATCTACTGCCTAAAATTTCTACAAATCTAATGCCACCTTAAAAACTGAAGGTTTTATGTAAAAATGTATTTATATGAGTACTTTGATAACTGTGTGTTCTGTATGTGGTTTATTTCCATAGTTTGTTCACTGAAGAGAGTTCCTTTGTTTTATTAATCTTTCCCACATCAGCTTATAGTCCTCCTTCATCTTTACCTCCAAACATGCAGTTTACTTTCCAAAGTAATAGCTACTTAGTTAATTGTAAATAAGCAACTGAATTATGAAGAATCTACCAAAACAGATAAGTTTACAAATTTAATTTATCAACAAACTTGTACATTTACCAAAGATTAAGTGTTGTTTTAGGCAACAGAGTTTTAATATAGTATCATTATTTTTTTCAAAATATAAATTCAATGGGAAAGGTAGGCATAAAAATAAATGGACATAACTCAGTTTTGTGATGGTGGTGATAATGAGAGGTTATTGCTGGGTCTTAGAGGGGTGGCATGCAGGTATCAGGAAGGCTCACCTTAAGTAGGTGAAACTAAAGCCAAACCTCAGAGAATCTTAGGTGGCACTCACTTTTACAAAGAAATTAAAAACAAAAACATTCTTGGGGCATCTGCGTGGTTCAGTGGGTTAAGTTTCCAACTCTTGATTTCAGCTCAGGTCATGATCTCTCAATTCGTGACGTTGAGCCCTGCATTGGGCTTTGCACCGACTGTAAGGAGCCTGTTTGGTGTTCTCTTTCTCTCCCTCTCTCTCTGCCCTCCCCTGCTCATGCTCTCTCTTGCTCTCAAAATAAATACAGAGACTTGAAAACAAAAACATTCTATCTTGTAATACTTGAAACTCTTAGTCACAATCTGTCTGCTTCTTTTCATGGGAGAGAAAGAATACTGGGTGCTGATATTACCTACTGCATATGCTATTCATGCTTTAAATTGGATCTGACATATAGAATTCCCATTTGTGAGAGAATGGTGAACATGTCACCATTGTCTACATACCTTGTTATTTATTTCATAGAGAATATTGAGATTGAGATTCAGCACAACAAAGGAAGAAGGGTGGGGAAAATGGGGTTTATTTTGACAGAGACTATGAGATTATGAGCCTAGGGTTCAGTGATGGTGTGTAAAGCCTACGCAGAGGTCAGGAGAGTTTTCCCTCCAGTGTGACCACTGGTATGCCACTACTGTCTTATCAAAATGAGAACACTAAACTAAATGATGTGCTCTGGGAAAATTATGCAGGTAACATCCTTTCCTTCATTTTTGTCATCTGAAAAATAAGAATAATCATAGTGCCTGCATCTTAATGTTTTTGTGAGAACTAAGTGAAATAACATATTCAATGTGCATAGGGAGGTGCTAATAAGCAACTACTAACTTGTCAATAAAGGTATTATCACATCAATAATTCAAACTTCATGGTACCTACTAAGCATCCAAAGGAAATATAAAAACATCTTTCAGTCTCAAATTCCATATTTGTTAAATATTTTTTCAGGTGACAACTTTTACTCCCAGTCCTTGGAATATTTCAGACTGCATGCTTCTGCCAAATTATTTTTCTGTCAGCATAGTTTGTTCTATCTCAGGCATTGATTAGTATACATTTGTGATTTTAAGAGCACATTTTGAGAACTGACTCACTATGGAAGAATAAAAGCCATAAACTACATCTTCTCCCACATAAGATGCTCTAAAATGAGGGTTAATTGAATAGAAACAGTACTGTAAACAAAGACAAGTACTATAAATAGAGCAGAAATTTTAGGAAATTCTAAAATTCTAGCATTTGGAATTGCATACAATCTCTAGATGAGTAAACCAGGAAAAAAATTTTCAGCGTTCAAAACATTAGAACAGGACATTTGTATAGTTAAGATGTATGTTCCGAGATCAGAATCAGCTGATACAATGCATGAGAAAAGTCCCTGGAAAGTAGTTGGTACTGATTATTTTGGCAGATCACCTCTAAGCTTTTGAAGATCAGTAAGCTCCAGGGTTTCCCCGTGAGAAAAAACATGTTCAAGAGTATAAGAGAAAAAGCTGTGCCCCAGGTGCCCAGAAAACCGAGTAGTATGGGGAAAACACTCATTTAAACAAGCTTCTTATACTTGTAAGCCAGCTACATGGCAGGTTGGTCCCACCCTTATAATCCTAGACAGCATATTTAGTAGAAAAAAAGAAAGAAATAGTGGAGAAAAATAAAAATTAAAACAACAACAACAACAACAACAATCAGATTCACAGCTAACATTAAAGTAAACATGAAAATGAAGGGATACAAAGTAAATTAGAATTAGGAAATTTATTAGATTTGCTAGATATGGCATTAAAAATATCAATTGCACTTTACTAGTAATAAAAGAAAAATGTATTTTAAAAAAATTTTTAATGTATATTTTTGAGAGAGAGATAGAGGATGAGAGAGGGAGGGGCAGAGAGAGAGGGAAAACCAGAATCCAAAGCAGGCTCCAGATTTTGAGGTGCTAGCACAGAACCCCATGTGAGAAACCCCATGCAAGAAAAAATTATTTTTAAAATTACCATTTAAGGAGGTAAAAAACTATAGTATATTAAAGATGAGCAATGAAAGATATATATAAGAACTTTGTGGAGAAAATTATAAAGTGATTTTAAAGTATAATGAAAATGAATAAATGCACATAGAAATACATATGGTGGTATTTAACAAATGGCATTTTATACATTTTATTCAAATTCACCCACAAATATATTCAATTCCTATTAAAATCATGACTTAATTTTTCAAGAATTTTTGCAACTTTATTCCAAAAGTTATTTGGAAATGCAAAAGCTCTAATAATAAAAAAGACAATTTTCAGGGAAAAAATAATTCCAGGGAAAATTATCCTGTCAGATAGATAACAAGCCTTATTATAATCTGCTTTTAATTAAGAAAATATTACATTGGTATAGGTATATGTAAATAGACCAATGGGATACAGCCCACAAACAGAACATTTTACTCATTGGAAATTGGTGAATAAAAGGTGGGCTATTCAAAAATATTATAATTTTTTAATAGAGAAAAACATAAAACCAAGTTATTTCATACCGTTCACAAAAACAAATCATGGAAGAAATAATGAAATGATGTAGATATCAAAAGACAACCTTTCTTTTAGAGAATTTGCTTCTCAAATGTTTCAGTTATCTGGACCAATAGGATTTTCTACTTGGAAATTTAGAATTTGTGACCAAGCTGCTTCTAGGAGATTGGTCATGATAGTAAGGTATGTGAATAAAGTCCTGGATGTCTGGATGCTTACATCCTGAGGGATTTTTTTTTTTTTTTAATTTTCTCTTTCCCCAAAGCACACTGTTTAGTTTGTCATGGAATTTATAGTCTTTTGGACACATAAAATGAAGTTGCTGTTCATTTGAACTAGTGTGTATAGATTTTTATCTTTGGATTCATTCATTTATTATTTACATTTTATCCCCACATGTTCAATAACATAGTTCTATAGGAAAATAAATCCATAGGAACAATAACAACAAGAACCAAAACAAATGTGTTCTGACAACTAGCCTAGTTCTCCCAAGTGCATTTGCTTGTTGTGATGTTTTAATGCATATATTATTATTAATTTTTTTTAAGTTTATTTTCAGGGATGAGGCAGGGAAGGGCAGAGAGAGAGGGAGAGAGAGAATCTCAAGCAGGCTCCGTGCTGTCAACCTGGAGGCTAATGTGGAGCTCAATTCCATGAACTGTGAGATCATGAGCTTAGTCAAAATCAAGAGTCGGATGCTCAACCCACCGAGCCCCCCAGGTGCCCTGCATATATATCAATAATAAACTACCTATTTAGTAATATTTTTGTTTTAGGTCATAATAGCACATTGGATTTCATCTGTTCAGGACCATAAATTACTCTTTCAAGAATTATGGCTTTCAATATATTTCCCGAGTTGTTTTTTCTTTAAAATTGGCATTAAAATCATTTCAAATAATAATGAACATATTGCATAAAGAAAATATTTCTCAGTGATTTGGCTCCTTTTCATTTCTTTTCTGAGGGTTATTTTCCATAAAAATTTACATACTCTGAATTACTGAATAAATTGTGGAGTGTAACATCAGATTTGCATTTATCTTTTATTTTTAAGTGTTTCATTGATTAAATATTGCATATTTAATGACATTACTGGCATTACTCATGTGCTTCTTTAGTAAATCACACATAAAATACATTAAAGACTAAATTTATGAAATACATAAATCTAACATGTGACTTACACTTTGCTAAAATTTACTCAGAGGATGTATTATGAAGTACTTCTTGGAGTAAAGGAAATAAAAAAGTAAAATAGAAATGCTACTTGTATTAAAGCATTCAGTAATATTAACCAAATTTGTAAAAACAACTTCAAAAGTGACAATATATTACCATTTACAACAGGCCACTCAAAAATAACTATAAATTTTATTGTCCTGTTTTTACACTTCTGTGTGACTTTGAGTCTTTGTTTTCCAACAACAATAACAAATGAGAATTATTGCTAATCATATTGGTAATGTATGTGAAATATTCTGCTAAGCTCTGGAGATAACATATTGAATAGACTGAAAGGAGTCTGAGACTTATAGTGGGGGAGAAGAGGCAGAAAATAGCTGTATGGGGAGGTGTCCTTGAAGTGAAGACCTGAAGGTTGAAAAAGTATAGTATATTGCATATGGTGTGAAGAAAACCTTCCAGACTAAAGGAATAGTATGTTCAAAGACCCTGAGGCGAAGCATAATTAGGCATGACCCAAGGACTAAAAAAGTAGTATGTACCTTGGACCCCTGCAACTTTGAGATGTTACACTGCACTATACAATTTTATTCATTTGTGTATGCATTCAATAAAAAACACTATCCCTGCAGAAATGTTATTTAATAAAAAGAAAGGGGGAGAAAAAAGAAGGGAGGAAGGGAGAAAGCCTCTGGTTTTTTGAAGCCAACTTTTTGATGAAGGCAACCAACATTAAATAATCTTACAATAATAATTTAACTTCATATCTCATCCCTTTTATCAAAGAAAAGTGAAAATTAAACATATCAACAAATATAAAATAAAACTGTGCTAATCTTCTTGAATTATGGGATACTATTTTTACTTCATTTGAGCTTATAATCATCTATTCAATACATTTATTGCTCTTGAATTATCTTCATTTATGCACACTTATTACTTTCCACTGTCCCTAATATTGCTGTTTTTCTTATTGTTATTCAATCATTCATATGAAAATAACAATATGATAGGAATGTACTTGAAGCGTAGGTTCAAATCTTCTCACTTTTCATGACTGAGGTCATAAATAATAACAAGGAGAAGAACATCAAGACAAAACAACTTTTCAATGAAATAGGGGACAAAATCCCACAAGTGCATGTAGCTGTGGACTAAAGCAATTGACAAGCTCAGAACCTGCTTGGGAAGCCTCTATGGTGTAGCACACAGCTGACGAGGCGAATGGGGAGCAGGTCTAGGAATGGCAACAATGTGCTTGATGTACCATACCAAGAGTGAAAAGACCCATTCTGATTGGGAAACGCTGTTAATAGGGCTAAGATCAATCTTAACTGCTTCGTTAGGGAAAGCAGATAGACAAAGCAAGAAAGTAATGTGATGGTCGTAGGGTGTCACAAAAGTGACAATTCTCATAAAAAGCAGCACGTGCTGCAATGGAGGGGGCAGTTAGGATCAGGAGCCCTGTGCTGCAATAGCAGTTTCAAGGGAAGGAACGTTTGAAGCCCATTGCTGGCTGTAGAAACACTCCTGAGCTGATTATGGTTGAGAAACAAAAGAGATTTTAAAGTAATGGCCCATCATGTTAGAAATAAAAGGCAGAGCCTTGGAGCAGAGAAACCTAAAAATTCTCCTGGCCCTTCACTCTTCTCACCAGGAAACTTCTATTTTTTTCCCCCTAGCTTTATTGAGATATAATTGAGAAGTAGCATTGTGAAAGTGTAAGGTGTACAGTATAATGATTTGATGTATGTATATATTGTGAAATGATTATCATAATAAAGTCATCTGACACATCAATCTCACATTTTTTGGGGGAGGATGGTGTAAGAACATTTAAAATCTACTGCCTTAGCAAATTTCAAATATACAATACAGTATTGTTAACTACAGCCACCATGTTGTCCGTTAGATCCCCAGAATGAATTTGGTTTGTTTGTGTTATAATTGAACTATTTATAGCAATGCCTCTTAAATCTAAGTGGGTCTTCTTATTGGTATAATTGAAAAAAATATGTATATATGAAATATATTTTTGAATTACCATTGTTCAAATTATCAATAAACATTAGCTTAAATGGTATCTTAAATGACACATTTAATTAACTGGATTTCACAGCACTGAGTGTGGATCACAATCTAGAGATAGGAAATTTTAGTTTCATATAATGGCAGTTTAAATTGTTTTGAGTTATAAACTACTCAAAAGTGAGGCCTACTTCCTACAGAGTACAAAATCATTGGGAAATTCAAAGAGGTTATTTAGGCTACCAAACTTTAAGTTATACTGTAAATATGCTGGTACATCTCATTATCTTTGCTTTTATGTTGTGAAGAATATCATGAGGTTCACTTTATTGGGATAATTTTTTCCAATTTTTAAATTATTTTTCAATTATTTAAAAAATTTTTTAATGTTTCTTTATTTTTGAGATACACAGAATGTGAGCAGGGGAGGGGCAGAAAGAGAGGGAGACAAAGAATCTGAAGCAGGCTCCAGGCTCTGAGCTATCAGCACACGGCCCCATGAGGGGCTTGAACCCACAAACCGTGAGGTCATGACCTGAGCCAAAGTCAGCTGTCCAACTGACTGGGCCACCCAGGTGTCCCTATTCGATTTATTTTAAAGCAAACAATAACATCTTTTTGTCAAACAAATTAAATATGCATAAAAAGTATAATTTTATAAATGTAGTTAATCACTGTGGGGAGAATCACAAGATAAACCACATTGGTACTTTATAATGAGGAGTAAGAATATTAATCTGTTGGCTTCATTAGGGATTTCTAGGACCATTTAATTTTTATAAGCAAGTATATACTGTATTATGATTGATATAGTCAGTATTTAAATTAGAGAGTATTTATGTTGGTCACTAAATTCCTCTCAAGTTTTGCAAGTTAATACACAGCTTGGTGAACTAAAAGAGGTATTAAATATGTTTACTTATCTAAAGTAAAGGAACTGAAAAATGAAGTCAAAATGTGTGAAATGAATCATTTCATTCACATTTGGCTTCAATTACCATTACCATAAATATAAAGAGTTTAGACATTTAGATAACATTTTCCCTTTTGACTTCCTAGTATTGGCTAGATATTCACTTATCAACTTTTCCCCTATATTTTGGTTATTATCCTTAGTCAGTCTGTTAATTGTTGGTTATTTCTGTATTTCCACTGCTTACTCTTCACCATCTGTCATTCTCCCCTCTCACTCCCTGCCTCTTTCTGTATTTTTTTTCTCTTTGTGTAGATCACATCAGCCCAATTTGCACTTGCCTTTCTTCCAGTTCTATTCTATTCTTTCAGTGTTATCTCTTCTTTTCTCTTTTGTGCCTTGAGCAGTAACCAAATTATGTCAACATTCTCGAGTTCATTAATCTTCCTATATTCCTAGGGTGGTGATGGTTTGGGGGATAACATAATAAAGAGACTCTTCTGATACTAAATTTAAAGAAACATTAGTAAGTTTAAATAACTTGTGAAAAAATAAGTTTATTATCAATGTCAGTAATTATTTAAAACAGGGTTTCAATTAAAAAATGATTAAAGAATTTCACAAGATATAAATAAACCCTTGTTTAATTCACAGCACAGATATCACAGTATATATTACAAGTGTTCTGTGGGGTGCCTGGGTAGCTCAGTCTGTTAAGCATCCCACTTCAGCTCAGGTTATGATCTAGTGGTTCACAAGTTCAAGCCCCACATCCAGCTCTGTGCTGACAGCTCCGAGCCTGGAGCCTGATTCTGTGTCTCCCTCGCTCTCTGCCCCTCCCCCACTGGGACTCTCTCCCCCTCTCTCTTCTCTCAAAATTAAATTAAAAAATTAAAAAAAATACCAAGTGTTCTGATCGCTTCCTTTGAATACTAAACACTATAACCAGCACGATATTCATACTTTGGGAATATTGCCATTTTTCCTTATTTATTGTGTGAAACCATAGGCTCATTAAAGATGTACCTTTACACAATTATAGTACTGGATTATAGATTAGCATATTCAATAAGACCATCCTTTCTTTGATATGTCTCTATATTTTATTTTTTTAATGTTTATTTATTTATTTTGAGAAAGAGAGAGAATCCAAAGGAGGCTCTGCACTGTCAGCACAGAGTCTGATTCAGGGCTAGATCCCATGAACTGTGAAACCATGACCTGAGCCAAAACCGAGAGTCAGATGCTCAATTGACCAAGCCACCCAGTTGCCCCTCTATATTTCATTTTAAACATTTTAGTAAAACTACTGCTATATTATTTGTGTGAATAAGGAGTCATGTAGTGTTTATAAAACTACTAGCATATATTTTATGATATCATATTATTTCATGCTATTAATATAGGTTTTGGAAAACTGTGTTAGTATATAAACAAACTTAACATTTGCTTTTGTTCCCTTACCATCCTAACTAAAATAGTTATAAATGTTAAACATATTTATGAAGTAATATATTAAGAAAAAAATTACCAGTGAATTGAAAAACTGTGGAATTATTGACACTGGATTTTTTTTTTTTTTTGCTCTTTTGAAATAAAATGTCAGAATTTTCATATTGTGTTCATTGATTAACTCATATTTACTTCTTCTTATCTCAGATTAACCTGTGATGTCAAAGGGGATATTTCTTGAAGTTTTAGGTTAATATATAAAATCTAAACTATAAATTGGATAAACTCACTGGAATAATTCTTCCTGAAAGATCATAATAACTTGCCTTCCATCTATGTAGCACACTAAATCACATATGAAATGAATATATACTTTTATTAAAATACTTTAACCATGAAAATTAAATTGTTATTCCAAGATACTTATAGGGTTCCATAGATGTTAAAACTGTGATTCTTATAATAAGCTTCACAGATTACTACAGTGATGAAATTATCTCTTTTACAATAATACACCCAAAGAGTGTTGTGAAGCTTCACATGGAATGTTATAGATTAAATCAAACACAGAAATTTTACACATGAAATTAAAACCTTAAAATATAAGGTATTGATACTTATTTGCAGAAATATCAATACAAACATGACAAATATATTAATGAACTGACATTTATTAATTGCTTTTCATGTGTTAAATGAATATGTTTAAAGATATAAAATATATATTTATTGAACCTTTAATACAAAAAAAGTTTTTTGAGTCATGATTTAGAGAAGCAAATTAAATGTGATGAGAGATATGTCATTTCAGTTTTGGTCAAAGGACAAAGAGGCTAAAACATTTTTATAAAAAAAAGAGAATAATATGAGGGTAAAACTATGTAATGTGTTATTTACTTTATGTAAAATATATTTGTTTTTCTGATATTCCAGAGTATCATCATATATGATTTATGAGCAGTAAACAATAAGGATGCCATTCACATTGTAAACATATTTATTACTTTGACATTTTTTATATTCTAATTAGGACTTTACTGGATCAATGGAATACTGTTTTGTATCTCATTTGCTGAAGTTTTCCATCATAAGACAGTATTCTGGTAAAATCTCCTTTATAAAAATTTTCAAAAAAAATATGTTTCTTCTAATGGGTGATATGATTTCTTCTACCACTTCTCCTTAGAAAGGTGTTATGAGCTTAATTTAAAAAAAAATCTTAATTGTTCAAGATTCAAGAAAAGATAAAATTAACAGGAATAAATTTCTCTGCTACTTGAAGCAAACAAAGCAAAATAGGTCAAGTGTATAAAACAATAGTTTTCAAGACACTGGATGTCACAAAGTGAATAACAATTAACCCTGAGAAGGGGAAACAAATAGTGCAAGCCCTAAATTTGCCCCAAACTGCTGCTGAGGAAGAGTTTGTACGCCATGCCGTAGGGAGTGGGAAAGCAGGCAGAACCAGTGGATGCCCTGAGCCCAGGGCTTAAGCTTAGACATAGTCTAGGTAAAGCAAGGTGGTTAGAGTTCACAGGACAGAAAACCAGAAAGGAGAAAGCTGAATAGAAAGAGAACTCTGTTAGTCTGTGGAGGGTACCCCTTGGGTAGTCAGTTTAGTGTGGATCAGCCAATGTAGGTAAAGAAACTAGTGTAGTACATGGGTAGATTCACTGCAAGAATTAGAGGTAACAATGCATGGTGGTCACAAAGGATCAGAAATTTTTATTCATAAAATATAGACTTCCAAGAGAGTGTAAGATGGATTATTAACATTAGTAAGTACTAGGGGTTATACAAACATCAGTTTTAACATAAATAGTAACAGTTTGTTATATAATGGCAGAAATGAAATTTTAAGTGATTTCATAAGTCAGAGCAGCAAGAAATACTCAAAAACCTGTGGTTAAATCAAGCATTGATCTTTTCAAGATTCATTGTTTCCAATAATTTTAACTATCTGGGTTTTATCAAGATGGGTCTAGCCAATATGCTTCCTGGATACGTAGCTACTAGAATAGCCTCTTTTGGTGGCACGGAAAGAGAGAGAAGTTTCAATGATAAATTCTCCCTTTCCATATTCAGTTTGTACCTACATGTGGATAGGGAAATACGTACATTTGAAAGCTGAGTGGAATCTCACCACAAGGACTTTTTAAAAGATAAGTCTAAGAAGATGATCAACAAAACTGTTTTATTTTATTGTATGTCAAATGAAAGATATGAAAAGAGTTTATACAGAGGACAATGAAATCTTTTAGATATGTTATGAATTATCTAAATAAGTAAATGCATTTATATGCATTCATGTATTGAAAGACTCAGTAGTATAAAAATGTCAATTTCCTCCAAACCTATGTATAGACTAAATGCTCTCACAATAGAAATAACAGCAGGTTTTTAATGGAAATAGGAAATCTGGCTATGAAATATACATGAAAATTCAATTGTCAAGTTTAGCTAATAATTTGAAGAAAAAGTACATAGTGCAAGAACCTAAGATAACAACACGTAATATAAAGTACAAGTATTAAGACATAAAAAAGTATGTATTGAAGATGTAGCTTAAGTCTGAAGCTTCAATTATTTTGAAAATTTATCTATGTTAAATATCCCTACTGCTTTACAGTGAAGTTTTTACACATGAAGTTTTACGGTACTACTTTCCTAATTGTCTTTAATATTAGAAATCCTGTAATTTCGTTCTGTGTTGTTAATCATCAATTTTACCTAGAGCACAGAATTTCTGTAAGTGAGGCAGTTTTCCTGCGTTTGCTAAACACTTTAAAAGTAAATAAAAGTGAAAAAAATGGACATTTAAAGAATACTATTTTATGTCCTTTCTCATTCTTAAAGAAAATAGCACACTATTAGCTCTACTTAATCCAAGTACTGTTATTTTTAAAAGTCTAATAATTACTATGACTTGATTTGACGAACTCTACTTCCCATCCCCTAATATATGAGGAAATGGTATTGTTCACTTAGAGCTTATTATACTATGGCTCATGTTATTTCTTCCTATCCTGGAATGTCAGCCCACATACATTATTCACATGATGCAGAGTGAACTTTAAATAGGGAGATTATACTGGAGGGAAATGAGAAAGCCATCATTTTCAATTTTACCCCATACTGTTATTAAAGGTTACATAGGCAGTGATCTTTCTTTTTCCCACTTTTTAAAAGCTTTATCTTCTTTCTTTTTTCTTTCTGATTATTTTATTCCTTTTCATCTCCTATAACATCCACATAATTCTGCTTTTGCTGTGTTGTATGAAGAAACTAGTTGAGTTATTTTAAATGATTTACTGTCTTTGTGTTGTGAGCTAGACACTGAAATGACTTATGATGAATAAGATATTGTATACTATATGACTCCCTTCTATTCTTTGTCTAGAATGTGGTTGATGTGAATTTAAGTCATTCAGTGTGAAAATATTTGCCTGAAGAATTTAAACATCAAGTTTGAAGCTAGTATAAATTAAATTACCAAACAATGACAATTGCAATGGAAATGCTAACAGACCTTTAACTAAACAATAATCTATGCAATTACAGTGTTCCCTGACAATCAGGTGCTTACTTATCAGCAAAATGTTTCCATAACAACATTTACATGTTAGATGACTGATAGATATTTAAAAACCAGAGGGAACATATGAAAGTTTTGCTTGTCATTTAAACTCAGCTTATGATTTCTTTTTTTAGTTTTTTTACGTTTATTTATTTATTTTGAGAGAGAGAGGGAGAGAGATTCCCAAGCCGGCTGCATGCTCAGAGCCAGCCACACAGGGCTCAGTCTCATGGCCTGAACAGGAAACATGAGTTGGTCACTTAACTGAGACACCCAGATGCCCTGTCAGTTTATGATTTTGTAATGCCCCCCATTTTGAATTCGAGAGACCACCAAGGAGCCGATACCGATGGAAACGCACGAGGGTTTATTTGCAAGCTCGAGCTTGGGCCCAAGTATACCCGACACAGCGGAGCAGGGACTTGGACCCCTAGGTTAAAAGGCATAGCAGTTTTATAGGGGCCAGTGGCCAATGTGATTGTAACACTCACAGAAAGTTGCATAGTCATGTCAGTCCACACGCAGGTGGCCAATTGAATTACAATTTACCCTATAGTAACTGTTTGAACTAACCTATCACTCTGGTCAGAATTGGCGTGCAAGTTTGGCGGGCAAAAGGCAGGATTTAAGAATTGGCGAGCAAGTTTGGCAGGCAAAAGGCGGGGTTTACATTCTTTGGCAGTTAGGGGTTCCTCATTCCTATATGAGCCGGTTTCCAGTAAGGGTGTGCTCAGCAGCTTGACTAGGGTGGGGGAGTGTCTTAAGCAATAAGTAGGTCATGTGGGGGTTATACATGAGATGGTGGGTGTAGCACAAAATGGAGTTAGTCTTGCTCTGCTTGTCCAGGGGAAGGGGATTTTTGTTAAATTCCTTGGGTCCCACATTTTCTGAGGAAATATATAAATTGAAAACTTATACAATGAAATATTCAATTTTATTGTTATTTAAAATTTTGGTCACAAAATTAAAAGTAGTAGTATAATTAAAAATCTTTATAAATTAAGTGTAAAAATTGGTGTTGCTAATAAACATTATATTTATTTGTCTTTAATCTGTTGTTGGTATATCTTTAAGATGTTATAAGTAATTGTTTTATGGCTGGACATATAAGAAAAATTAGAATAAAAATAAAGAAAAAGAAACCAAAAGTGAAATATTGATATATCCAGTGACTTTTCCTGGAAAGAACAAAGGCTCTGGGGTATAACATCTATGTTTCCAACTCACTTGTTGTAGGAGTAGGGGCATTTCTTTAACAACCCTAAAATCCAGTTTAATTATTGGCATAAAGAGGAAATCTATAGACTTTTTCCTAAGAAAATGAACAGAGTGAATACAAATTATTTGTTCTCTTATCTCTTAGTTTACCTGAAAATGTAAACTTTTCATAACTATTTTTTCTTCCCTCCCTGTCCCATCATCTTTTTTTTTCAATTTTTCATTTTAAATTAAAGATAACTCAGCCTTGTGATTTGTTAAGGTCTTTTACTTTACGATCTTTGAGTACTGCATCTAGGAAAACTATGTTTTTAGAATTGATTCAACTTTTGAGATTTGTGGCAAATATCTGACTAGTGAGTGACATCTTTCCTTGGACATCCCATAATTATCTCAATTTTCCAGGTATTTACTGAAGTGACAAGAAAACTTATATCCACACAAAAACCTGCACTCATGTATTCATAGAAAGCAGCTTTTTGCATATTACCAAAAGATGGAAGCAACATCATGTGGCTATACTGATATCAATAGATAAAATAAATGGATTAGAATAGACAAATATTTCATGCAGAAGAACCCCAAATGACATGGTAAATATCCCATCTTATTGGAGGTGTACCTTAATTCCTTATCCATTAAGAGTGGGCTGGGCAAAGTGTTTTCCTTTCACAGAGTACAGTATGGGGAAGGGGTATCAGGTAATTTTACAGTTGAGAAACCTCATAAACACTACTTTCACCATGTTATCAAGGTTAGCAACAGTGGTAAGTCATATTCATAGTTTATACCCTTGATATGAAGTAATGAAGGGCACTTTACCTTAGTGGTCTTCATACCCAAAACATACAGTATCAGTCTAATCATGAGGAAAATAGATCTGTGTCCCAATAGAAGGATATTCTGAAAAATTTGCAAAAAAGACCAGTATTCCACAAAAATACCGAGATAATAAAAGCCAAGGAAAGTGTGAGGAACTGTCATAGCCAAGGGAAGCCTTAGGGTCTATGATGACTAAATATACTGTGGTGTCCTGGATGGGATACAGGAACAGAAAAATGGCATTAGGTAAAAAAAGAAAAGAGAAAGAAAAGGAAACCTGGGAAAAAATATGGACTTTTAGTTAATAATAATATTGAAAATATAGTTTCTCAAATTTGTATCATCAAAAGCAAATATTAATAAAACTTAAAATTAGACAAACATCATTCAGTTGAAAACATGTTGAGAAGGCAATTTTCATAGACAATACATTCCAAGAATTCCATTATATACATAATAACAATTTTATAAACCAAAATAAAACAAATGGGAATTGAGAAATACATCAACAAAGAAATAATAGATGAGAATTACATCAGAAAATCCCGAGTCTTCATATGTAACAGGGCACCCAAGTGTCTAGCAATGAATATAAAGAAAGACCTACACATAGACACGATGTAATGAAGTTTCCAGAAACCACAGGAGAGAGCAAAAATCACATTATTTTCATATGAGAAAGGTCAAATAGAGATCATCTCCGGAGAAATCAGTCATGCTGGGAACTGACTAAATTGACTATGAAAAGCTGATGAAATATAAAAACAAATGGACATTAGAATAACTAATATATAAATAGTGTTGTTTATGTAAGTGATAAAATGTAAGTTTGAGAAAATAAAATTTAAATTATAAAAAATAAAAAGTGTTTGGGTAACACAAATAGCGCCACAGATCTGTAAGAGAGTTGCATATGGTCACAACTTCTCAGGAAGCTTTTTCTCTCGTTTGGTTCAAAGTTGAGGCAAATTCATTTGCATTCTTCTGGGAGTTGAGAGGGATGGGGATAGTGCAATTCTTGTTTCCCATTATTCTGAGGATGTAGATTTTTGCAGCTCCAGCTTTTTAGGTAGGGCTGCTGCCTTACTCCACACATCGGGTCCTGGACCTTCACTTCAGACCATTTTACCTGATGCAGGCAGCCCTCAAAATTAAAACTAAAATTTACCTGTATCAGCAAAGATTTTCAGGATAAAGTAGCTTCAATAATTATTTGCCTCACTGTTCCAGGCTTCTTCTTTTTGTTAGTATGACTTGGCAGGGCTTCTTATTTTCTAGTTATTTGACACACTTGAGGATTTAAAAATAAAAATATTTAACCTAACATTTTTTTGTGTGTGGAAGGGTGGTTCAAATAACCTAGCCATTTGTGTTCCCAGAAACTGAAGTAACCTAAAAATGTAAACAAGTTATGTCTGTCATTGCAAATGGCAAATTTCATTATATTTTATGGCTGATATTCCGTTGTGTGTGTGTGTGTGTGTGTGTGTGTGTGTGTATACATACATACATACATACAGACAGACACACACACACACATATTATCCATTAGTTGGCAGACACGGGCTGTTTCTATAATTTGGCTATTGTAGATAATGCTAATATAAACATTGGGGTGCATGTATCCCTTTGAGTTCGTGTTTTTGTATTCTTTGGGTAAATACCTAGTAGTGCAACAGCTGGATCCTAGGGTAGTTCCGTTTTTAACTTTTTAAGGGACTTCCATACTGTTAAAGACAGAGAGACAAACCAAGAAACAGATTCTTAATTATAAGAACAATCTGATGGTTACCAGGGTAGGAGGAGAGGGGGTGGGTTAATTAAATAGGTTATGGGGATTAAGGAGTGCACTTGCTATGCTGAACACCAGGTATTATATAGAATTGTTGAATCATTATATTGTACACCTGAATCTAATATTACACTGTACATTAACTGGAATTTAAATAAAAAATTTAAAAAGTTATTTCCAACTATTAAATTTGCAAAAGTATTGGCAGAGTTAGAGATTAATGTGTCTGGCACTTTGATGCATAGCTTATTTCACCTTACTGCATCCATCTCCGTTACTATATTTATATCCTCTGATCTTATGGGAATTGTGTAGCTAAGTAAAACCATAATCTCATAGTCAAATAGTGTTTTTAGAATTATCATTTTTTTACATGGAATGCTTAAAATCTCAGATTCTTGATTTTCAGACTCTTTTTTTATTATATTTGAATACTTCTTCAGTACAACAAGATGTACCTTCAGTTGATTTCAATATAAAGCTCCAAAAGTTTATGTGCCCTCACCCTCAAAAACAAGCACTAAGGCAGGCTAACAGGTATTTTCCTAATTTTTAGAAAATACCAACAAGGCACATTTAACTATAAATTTAAAAATAGGGGTACAAATAAATTTAGTGGTAGTAGAGGAGGAAGTCAAGAGAGGTCTTATCAAAGGGTCCATCTATTTCAGTGATGTCCAAAATAGGTTTTTCTCTTTAGAATGAAGAGGATGTGGGCAGTTTTAAGACAGAGATAAACTAGAATAAAAAGTAAGGGAAATGGGAGGGTTAGTAAGAAGAAGAGCAAAAAATATATAAGCGATATTAAGGGTCAGTTAAAATGTAGACCAGAGAATTGTAGCGAACCCAATACATAGATTTCTGGTGGTTTTTTTTGTTTGTTTGTTTGTTTTGTTTTTGGTTTTTTTTTTTTTTTTTGCATCTTAAGAAAAGGACTGGGAATCTATACAAGTTAGATTATTTGTGATTTTGGTGGTTTTTCAGAACATGTGTACCGAAAAGACAAGAAAGAAAGATACTTCAGGTATGGGAAAGAGAGTAAGTCAGTAATTTCTCATGTAATTACGGCTCAATAGCGAAGAAAATTAAATGAACTGATTGTGGTGATTTGGAGACTAGAGATTTGATGAGGTTTTACACAAATTTTATTGAGTAAGAAAATGAAAGAGCACACAATATACACTTATATATCTGTAAATTTAAGAGGCAAAGATACATATCATTAAATTGAATTGTTAATAATTATCAAAATTTTAGCTAATTTTTATTTTTTCCCTTTCCCTAAACTTAGATTGCATGTATTTCATTATCACAGTTAAGTTTTAAAATGAAGTATTTTCACCATGTGCTCCACTTGATTATTAGTATTTTAGAATTGGTTGATTAAACATGAAAAATAATCTCACTGGTCACATTACTATCTTTTTACGCTATTAAACAATATTTGACCTGATGAAGTATTCAGTTACTGGGAGCATGATTTTACTCAGTGATTTTGCTTGTATTTGCTTCGAAAGTGAATGAGGGTGATCAATTTGTATTCTTAAGTGTGAAACTCCTTCTGGCATGATTTATTTCTAAAATTTTGAACAGCCTCTGTACTAATTTTGTCATTATATCACATTAGTACTAACTGAAGAGTCTCAGGCTTTGAGTCTTGTTGTTTCTAGATGAAACATAATTTAAATTCCAAGAAATGCAGACTGTCATTGCTTCTTAGGTTAAGTAAAATCGCTAGAAAATTATGCTAATGTATCTTAACATAACTGGACTTTACAGCTAAAACCTTCTCTAAAATTTTTAAGAAGTAATCATGATTATAAAACAACTATTAAGAGCTTGCTTGCGTTAGATTTAAAAACACACGTACACATATGTATTTCACTAGAGGTTCCTTTTATAATGGCAGTTTTATTTAATTCTTTCCTTCTCTAATTTTATGTTTCTGTGAACATTCAAAACATCCTTTTCAATAATCTTTACTTCCTCCAAAAGAAACTAGTAGAGAGCTGAATCAATGCTGTATTTACGAAGTAGATTGCATTAAGGGGTTATCTAGGGATTTGGGTATTTTGACATTTCACTTCCTATCTGATAGTACAGTTTGTTTCAGAAGTAATTAGATAGGGCCATGAGCAGTAGTAACAACAGACATCATGGAGAAGGTGACAAGTGAATATTCAGAGATACCTTTGAAAGCAACTGAATATAAACATGGTAGTGGTAATCAATCTTCCGAAATTAAAGAAGATGGATTTTTAAATTTTTTTGTTGTTCTAGCTGGATTTTTGAAAGTCAAGTTTACTGCTATATCAAGAAAATGTTTAGGGGCACCTAGGTGGCTCAGTCGGTTAAGTGTCTGACTTTATTCAGCTCAGTCATGATCTCATGGCTCATGAGTTCAAACCCCGTGTTGGGTTCTGGTGCCAACAGCTCAGAGCCTGGAGCCTGCTTCGGATTCTGTGTCTCTCTCTCTCTGCCCGTCACCCACTCACGCTCTGTCTTGCTCTATCCCACAAAAATGAATAAATGTTTAAAAAAAAAGAATGTTTAAATGGAGACTTTCAACTCTAATTGAATATTTATAGATAGTATGCATTTTTCCAGAAATATTATCTGTAGCAGGAACAAATTTTTATGATTAATTTAACTATTACCTATAAAAATTAGTGAAGTATATTTATGTGGGGTGTATGGTAAGGATAGCTAAAAGAAACATTTTGTTTAATTTTAGTGTAGCATATAATTACTTTCCAAATCACACATGAATGACCTTGTTAATCTAGATTAAAAGATATTTACACGATAGAATCCCTTCCCAGGAAATAAAATATGAAACACTGCATTTAAGCTATGTAAATATTAATATAAAATTATAGTTAATTTGAAAGAATCATAATTCTGTCATGTTACACTGACCCTATTGTTAAAATAAACATTATAAAATCAGCATAATTTGACTGAAGTTTATTTTAAATTTGTTTCCCACAAGAACTCCCTAGACTGAAGGCATTTTAGATTCTATCAGAGTTCTCATTAATTTCAGCATTAATACTTTTTCTTGATTAAAAACATATGCTACAATCTTTAAATTTTTTTGAGAATTGAGAAATTTTATTACAAATTAGCAAATGTTGTAGGATTTGTATCACAAGAACTCATGTTCCTTCCTATTATTCTCCCTATTGACCTGACAGAATTTCTGAGAAATTCTTTAACAAAGTCTTCAAAGAAATAAACTTTAAAGGTAGTTATAATCTTATTGTTGGTCCGTAAATTTTTAAGTTTCCAGGTGAAGTTGTATTTAAAAAAATTAATCTTTATTTATTTTTGAGAGAGAGAGACAGAGTATGAGTGGGGAGGGGCAGAGAGAGAGAGGGAGACACAGAATCCAAAGCAGGATCGAGGCTCTGAGCTGTCAGCACAGGGCCTGACATGGGGCTTGAACTCACAAACCATGACATCATGACCTGAGCTGAAGTCAGTCTCTTGCTTAACTGACTGAGCCACCCAGGTGTCCCTGGGTGAAGTCATATTTTGAATACTCTATGAGATATTTGTCCATGTGTTGACAAAACATTTTATTTTCCATGTCTCTTAGATGAGGATGTGTTCTTTTTCCATTTTTGCTACTGCCACTTAAATTTGATAACCGCTTCTTACCTGGATTCTAACAGTGCTCTCTTGTAGAATATCCCTACTTCCAGTTTCTACTCCCTGCCAGACATAAATACTGTAACGAGTTAGGAATATGATTACATTTTCTCTGTTGTGCCTTCTCCCTGAAGAAGAGTTTACTTTATTTCTATACAACTAAATCACCCTTGGGAAGCTTAAATGATATTACTCCAATTTATAAAATATGTAATTCTACATTACTACTTTTATGTAATGTGTCTTATAGGAATGTGTTACTAAAAATTTGATTCTTGGTTCATATCTTCATATAAAATTAGCTAAATTTTATACCTTTAACAGCCTTATTTTGCCTTATAAAGTTATCATTTTCTCTTTTTTAATTAAAAGTATGGTATAACAAGATATTAAAAATTATTTCAACCAAGCCATTTTTGCCTTCCCTTTGTCTAGTTGGAACAGTTTTGTACTAAATATATTTAGTATGTCAGACAATTACAGGGGTAAGACAAGTACATTGACAGATTATTATAATAAAATATAGTCTATAAACATACAATAATTACTTTTCATATATTTCCATGTTTTTATTTTCATGGACTTCCTATATAGGTAGCTACCATTACCTCTAAATATATTTTGTCAGCCTTTACACAATTTTTTATTTTTTCCATTTTGTTGAGTTATAGTTCAACCACAATAAATTGCAAATAAAATATTAAATTGTCTCAGTTTTGACACGGTGTACATCTTTGAAACAACACAAGAAATAAAATAGCAAAGTTACTTCACCCAACAACACTTCCTCATGTCTCCTTGTAATGTAACTTTTCATTCATCCCAGGCATTCGGTCATCCAATGATCTGCTTTCTGTCACCATAGATTAGTCTGTATATTCTAGAATTACATATGTTTGTTTATGTGTGTCTGTGTCTGTGTGTGTGTATATATTATCAAGAAATGCATTTTTCCCTAATTTCTTTCACCAAGCATAATTATTCTGAGATTAATTCAGATTGTTGGGGTATCCATAGATTTTCCCCATTTATTGCTAACTAGTATATATTGGTATGGTAATATATTAGTATAGTAGTATGAATACACCAATATCTGTTTATACATTCATCTGGCAATGTTTTCAATTGTTATTGAAATGTTATATTGTTTTCAAACAATATGTTATATTGTTTTCAATTTTGACTATTACAGATGAAGCTGATACAAATATTTGCATCAAGTCTTTGTGGGGACATAGGTTTCTTTAGGGTGAATACCTAGGGGTGGAATGATATGATCATATGTTTGTATATGCTTAACTTTTAAAGAAACTGCAAAATTATTTTCTAACATGGTTATACTATTTTGCATTGTACCCTGTAGGGTATGAGATCCTCAGTTGTTCAATATCATCACCAGTATTTAGTATTGTCAGTTTTTATAATTTTAGCCAATTGAATAGGTATGTAACAGCAGTCCTTGTAATTTGAATTTCCTTTTCATATAGTAATTTACAATAATTTTTAATTTTTTTTTTTGGTCATCATGTATCTTGACAATAGAGGTAAGTCTATTTTTGAACTAATTGTTCTCTACCACTAACTAATTTGTCTATGTTTTCACAAATACTCATAGTCTTGATTATCATAGCTGTACAATAAGTTGTGAAATCACATAGGGTAAATTCTCCAACTATGTTACTATTTGTAGCCATTGCTTTTGTTATATTTGTTTCTTTGGACTCTAATATAAATTTTAAAGTTAGCTTGTCAAATTAACAAAACATTCCTGCTAGAATGTAATGGAGATTATACTGAAACTATAGATCAATTTTGGAAAAGTGCCATCTTAAAAATATTGAGTGTTTCATTATATACTCTTTGTAAATCCTTGCATTTATTTAGGTTTTTAATTTATCTCAGCAATGTTTCATATTTTTCCAGCTTTATTGAAGTATGATTGACAGATAAAAATTGCGTGTCTTTAAGGTATATAACTTGATGCTTTGTCTATGTATACATTGTGAAATAATCACAATTAAGCAAATTCACATATCCAGTATCTCACATAGTTGTGTGTGTGTATGTGTGTGTGTGTGTGTGTGTGTGTGTGTGTGTGTGTGTTGGGAACACTTAAGTGCTACCTTCTCAGCATATTTCAAATATACAATATAATATTGTTAACTAGATTCACATTACTGTACATTAGACCTCCTGAACCTATTCATATTGCATAACTGAAACTTCGTACTCCTTGATCAACATCTTTCCATTTCATCCTTACCCTAGCTCCTGGTAATCAAAATTGTACTCTGTTTCTATGAGTTCGACTATTTAGAATCCACATATAGGTGAAGTCATGTACTATTTGTTTTTCTTGTGTGGATATCTAACAGCATAATGTGCTATAGTTTTACCTATATTACTATGAATAGCATAATTTCCTTCCTTTTTTTGTGGTTGAGTAATATTCCTCTCTGTGTCTGTGTGTTACATTTTATTTATCCATTCATCTATCAATAGACATTTAGGTTGTTTCCTGATCTTGGCTATTGTGAATAATGCTTCAATGAACATGGGATTGCAGATCTCTCTTCAAGATCCTGATTTCATTTCCTTTGAATATATACTCAGAATTAAGAATGCTGAATCATAAGTTAGCTCAGTTTTTAATATTTTGAGGACCTCCATAATGGTTTTCATAATGGCTGTATCAATTTACATTCCCACCCAAAGCATATAAGGGTTCTTTTTTCCCCACATCCTCACCAATACTTGTTATCCTTTGTCTTTTTGTTTTGTTTTTAAAGTTTATTTACTTATTTTGGGAGAGAGAGAGAGCACACACATATGTGTGCAAGCAGGGGAGGGGCAGAGAGAGGGAAAGAGAATCCCGAGAAACCTCGCTCCATGAGGAGCCAAGAATGGGCTGCAACCCACGACCACGAGATCATGACCTGAGCTGATATTAAGAGTCGGATGCTTAACTAAGTCACCCAGGTGCCCCCCTTTGTCTTTGGATTATAGCCATTCTAACAGGTGTGAGCTAATATCTCATTGTGGTTTTGATTTACATTTCCCTGATGGTTAGTGTTATGAATTTGTCAACTTAACACTTTTTAAGTGGAGCACAGGGTGTAGATTGGTGAACTATTCAACAATAGACCACAACTTAATTGAAATGAAGTTTACTACAGGTTCTGAAGGAAGTACCTGGAGACCTCAGGGGGCCACACTGGGAGGTCAAGGCAGAGTACAGAAAGAGAGAGATAGGACCTAAAGCTCATGTCTTTAATAGGGTCCATTAATAAAGTGCTTGGGGTTCCCAGGCTATGGCCAGATGCCCCAATTCAAACCAAAAGAACAGAGTTTTAGTAAACCACACAGGGGTTTTATCTAAATGGTGGATAAGGGGAAGGTGCTGAGAGGCAGGACAGACTGTTGATCATAAGGGCTGTTAGGGAAGTCATATCAGAAGCTAACATTTGCTTGTGACTCTGCAGCTGTTATCTAGGGCATGCACTTGCATGAGGAGGCTACTGTCATTTTAAGGTCACTACAGATTGCTTTGACAAATTGAATGGATGCTGAGGCAGCAATACCATGGAGTAGCTTACTAAACCAATGACAATAAGTGCTGGTGAGTACTTTTTCATATCCCTGCTGGCCATTTGTATGTCCTTTTGAAGAAATATGTAATCCAGTGTTTTACCCCTTTTTAAATTGAGTTATTTGATTTTTTTTTTGTTTTGCTTTAGAGCTGTATGAATTCCTCATATATTATGCATATTGACCCTTTATATATGTATATTTATATATGTATGTATGTGGATACACACACACACACACACACACACACATATATATATATATATATATATATATATATACATACATATATATAGTTTGCCAGTATTTTCTCCCTTTGTGCTTGTGCTTTGGGATCATATCCAAAAAATCACTGCCCAGACCAATGCCCCCCCCCATGTTTTCTTTTGGAATTTTTATGGTTTCAGGTCTTCTATTTAAGTCTTTAATCCATTATAAGTTGATTTTTGTATATGGTGTGAGATAGGAATCCAATTTCATTCTCCTGCATGTGTATATCCCGGTTTCCCAACACCATTTGTCAAAGAACCTATCCCATTCCCCATGGTGTGTTCTTGGCATCCTTGTTGACAATCAGTTGACTGTAAATGCATGGGTCTATTTCTGGACTCTCTTCTGTTCCATTTGTCTATATTTCTGTTTTCATGCCTATACAATACTGTTTTGATTACTGAAGCTCATAATATATTTTGAAATCAGTAAGTGTGATGCCGTCACCATCATTACGTGTGTGTCTGTCAATTCCATTTGATCTGTAGTGTTGTTCAAGTCTGCTGCCGCTTTATAGATTTTTTTTAATGGATTTTCTTTTCGTTGTCGAAGTGGGATATTGAAGTCTCCTACTATTATTGGATTGCTGTCTAGCACTCCTTGTTTTTGTTCATGGTACTGACTGAGAATATATCTGATTATGTTTGACTCTGTCTTCCGGAAGTTAGCCAAATTTGTGGTCCATTTCTAATCATTATACAAGGGTTAGGTATTCCGTATTACTATATTTTCTTCTTTGAAAGTTCCTACATACATATTATTTAATGTTTTTAATGTATTCATTTTACAAATAATAGAGATGACTTCTAGAATTGTATTGAAAACTGTAATATTGCTTTAAATATCTAGAGAATGTCCATTCCTGGAAATTCAAAGCTATGCTGAGAAGGTTTCATGCAAGAAAGTAAGAGCAAAAGGAGGAGAAAGCTCATCTGGGTCTAAATTCGACTCTCCCGCATATCCTCACTGATCAACAAATATCTAGTAAGAAGGAAGAGATTTTTCGCTCTTCAGTTAGCTCAATGAGAAGACACATTATCTATAGTCAGACTGATTAGTTTGGAGTTTTGCTCTACCATTTACGAGCTGATAAGTGGTTGACAAGTTACCAGCCATCCTGTATCTCAAGTTTTAATTCTATAAAATTAGAGTAATAGCAAGATGAAGACCAACCTCATTAAGTTTTTGTGAGGACTAAATGTTGTTAAAACATACACACATGCACACACTCAGAATGTGGAATAGTGCTTGATGTGAGAAGTATTAAATAGATGTTAGCTTTTAATGTTGTTGGTTAAGTGATGTACAAAATAATTAGGAAACCATGTAATTTGGCAGTATAGAGGTTCCTGCTGTATTGGTGGTATAAAAGCATATGCAGTTGATATGCTAAGATTGCAAGGAATATTCTGAATATGTGAAATTATAATTTAAATTTAACTAAATAATGGGTGCCTGAGTGGCTCAGTCGTTTGAGCGTCCGACTTCGGCTCAGGTCATGCTCTGACAGTTTGTGAGTTTGAGCCCCGTGTCAGGCTCTGTGCTGACAGCTCGGAGCTGGGAGTCTGCTTCGGATTCTGTGTCTCCTTCTCTCTGCCCCTTCACCGCTCATGCTCTGTCTCTATCTCTCAAAAATGAATAAACATTAAAAAAAAATTTAAATTTAACTAAATAAAAATTTTTCCTACCATCTCACATTTGCAAAGCTATACAAGGCACACTATACACTAGTTCATTTCAAAATTGGTGAAAATAATGTGAGAGAATTTTTAATATCGGATTTAGAATCTCATATTTTAGCTCTATTCTTGCTTCCTGGTTTTTATAAATTATATCTGTGAATCCTTAAGTGAATAGATCAAGTCTGGTTATTTTGTTTTAATTATCTTTGAATAAGAAGCAATATACTACGTCACCACATAAATTATGCTATATGAAATTATATTTTGTTATATTTCATGTTAAAATAGCTACTAAATCAGTTGGCTTTGAGTTTATGATAATGTATTTTTCCTCCAAGTGTTGATTAGAAAAATTTTATAATGGTTGCATCATTAGCAACTAGTAAAAGTCACAGTGACTGTTTATGACCACATGATTTGGCTCTCAGCATGTTAATGATCCCTTAAAGAAATGCAAACCAATTTAAATATAATATAGAAACTACTTATCATAAAAACCAGTACTGAAAACTCCATGAAGTTTAATCCTCTTCTAATTTTATGTGTTTTATGCTGTAATTTCTAAGAGACTTGATTAGATTCAGGGGAAAAAAGTCTTATTGAAATAAAGATAATGACTCACATTGAATAATTTCCTTTCCTCCAAATAAGCCATGGTAATTGAAAATGTGACTTTAGGGGTTAAGTTTAACCATCTTTAAAATGATCCTTTCATTGTTGACTAACTATTCTAAGGAGCTCTGATTTCAAACAGTCATCCTTTTAAAGCCCTTTGTCAAATATTGTTAGGTGCCATGTATCCACATCCCATTCTAATTATTTGTACTCATAATTTGGCTGTCATAATGAAGTGCAGGCTCAGACTGGACTTTCTGGGGCCATTCTGAGTGGGACAAGAGGTTATTATCCAATCTCTCTGTGTCTGACTTTTACCTGTGCCCTCTCTAGATGCTGTAGGAAAGTATAACTATTCCAAATATCTGTAAATTAAGTCAACATTGTCAGTCTCCCTTTCCAGATCAAAATACACTTATTAGGTGTTCAAAAATTGAATAGGACATCAAAGAGATAGCAGATCATGGAATGGTAAAGGCTGGATGTGCAGTCTGTGGCCCCACTGCTTTTGCTAAGAGAGCTATGCTCCACTCTGGGAGTTTCCCTCCATGAGCAAGCTGACAGCTGGCTCAGTTCTGCTTGGTCACATAGCTGCCCAGGAGCCCAGCTCCCTGTTTCTGGGGATGTGGTCAGCAAGAGGACTGATGAGATTTCAGTTAATAAAATTTCACACAGGCCAGTAAGTTTGATTCTTCAACTCCCATGCAAAATCCTGCCAAGTCCACTTTATGTGAGTCCTGAGCTGTGAACTTAAAAAGCTGCTGCTCCTGCTTTCTCAAGCAAAGGTTTTCTAGCGGGAAGGATGCGTAGGGAACTCTTTGTTGTTCATTTTCAAACACTTGAGAACATATGAGAAGTGGCGCAGTGTAAGGAGAAAGTGTAATGTATATTTCCAATAAATCAAAAGGCTTTCATCACAGGCAAAAGGTATCAAGAAGATTCAGTACAGGTCAAGCTGCCTGAAATAAAATGGAGATCTCATTTTACCTTTATGTCCGTTGAAAGCCAACTGTTCCCTGGATATAGGAATCTTCTCTTCACAGTGGAGCCCACAACTCAAAGCCAAGGGGTGAGTCTTTGAATAGATAGCCAGGCATGGCAAGGTGTCCTGATAACTACTGATGAGCTCATGAAGAACACACATTTTATTTGGAAGCGGATTATGTCTGTGTCAAAGCACATATCTCCCCAAATGACTATCTGTGCTTCATCAGCATTTTAGGAACTATACATGCACAAACAGCTTAAATAAAATACAATTGAAAAATTTCCTTCTTTTCTATTCCAAACACCATCCGATTGCTTTTCCCTTTATCAGTTCTCACTATATTAACAGAATATAACTGCCTTTATTGAACTTAATATGTTGCCCTTTAAATCTATATTCCATATTATTGACAGAGTAATCTTTCTAAACATTCACTTGAATAATGAACTCCTTTCTTGCTTCAGGCAATTAGATGGTTCAGGTTTTCCTAAGGGACGAACTTCTATATATCTGTAATTGGTTCCATTCTATTTTCCCAATTTAATTTTTATTACTTTTATATCATCTCCAAAAATGTCCCCTAACCAGGTGAAAAAAATCAAAAATAAACAAAACAAAGAGAAGTCCTTCATACCCTTTCTCACTCATGTTTGTTTACTCTTATTCATGGTAAATTCTTTAAGTGAAATGTCCTTCTAATCCTCTTTTCTGCCATTCAAATTTCTAGTCATAATTGAAGACTTCATTTCCTGAAAGCCTGAATTAGTTTCTTCTTCATTTATTCAACCTCATTGCAATTATTATATTTAATATCTATTATGGTCTTTTATATTTAGTTTGAGAGGTTTCCGGTTGTGGTGTGATGGGTGATTTCCAGTTGAAATGTACATTTTTTGTACCCTATTGTGAGAGTCTAGATATTGTTTGAAACTTACGTTTTAACTGTATTTTTTGCACCACTGCTCTGGCAAGAGAAAGAGGGCTCTACCTCATTACTCCTAGATGGAGACAGAGGTCACAAGTCCCCACTTGGCTTCCATTGGCACCATCTGGGGAAGAACCTCATTATGTGTAGGTGGAGGTGACAGTTCTGCCTAGCCACATGGTCTCTCCATTAATACCATGGTGCGGCTAGCTCCCTTATCGCTGGGCCACGGTAGAAGTCCTGAATTTCCTTCTCTGACACTTGCCCAGCAAGGAGAAGGAGGGAAGCCTCATTACCTGTTGGGTGTGGGTAGAAGTCCAGGATCACCATATAACCTTTACTGAAAATGTATCAGGGGATAGAGTCTCTTTAATGGTCCGTATGGAAGAAAGTCCCAGCTCCCGAACTGGCCTTTTCTGACACCATCCCAACAACAGTGTTAAGACACGTTGATTATAGCCTTGTTATTTTGGAAATCTAGGTTCCCCATATAGCCTTTCCTGGAATGAATGGGGATGGGATCACGGTTTTTTTCTGTGGTGTTTATCTGACAAAAAGATTATTACGTGAAAATTTTCTGTCTTCATAGTTGCCCCTATCCTGGTCATTTGGCTAGTGTGAGCAGGCATTTTGGGGAACTTTTTGTTAGTTTGTTCTGTTTTTCCTTTAAGCATCTTAAAGATGTTATTCAATTTTGTTATGTCCTTCATGATTTCTCATGAGACTCTAATCATTAGTCTTATTATTGTACTCTTGTATGCAATGAGTTGTTTTTTTTTTCTAATCCAACTTTTAAGGTTTGTTTTTTTTTTTTCTTTATATTTGGCTTTCAATAGTGTACATTATTTAATAGGTGTCTGGGGTCTACTTCTCTTAACTCTTTTTTTCCCTCTCTATTCTTAGGAATGAATTATTTTTATTGATTTTCTTTAAATTCACTTACTCTTTCATCTTGATTAAGCTATTAAGTTTATCCCATGATTATCTTATTTCAGTTATTTTAATTTAGATTTCTAGAATTTCAGTTCCTAATAACTTTTATTCTTTCTTGAGAACTTCAACACATACAATATAGAAAATATATATATGTATGCATGCATATATTTTCACTGTATTCATACTTTGCTTTATTTAATTGAAGGTAAATATAAAATACTTTAAAATACTTTCTTTAAAATACTTTCTTTTTTTTTTCCCCGAATTCAACATTAGGTCCAAACCAGAATCACATGTGGTTGATTTTTTTATTTCTCTTGAGAATATGTTTTGTTTTCTTGGTTCTTCATGTGTTAGCTCATTTGAGATTGTTTCCTAGACATTATGAATAACTGGATTGTAGAGATTCTAGATTCTATTCTTTTGTCTTCTGATAAGTGTTGCCTTTGTTTTATCAGGCAGTTATCCTAACTGTACTTTAACTGAAAACACTTTTTTTGTGTGTGAGCAGAAGTTTCAGTAACAGTTCAGACTTTTTGTCTTTATCATAGCTGCTTTGAGTGCGTTACACACATGTGTGATTCAGCTCTTAGTCATAAATGTGGGTAGATGGAATAAGGGGATCCCCTTTCTGGGTCCTTTCCATCTAGGATTTCCCCATTCTCTGTAGTGGCCAAAATTTTCCACCTCCCCTGGCCAGCATGATTGTTTTTAATTTCTGGCATCACAATGTTATCTGAATGGCCCTTAGACAAGGTTGAAAGCTGCAAAAATCGGAACTTTCTTCTTACCTTTCTCTTTAATTCTTTGAGTGTGGATTCCTTACCAGAATGTGACATTTTCTGTTCATTCTCCTGTCACTTCAGATACTTGCTTTTTGCTCTATATTCAGATTTTATGACTGTTTTATGAGAGTAGTCATTCAGTATGACCTTACTTACTCCGTAATTACCAGAAGTCAAAAGTCAGCTATCCAGTTTTTAATAAGGCACTAATCATTATACTCTTTTCTCTCATTCTCAAATGTGTCACTCTATCTATAATCTGCTTAGAATACTGTGGCTGAGACTGCAAACTACATGTCTCATTTGCTAGTTCACTCCCTATTGAGTTCAACAAAGAGGGATATTGGAAGCATGAGTAGAGGAGAAAGGGCTTGATTCTTCTTTTTTGATGTTACCACAAAATCACCTTAACGTTACCTGAGTAATGCATGTGATGCTTACTTAGTTCTTTTCTTCAAGTTTTGACCTTTTTGTAGCACTCATAGAATCAACTTCTTCATGCCCCATCAGAGATTTCTGCACCAATTGGTTAAGAATTCTTTCTCAAATTTCTGTACCCTAGCAACATCTGACAGGGATACAGTTGAAAAGCTGCTGAGATACTGGCATAGTATCATCCTTAGAGGTGGCATCCTTAGATCCCAGGAACTTTTCTCCTAGAATCTAGTTTGTAACAACCCAAATCATCCTTCTTCCTTTTTTTTCTCATGGTCCTAGAAGTGCTAGCTACTTCTGTGGGTATTATTTTAATGTTAATGTATTCACATCCTTTTTTCTTATTTAATTATTTGACAGCTGTTTATTTAACACATTTATTGTATTCAATTTTCTGTTTTAAAATAATGTTTCTCAAATACATCTAAGATATTTAGTATCTTCTGGTCATCTGGACTCTTCAGCATTATGCCATTCATGTAGTGTACCATTGTGATATTTTGTGTGATACATCACAATCTTTGCAGACTAGAATGTTAGAGAACAAAAGGGTTGGCATCAACTTGAAGCAAAAATCCAAAAAGGATACATTAAATAAAAAGAAATTACTTCTGGTGGTTATTGAAAATTGATATCTAGAAACAGCACCAATGACAAACATTATTTTCCAGATAGGTAGTTTTTTATAAATTGCCATGAACTCTGTTTCTTTGTTCCAGTAAAGATACCAAATAGGAAAAAATAGCTTCAGTTGCATGGTGTATCTTAGTGTATAGAAATCTCTGAAATCTCATCCCCTTTTGCCCTATGTAAAAGCAATACATTATACTTTTCCCTAGGTAGTTATCCTACACCTGAATATTTTGCATTTTTTTTTGTTTCTCTAATCTGTACAATCCTGGAAAATCAACAAGAAATAGGACATATCTATATGGTATTTGCCAGCAAGAGAATCCTTAACCATGGAATAATTTTGGTCACGTGCACTTTATTTGTCTAAAATTGCTAATAATAATGACAATAATGGCAATAATAATAATAATAATAATAGAAACCCAAGAAACATTTATGGATTTTTGGGGCATTTTTTTTTTGGAAAAAGTATTGGAGAATGAAATAGAACTTCATCATTAAAACAGCTGTCATCTGTATAAGTGATATAACTGCAGGTATAACTTCATGAAACCATGTGTTAAATCTGGGCCAGGGTGCACCCTAATGCAGTGAGAAAGAGCTGGAGTGGTGGTATTGGCAGTCCTGAATTAATCCCTGCGTCACCTGCATTGTGACCTGGATTTTATCCTTGCAATTGTTTATACAGCTTTATATTGTATAAAACATGATTCGTGTGAATCTCATTTAATGAAAGGATTCTTTGCATTACCTCAAAAGCATTACAGATTATGAATAGAATTCTGTGTGATTATATGGAATATCTTCAAGATGTATTAATAAAGGGAAAATAATCAAAATTTGAAACACCTGGAACTGTTTGTTCCCTTTTCCTGAGAAATAGATTGAATGTAAATTATAGGCAATTGGGTGTCATGAAGTTCCGTAATTATCTATTTCACATTTTAAGTTATATAAATATATTAATACATACCTCTTTTTAAATTATTTACTTTTTTTTTACTTTTGAGGCAGAGGGAGAGACCATGAGCAGGGGAGAGGGGCAGAGGGAGAGAGAGGGAGAAAGAAAATCTTAAGCAGGCTCCTCAGGTGCCCCTATATCTTATATTGATATATCTAAGTTCTATTTATTGATCTCTCTATGGACACAACAGATGTTCTGTGGTGGGAGGGCAAGTTATTTTGTGTTTTATAGCATTTTGTTTTAGTGGAATATTTAAATTATGTTTGTTGATTACTCTTATAATTAATATATAATAAAGCTCTTCGTATTATACTAATGCTAACCATTGTGAAACAATGAAAATACTTCAGTTTCCTCTGGCCACTGATGTAAACTATTGGGATCATCTTTGTATATACCAAAGATTTCTGGATAGAAGTTCTTTTTTTTCCTTACGTATCACATATGCCTTCAATTTCTGCCATTTTCCCTCTGACAAAGTAAAATACCTAAGGGCCTCATCATCTGCAGTATGTCCACTTAACATCTCAGTGTCTATAATAAATAACAATAAATTACATGCATTGTGGTGGAGGAATAGTAGATGCTTCCTTGTTTTTATCTTTGAACATCTTCATTAATCATGTGATATTTAGCATTTTATATCTGTTAAGCTACTAGTGTCAGGTTACTTAATATAAAAATATATATTTAATTTCAGGACAAAAGGGCACATACAAAGATATATTTTCTCCATGTCTTGTGTATTATAATTACTATATAATTTATTCTGTTAATATAGTAAATATTAACATTTGGCTCTTTTTTATATCTCCAAAACACTCTTAGTGCATGCATGAAACAAAAAGAAACACAATTAAAATAAAAGCCTATAGAAGTTAAACTTTCTCTCTTAAATGGATATGTGAAAAGATTAAAAAAATGAAAATTTGGAACTGTAAAACCCAGTTACAGGCCTAAAAGAAGACCTGGGGTTTCTAGCTTCTCTCTCTGTTACTCAGAACTGTGAAAGAAAAAAGGTGGTCCTCCACAATGCTCTGGAAGTCTCACATCATTACAGAAGGTTTACTACTGGGTGAACTCCAGCTGCACTTATGTGAAAAATTACTCATCAATCATTTATAAAATGTAAAATTAGTCTGCCTCAAAAAACACATTAATTCTCATCAACCAATTTGCTATTTCTTGGTTTTACTACAAAAATACATCTAAGGGAGAAGGTAAATTTATTTTATCTTATAATTTAAAAAATCCAATACCCTAGTGCCAATCTGAAAATCAGTGTTAGTGTCAGACAATAATCTTCCTTGCATTCTCCATAAATACCTTTAAACATGAAAATTTGAGAATGATGTGAACGAAATGCTATTACAATAAGATGAATACAGATGAGTAAATGCTGCTATATTTAAAATCCTAATACATTATGGAGTTGGCTTTTTATATTCTTTTTATGTAAGTAAGAGTTATTAACCAAGCAGAGCATGCCTGGCTTTTATTGTTTAGATGACTGAGCCAGGTTTAAATGTCATTTAGGAATGCTTACAACATATGGCATTGATAGATGAAAAAGAAAATTGCCATTTCAAGTCGACCTCTTCTATCTAAAACCAGGCTGTCTTAAGTGAGTTTAGATAACTACCTAAATTAGTCATCATTAAAGAGTTGCAGGCTCTAAAAAATTTGACTTTAAGTTGTCTTACATTTAAGAACTTTGTTTTGTAAGAAAAGGCAAAACTCACTAAGATACAAAAAAGTGTTTATGTGTATTTTTTTTTGTTTTAATTCAAATTTATTCATAAAAAATCTTTAGATAATCTGCTTTATCTAGTCACTGTTAATAGAAAAGAAAACCTCTCTGAAGCTTGCATTCATTTTTGCTGAAATTTTACTAGAAATATTTAGCAGTGAGATGTTTTTGTGTCCCCCAATATTTCTGGGATGAAATTCTACCATAGCAAAGATTATAGTTGCAGTGAGAAAGCCCATATATTTTCATAATATACATAAATGTTATTTTATGAGGCTAACCTAAAGGGTTTATCTCTACCAGACTGGAATCACTTTTACAAAAATAGAAACAAAGACAAATTTCTATTTTGGTCCCATTCTTGCTTAAACATTTGTTATATTCTTTAATTCATTTAACTTTATTCAAGTCAGTAATTTTCTTTATAGTCTTATAATATCTATTAAGTACTTTTTGAATTTTTCTTGATGTTAATAAAGAAAGAGTAGAGGATAGAGAAACATTTATTGACCATCAACTATGTGCTGGTGTCTGCTAGGCATTTAGCATATGTTATTGGAATTTATGTAGGACATAACCTCTTTTCAGGATACTGTGGGGAATTAAAAATGTGGCTTGTGGAGAATGAAAAATTATTTTTATCTCAGTTTAACTAGTCCCTATATATGTAGTTTCTATTGAATTAATTTTTCTGCTTAATTTTCTTTTTTTAATAAAATATACTTAGATAAACCTCACTATGTGAATAAGAAACATAATTAACAAACAATTGCTAAAATTATAATTTATATACATATGGAAATCAATGTGTGGACATATATCTGTAAATGTTAAGTATCAGTGAAGCCAAATAGCTCTTTCCAATAACTAACAATTACAAAAACAAAAGCACTTCCACTGTGAATTCCTATTTGTTGGCAAATATAGACTGGCCTAACCTGAAAATATATGGCTTTATAAATGGACTAAATCATTCATTGTTCCAATTTATAAGAAGTTATTTATTTGTGATTTTGTTAAAATGAGGAGGAAAAAACCAACATAAACTGATGGTTGAATTTGGAGTTCTTGATTTTTGTTCCATGTTGTATAAGAACATTTAGCCTTTTCAATATGATGGCCACTAACTACATGTAACTATTAAATTTAAATTAATTTAAATGAAATATAATTTAAAAATCTGTTTCTTAGTAAAAAATAGTGTTATTTCAAGTGCTCAATAGTCTCATGTGGCAAGTGGTTATCATTTGTGAAAGGCTCAGCTATAGAATGTTTCTGTCATTGCAGAAAGTCCTGTTGGACAGTGCCATTCTTGAATAATTTAGTCAGATATATATGTAATTAACTTTTTAATGTTCATTTATTTTTGAGAGAGAGAGAGAGACAGAGAGAGACAGGGATAGAGACAGAGTGGAAACAAGGGAGAGGCAGAGAGAGGAGACACAGAATCTGAAACAGGCTCCAGGCTCTGAGCTGTCAGCACAGACCTGGCTGGAACCCACAGATGGTGAGATCATGACCTGAGCTGAAGTCTGATGCTTAACTGACTGAGCCACCCAGAGCCCCACAATTTTAAGTATAGTAAGTAAAACTTGCAAGGGTTTAAAGATAAGTTTGAATCTATTAACATCATGGTAGTCATTTACTACTTGATTTATAGTTGTATTTATATACATTTTACTGTAAAAATTTTCTGGAAAAAATTTTCCAGATTCACACTCTTGCAATTTATCAGAGCCACACAGAATTGCTTATTATGTAAGTCCATTCATTACAACAGATTCCACGGTCATATACATCCTAACACATTCTACAGTGACTCCTAACTTTTAGTAAGTTTTCTGCATATTCCCTTGAGTATTTTCCTTTCTGAATAGCTGTTTTATAGTTTCACTGTGTGTGGTTAAACAGCTCCTTTTAAGCAGTTTTTATGTATTATTCTTTTTTTTTTTTTTGATCCTAGAGATTTCTGTTCTTAGCACATGTCTTTCTCAGTAGGTGTAATATTGTAGATTTCCTCAATTTCTTTCTTTTGAAAAGACCTCACTGGGACATTTCTCTTTTAGAAGACTAGTTTAACAGTTACAGTAGAGAAGTAGGAGCGATTCTTTGAGACTCAGAGGTCTAGGCTAAATTACATGTTAAGCCAGTTACTAAGTGAAGAAAGCTGGCTAAATTCATCTATTATATCATCTCTTCATATCTAATTTGGGCATATTAAATATACCTTTTTACTTATGATCTGTTGGGTGAATAAAATATATAATGTATGTACATGAACAGTTTGGGTACTTGAAAGTTCTCAAAATATCATTTGTTTTAATCTACTTTTCTTATGCTTATACTCTAATTCTATCTTTATTTTAGATTTAAAAAATAGTTATATTTCACCTGTTCTGCCTAGATAGAAAACAGAAAAATTCCTGGGCCCTACATTTCCAAAAAAATGTAATGTTTTTTCATGTGTCATAAATGCATCCTTTTTATGAAGAATTATCATGAAGGATTCAATGTTGGTAATGGACTGAGTAGATAATTTAATCAGAAGAGTTAAATTAGCTGTATATGAGGTTTAACACTGATCTTTAAGATAAGCCCTACAGACTGGATTTCACATTATTTTCTTTAGGAAATCCCATTAATGGAACAACATTGTTTACATGATATAATAAGAATTTCCTAGTGTTGGAGATACTTTTACAACTAAAAACTTTTAAAAACTATAATATGGGGGCACCTGGGTGGGTTAGTCGGTTAAGCGTCCAACTTTGGCTCACGTCCTGATGTCTCATGCGGTTCATGAGTTCAAGACCCGCATCCGCTCTGTTCTGACAACTCAGACCCTGGAGCCTGCTTTGGATTCTGTGTCTCCCTCTATCTCTGCCCCTCCCCCACTTGTGCCCTCTTTCTCCCTCTTTCTCTCTCTCTCAATAATAAATCAAACGTTAAAAATAATTTTTTAAATCTAATATTAAATGTGATCTAAATAATTATAATCCATTGGCATATATTTACCATTCTCAGACTACAAGGACCATATACCTCAATAGACAGAATTTTGCTGAAGCATGATAGTGACTAGTGCTTGCTTGGAGGTTGTTGGGCAGAAATAGATTCTTTGAGGTTTGGTTTAAACAACTGGCCAAAGAATGTCATTTTACTGTAGGGAAGACTGAGAGAAGCATATTTCATCAAAAATTGTGTATAAAACGTAGTTTCAAGACATGTTAACCTAGAAAACTCTATTAGTTACCAAGTAGAGAGCTTGAGATGTAAATTTCAGGTGTACAGTTCAGGAAGTGAGCTCAGAGAAATAGGAAGAAATTGTGGTGTCTTCAGCATGTTAATTTTATTTGGAGTCTGGTTTATAGCAGCGAGGCCATGAGAAAGGACAGAACAAGGAAGTGATGTGCCAAAAGCTAGAAAAGTCTCCGGCCTGCAGAAGCACAGCACCCGAGAGATGCTTGAGTTTCAAAACTCACAGTAGCACGTACAGACTTTGTTGCTGTGGCTCATGGTGGCCCATGGTCTGCGTGTGGCAAAACCAAATCCACCAAAAAGCCTGCTTTACTCGACCCAACTGTTGATGTCATTCAGAGCAGTAAAGGAAGGGGGTAGGCTTTACTTAAGTGTTTTCATCAGGTGCTGTGGAGGCTCTTGAGCATCTTTTAACTTCTAAGAATCACGTTTTCTTAGATGTAATTGGGAAATAAATGTGGTGTGGGAAATAAATCTGTTAATGAAAATATTTTGTAGCAATTTAAAGAAGCCAGAGGATTATAGTAGAATATACTACTATATTACAGTAATATAGTATAGTACTATTATATTAATACTATAGTAATACAGTGTAGTAGAATATACTACAGCAGAAGTAGAGCATGGGAAGTGCTATGATATAAGCGTTTGTGTCTCTCCCCAAAATTCATGTGTAGAAACTAACCCTCAGAATCTAATAGTGTCAATAGGTGAAGTCTCTGGGAGTTGATGAGTTCATGGGGGTGGATCACAAGGGGGATTAGTGTTCTTAAAAAAGAGAATCTACAGAGCTCCCTAGCCCCTTGCCCCATGTGAGGGTACAAGTAGAAGTTTGAAACCTAGAAGAGACCTCTCACCTGATCATTCTGGCACCCTGATCTGGGACTTTCAGCCTCTTGAACTATGAGAAATTAATTTCTGCTGTTTATAAGCCACACACTGTGGTATTTTGTTATAGCAGCCTGAACAGAGTAAGACAGGAAGCAACTTACTCAAATGTGACCAATTGTTCTTCATTATAAAAAAATGTACAAAAGCTCATGGAAATGCTATAAATTTAAAATTAAATAGAAATAAATATTTAAGTGTTTGAATGGCAACTAAATCACAGATTTAGTTTTTGATTCTTAAATGCTTGAGTCTTAAAGTATTGTTTGAACATATTTTCTCTCATTTCTTGTTTATTTACAGGTTAATGAACAATGAACTTTTTCAAATCCTGTCTCCTTTGCACATTAGGCTGACTTCATAACTACTATTAAGTTTGGAGTAGATTCACTGTTATTTATCTCTACAAAAGTTGTAAGATTTGTAAGATAGAAGATTAGCCTAAACAATCCTTTCCCAGAACTTGGTGTAAGAGCATATATACATGACTTCACTTGAGTAGATCTGACATCATATTCAATAAGGATATAAGGTTGTGTGTGTGTGTGTGTGTGTGTGTGTGTGTGTGTGTGTAATGCTACTTAGAAAATTCCAACACTCCAGATTTTGACATAAACCTAATCTAGACTTCTGGTTTCCAGTCTCTCATGTAAGAAACTTGGAAGTTGTCTCTCTGTCCTAATAACAAGTAAAAGCTGAACAACAAGAACAAACCGAAAAATCATCTCTTCTTAGATCTGTAAGAGAAGTGAGGTCTCTGGGCTGATCTGTGCCCCTAGATTAGAGAGATAGACAACTGAGAACACCTGCCTGTTTCATCTCAGTTGTTGGAACTGAAAATGGGACCACCTGGGCCAACGTAATTTAAATGTGGCTCCAGGAAATTCTTGCTCAGAACATGAGACACTAAATAACTTCACTATTTACTTCTAACAATTTGTGCAAGGAGGTTTATCCCAGCAAAATTTTTCACATCTGGGCAAAAAGTATTATGACAGATCACTCAAGATTCAAACTGAAACCCTTATCTTACCATTCCCAATTACTATATGAACTTGGCCTAATCTTAAACCCCTCCTTGAAAGGATTTATTTATTTATTTATTTATTTACTTACTTACTTACTTATTTACTTATAATCAATCTTGCTCAGAGCTCAAACTCCAATAAACAACATTTCTTAATTTACTTCATTTGAGAAATTGCTAATGGGATTTCCAAGGTTGTGTGTCCCTTGCTGCGGTAACTTTACAAACCAACTTTACATGACTTACAGACATTTTCCTAGAATCTCTATGTCAGTTGACACGCTTGATAGAATATTACATAAACCAAAACAATCAAAGACAAAAATATATCTTAGAGACTGGAAAGTCAGACACAGATACTTTATTTTCCCCCCAAAAGTATAATTTTAATTTAGAATACCACAGTATGATGATAGAATATGAATAACAATAGCAATGTAAATCTTTATAGTAAATGTACATGCCAAAAAAAAATAAAATTTCAAATATAAAAATATCTGGATAGTTTTGTGACCAGAAATATTAGGGTAGACATTTTTCTCAAGAAAGTTATAAACATTATATATTCTTTATGACTGATATTTTTAACAATTCTATTTATCTTTCTCTGTTAGAATTTGTGTGGGGAAATGTTATTCCTTGTTATAGATTATTAAAAATACACAGACATTTGAGTGCAATTCAAAATCTTAATAATATAAATAAAAATGCAAGGGTAGAATTTGAATTATTAATAATTACTTTGTATCTTTTAGGAAAATTTTATGCCATACTATTTATAAAATTAAATATTATGAAATGGATTTACCATTTAAAGTAAATGTATATGTATACCTATGTATGCATAGAGAAATACTTATAATCTAATATCTGTACATAGGTATGTGTATGTATCTCCCAATATCTTTACATCTCAAGCTATGAATATTTTATATTTGGATATATGAATCTTAAAACACACAAGCTAACATGAGTCTATTTTTATCTAATGTGGTATCAAAACAAAATGACAAGTCACTTAATGGGGTAAATAATTAGTTATGCCACAATATTTTATTTAGTAATACATGACATAGAACATTTTTTCTGGTATACCACAAAGGCTTAAATGACCTTGGATGTGAAAAACAAACTGGAAAGAAAATCCTGTCATGTTTATTTCACGGCCATATAAAAATATAATCAAATGTCAGCACAACAGCTTGAACGCTAACAATATCAACTCCCAATAAAGTGTTTGGAGTGCTACATTAAATTATTGGATACCCATTTTTATCAGATTTGATTCTTCCCTTGAGAGATTTGATAGAATCATCGGGCACAGTCATATTTTATGAGACTGTATTCTATTTTTATTTTATTTTAAAATTTCCATTCATTTTATATCACATTTGTGAAATAAATGTATGAAAACTAAGAAAAAGGCCAATCACTAGAGTATTTTCAGGAGTCTGTTTTGTATAATTATATTTTCTTCTTAAATAGTAGTATAACATATGGTCTATACATCAGAGATCCCATGTTCTGTTCCAGACTACATCCAAAGAACATTTGTTTGTAATAAAGGAAGTGCATTAAGAAAACCATATCATGAAAACTTTCATATACTAAAAATTAGATCTTTCATATATCAAAAACCATGCACTAAAAAACATAGACACTTACCTTTATTATATTTGTTGGTATATTCAATATACTTCACAAACACAAAGATTTATAAATCAAACTATAAACAATAAATTATACTATTAGTGAGCATTAAACTGTAAATAATCCTAGGGCATTATATTTGTATCTGTGCTATATATTTTGCACGATACTAGCTTTAATTTTGCTTTTATCTATAGTAGGCAATTGATAAATACTTTTTAAAAATAAATTATTAAATTTCATATGTAAAACAGAAGAATGAAAATATTTATTTAAAAATCAATAAAATTCATATTTTCAAATAAAGGAGAAAAATAATACAATAATTTCACTAAATTTTGAATATTTTGATAAAATTAAGCATCCATTCATAGTAAAATTTTCTTTGAAAACTAGGAAAAGAAGAAAACTTCATTCATTTAACTCTATCTTAAATACAAATAAACAAAAATAATCATGTAAATGCCATTCTTAATGTTTAAATGTTGAAATTTTGTCCTTGAGTGTTTGAAATCAGAGATAATCAATCTGCAGCATCTCTATTCTAATAATTTTATTTTGACTTTTTTTTTTTACTATTTTCTGTGTGTTCTGTGATATTAATTATCAATAATGGCAGTTTTGTGTCTTCTGTCATCCTTATTCCAGTGCAGGAGCAAACAAATTAGGTCAGTATATAATTAGATCAATCTGTGTATATGTGTGCTTTTTGTGTACGCACGCACACACACACAAACACACACACACATATATGTACATATATATAGTTTCTGGATAGCAATAAAAATTTTTCAAATGAAACTTTTAAATCAACTGTTAACTTCAAAACATCAATTGACAGAAATAAATTTAACAAGAGAAGTGCAAGAGAAACATTTAAACATTACTGAAAGAAATTAAAATATCTGGGGGCGCCTGAATGACTTAGTCAGTTAAGTGTTGGACTTCGGCTCAGGTCATGATCTCATGTTTTGTGGATTTGAGCCTCATGTCAGGTTCAGTGCTGACAGTTCAGAGCCAAAGCCTGCACTGGATTGTGTGTCTCCCTCTCTCTGTGCCCCTTCCCTGCTCATGCTCTGTCAACTCTCTGTCTCTCAAAAATAAATAAACATTAAAAAAATTAATAAGAAATGAAAATATCTTACATACCATATTAGATTTGGAATATTCAGTAATGTAAGAGTGAAAATGCTTGCCCACATTGACCTACAGAGCTATGAATCAATTTCGAGTCCAATAAAAATTCCTCAAATGTTTTTGAAGAGGAATTGACAAGTTCATTCTAAATTTATATGAGAATGAAAAGGACCAAGACCAGGTAAGACAATGAGAGGACTGTGCTAAATTCAATGATTTAGGCTGATGAAATACAATAGACATCATGGAAACAGAGCCTCTTGATATATGACAAGGTTGGCATTGTAGAACTGGAGTCTTTTCAATAAACGAAGTTTTGGCAATAATTGACAAGCTTTTCAATAAATTATTTTCTTCAATAAATGATGCAGATTAGTTTAGTGTGTATGTAGGTAAAATAATAAAGCAAGCTCATCTGTCTTTAACACCCTAAATAAGGAATAATTCCAGATGGATTGCAGATTTATATGTAAGGCAAACCAATAAGGTTGTATAATAAATTTTAATTGTATAAAATGCAAAATCAAAAGATTGCTAAAATTCATTACAATAAAACCTAGACATTCTACCTTTTATTAACGTTTATTTTTATTTATTTTGAGAGAGAGAGAGAGAGAGACAGCATGCGAAACTAAATCTCATGGTTTGGGATGCGAGCTTACATGATAAAGCAATTATTAGTAATGAATCAAACTGATCGCCAAAAAAGTTAATGTTAATTTTTGCAATGTGGAAGGGAGTTTATAATTGGAAGTTATAGGAGAATGGAAATTTACAAGAAAATGGAGATTTATATGAGTGTTTTATGCCTTATTGTTTTTCTGTGCTATATTTCAAATTAATATTTAAATATATAATCCAATATAAAATGAGTACAATTTAATATGCCAAGTGATTATTTTCAATTTTTTGCAAATATTTAATTTTAAAGAAATAAAGATAAAAACTGCTATGAAATGTCTATATTGGTTGACACATGTATAATAAACATGTATAAATATATCATTCACATCATACACATGACAAAATAGGCTCAAAATAAAGAACTATTAATATTTTTAACCTTCTAATTATTTAGATTTGTAAAAGGAATTTTATTTTAGAAAAATTTACTTTATTTTACTTACAGATGTACAAGTATTAGTGTATTGTAGAAATAGTGAAATGTAGAAATTTTGGAAATGTAGACACATTAATCACATAAACCATATGAAAAAATGAAAAACAATTGCACCAAAAGCAATAAGATAATTAGGAATCAACCTAACCAAAGAGTAAAAGGTGTGTACTCTTAATACTATAGAACACTTACGAAAGAAATTGAAGACGACACAAAGGAATGGAAAAACATTTCATGTTCATGGATTGGAAGAACAAACATTGTTAAAATGTCTGTACTACCCAAAGCAATCTACACATTTAATGCAATTCCTATCAAAATACCACCAAATCAAAATATAAAATATTTGGATAAAAACTTACACTTAGCAAGTATTTGAAAAAAGCAATAATAGTTATAAAATATTCCTATTCTCCTGACTTATTTCATTTAACATACCTATTCTTGGTCAAAGACCAGAGAAGAGACACTATTGCCTCTTCCATAGTACACCCTCTTTCTATGGTTTTCTATCAGTTTTTCTCCTCTCTACTCTCCTTACATTTTTTATGTATTCTGTTGTATCATTTACCTAATTTCTGTTTTTATTGCATTTGTTTTTGTACTTTCCTAACTTCTCATAAAATTGAAGTCTCTCTCTTTTTTTTTAAGTTTAAGTTTATTTATTTATTTTGAGAGAGATAGAGAGAGAGAGAGAGAGTACCAAAGGAGCAGAGAGAGAGGAAGAAAGAATCCCAAGCACAGACTGTGTGGAGCCTCACCTCGGGCTTGAACCCACGAATCGTTAGATCATGACCGAAGCTGAAGTCCAACACTCAATGGACTGAGCCAACCAGACACCCCAAAACTGAAGTCTCTTGAAGTCATTATGTTTGCGTGTATGTGTGTGTGTTTCTGGGACTGAGAATCTATACACAGCATTTCTTCTTTGCCAAAGAGTTCCTGCTTCAGATGCTACCAGTAGGGGTTGCAGAGTGAGATTGGAATGTTGGAGAACAGAAAAACCTGCTGGGTCTTGTTTGTTTCCTGTCTTGCTTCCTGTTCCTTTCTAGTGCATTGTCCTTTCGTCAGCTTTATATTCGTGGTGGACAGAATAATACCGCTCTCCCAAAGGATGTCCATATCCTAATTCCTGAAACCTGTGAACATGTTACTTTACATGGCAAAAGAGATTTGCAGATGTGATTACATTAATCACATTTTGAGGTGGGAAAATTATCCTACCTGCAACAAAAAAAGTGGAATATTGTTTAAATAAAAACTTTAAATGTTTGTCATTGCCGTAGTAGTGAGGTAATAGCTAGTGAGAAAATAGCTATTAGAATTTGGAAGATGAATGGCCTTTTAATGCTGTCCTTCCAATAGCGCAGGAAGTAATTTAGCTAAATTGTTACCTGCAGTAATTTGAACAGCCGACCAACTTCTTACCAGGATTGAAGCTCTAGGGCATAATAGTGTATATTGGATAAATGAGACTACTTTGTGATCATAAATTCTGTTATAAAATTTCTTGTTTTTTCATTCTCTGATAAAATTTCAGGTGCACTTTGTGTAATCAAGCTGATAGTTGGGGTTTTTTTTTCACCCTACCTTATAATATCTGCATTTTAATCTGGGGTTTAGTTCATTTACATTTAATGTTTTCAATATGTTCCATTTAATTCATTACTCCCCATTTTCTTTCTTCTGTCTTTTTTATATCTATTTTTGTGATTCAAGTTTGTATCTTTTGTTCACTTATTTACTAAAATTATTTGTTCAGTCATTTTAGTGCTGCTTTAGGGTTTCTACTATATAACTTTAATGTATCACTGTCTATCTTCAAGTGATTTTATACCACTTCACATATAGTATTAGAATCTGACACACCCTTTCATTCCATTTTTTTCATTCCATTCCATTCATTCCATTCATTCCATTTTTTTCCACCTGGTCTTTATGGAATACTTGAGTTACATTTTAATTATACATTTTTATAAACTATCAATCAATATCAATATCATATTGATATTATTTGTGTTTAAAAATTCAATTATCTTTACTATAATTTTAAATGAAAACATCTGTGTTTACCCATGTAACTACCATTTCTGTAGATCCATATTTCCATCTGGTGTTATTTTCCTTCAATATGAAAAAAAATATTTTAACATTTCTTATGGTGTGGGTATGCTTGTAATGCATTTTTTCTTCTTTTTAATTTTTTTTTAATGTTTATTTATTATTGAGAGACAGAGAGACAGAGCATGAGCAGGGGAGGGGCAGAGAGAGGAGGAGACACAGAATCCCAAGCAGGCTCCAGGCTCTGAGCTGTCAGCACAGAGCCTGACACGGGGCTCAAACTCACGAACCGTGAGATCATGACCTGAGCCGAAGTCAGATGCTTAACAGACTGAGCCACCCAGGTGCCCTGCATTTTTCTTCTTATGTATGTTTGAAAGTTCTTTATTTCATCTTCATTTTTTAAAAACTTTTTTCTATATTTAGAATATTAGGTTTACAGTTTGTTGTTATTCTTTCAGTGCTTTATAAATATCTTTTGTCTATTGTCTTATTGCTTGTATTCTTTCAGACCAGAAATCTGCTGGTGTTCTTATTTTTGTTCCTCTTTATATAATGTGTCTTTTACCACTGCCTGTTTTTATTTTCTTCTATTTACTACTGGTTTTGAATAATATGGGCATTATGTACTTAGGTTATGCCCTACCTGTTTTTGTGCGTGCGTGTGTGTGTGTGTGTGTGTGTGTTCTAACATCTTTATAGGGGTAAAATTGATATACAAAATAATGTATATATATATATATATATATATATATAAATATATATATATATATATTTAAAAATTTTTAAGTGTATTTATTTTGAGGGAGGGAGGGGGGAGAGAGAGAGAGAGAGAGAGAGAGACAGAGAGAGAGACAGAGAGAACAGGGGAGGGGCAAAGAGAGAAGGAGAGAGAATCCCAAGCAGGCTCTGTGCTCTCAGCGCAGAGCCTGATGCGGAGCTCAAACTTGCAAAACCACGAGATCATGACCTGAATTGAAATCAAGAGTAAGACACTTAACCAACTGAGCCACCCAGGCACCCCATAAAATGATGTATATACTTATTGTGCACAATTTAATACATTTGACATCATCTCAATGGAAGTATTTTTATGACACAAATATCAACAATGGAATCTTTGGGATATGTTAGATATGTTTGTTCCTTTGATTGTGATGATGGTATCAAAAGTGTTTGGAGTTTTTTGAGCTCATTGGATCTATGTATTTGTAAATTTCATCAGATTTGAAAATTTTTTAACATTTATTTCTGTAAATATTTTTCCCCTTCCTTTCAAGACTTCAGTTGCACTTGGAATTGTCCCACTTTTAAAATTACTTCTACTTTGTGCATTTTATTTTGAATAAATTCTATTGCTACATCTTCAACTTCACTCACTTTTTTTATATAATGTCTGATGTGTCATCAGTATTATCCACTGAATTATTCATCTCAGACATTTTAGTTTTCATTTCTAAAAGTTTAATCTTAATATTTTAATAATTCTCTGACTCTACTTAAGTTTTGGACACCTGGAATCTAGTTCAATAGCTATTTTAATGTTTCTTTTAATCCTAACATCTGTTTCAGTTCTGTGTCAATTAGTTATTTTTCTCATGAATGGTTATATTTTGCTTCTTTTCCTTGGAAGCCATACACCTCTGACAAGGGTCATAAATCCAGTCCCTGTACTGTATCTTGGTCAAAAACAGAAGCCTGTGCCTTTATTCTTATACTATGTTCATTTGAAACACAGTGGAGTCTTTATATTTTTAATTCAGTCTGATAGTCTCACATTTAGTTGTATGTTTAGCCATTTTATATTTAATTTTAGGTTTAATGTGGTTATTTATATGTTTAGATTTAAGACTTCCATTTCTGTGTTTGGCTTCTCATTGCTCCTCTTGATCCTTCCATGCCTTTATTTTTTTACTAAAATGCTTCACTTGTATTGCTTTTTTTTTTCTTTTGCTAACTTGTTGGAGTCTGCTGTAAGCCTCATAAACTTAAAACATTTTGTGTGTGTGTATGTATGTACAGCTTCATGAACATTATGATTGCTACAACATGAGTCTTACAAAACTGTATTTCCAGTTCAAATTTCAACACTCCCACCTTTGTGCTCTGTCAGACATTTTACTTCTATATATACTGTAACCCTGTATTTCATTTTTATTATTTTAGGTTCAAACAGTTAATGGTTTTAAAATGGTTTTAATTATAAATACTCAGAAAATTTCTTTATATTTAGTGTCCATTCTTTCTGGAGTTTTCTATTCCTTCCTGTAAACTGGTCTTCTCCTTGGCATCAATTATCCTGCAACCTAAATAACTTTTTTGATAGTAAACTCCTGGAAATATATATTCACATATTTGTCTTTGTAAGTCAGTCTTTTTTATACTTTCATTTTTGAAAGGTTTTTTTCTTGAATAGATTTCTAAGTTGATATTTTTTCTTTCAGCACATTAATGATGTCACTTCTTTGCTTTCTGGTCTTCGTTGTTTCTTATGAGAAGTCAACTATCTATTGCATTATTATCTGAATGTTATACACCTTTTTCTGAAAGCTTTTGAGATATTTTCATTTTCCTTATTTTTTGGTGGTTTTACTTTAATATCCCAAAGTTTTTCTTTCTGTTTATTCTTTTTGGAATTGTGGGTTTATGTTTTTTCATTCATATGGAAAATCTTAGCCATTCTCTCTTCAGATGTTATTCTGCACTATTACATCTATTTGTTTTCTTCTTAAACTCCCATCTCACATATGTTACATCATTTGTTATTATCCCACCACTTTCAGAATGGTGTATTCCATTTTCTTCTTCACATGATCCTTTTTGGTTTCTGTTTTTATAGTTTTTTTTTTTTTTTTGGTCTGGTTTCAAGGTAATGAATTTTCCCATGCTATATACACAGCATGTTGTTAAGTTGAATTCTTTGTCTCCAATATCATAGATTTTATTTCTAGAATTTACATTTGATTTCATACCTTTGTAGAAATTCCCAAATTGTTCATATTTCTTGTTCCTTTTCCACTCAGTCTTTTAACATGTTTATTTTAGCCACAAATAAATTAAATGACACATTCATCACATTTGAAAGCCCTTTTCTGAAAATTACAACATTTAAATACACGCTTTATCTGATTCTATTGGCTATTTCCTCTCATTAATAAATCATACATTCTTGTCTCTTTAACATATCTAGTAATTTTTTATTGAATATGAATCAACATGTGCAAAATTGTACTGTGAGTAATATTTAGGTCTGGGAAAGGAATGCCTTTTCTGCTAAGTCTTCTGCTAATGCCTCTTCTGCTAAGTCAAGCAAGTCTGTAGTGGACTGGTTCTTGGCATTATTGTGCTTCATTTACATTCAGTTCACCACTGTATTCAAGTTATTTGAGGCAGGGTTGCACCTTTTCTTCTTTTTTAAAACGTGTATTTATTTGAGAGAGAGAGAGAGAGAGCATATGATGGGGGGCAGAGAGAAAAGGAGTGAGAGAGAATCCCAAGCAAGCTCCGAGATGTTGGTGAAGAGCCCCATGTGGGACTTGAACCCACAAACTGTGAGATCATGACCTGAGCCAAAATAAAGAATAGGACGCTTAACTGACTGAGCCACCCAGGTGCCCCAAGTTTATACATTTTCCTTAGCAACGTTTGAGATCTAAGTGACTAGAGGATTTGACTTATTTCTCTCTTCCATTGTTAGCCATCAACAGACCTCAGAGATGTCTCTTTCAGGTCTCCTTTACTTCTGCAATTGTAGAATGGTTTGATGCCAGATACTTGCCACAAGGTCTTAGTGTCTTTGGGGTTCCTTTTGGTGGTCCTCCCTGTTGACACTGCATCTGAGTCTAACAAGGCTTTTCTTTCAACACTCTTGTGTCTTCAACAATAGCAGACACTTGTTGCCTGGTTCCAGTGGACAGCCCAGATTGCCTGTGAATTTACTCTCAGTTCTCCTTTCTGCTTTCATTTGTCAGTGGATTACATACGCCTGTGACCCAGGATGGGTTGCTCAGTCCTTCTGTGCTTCTCTGAGTGCTAAATACAGAAGTGTGCACTTCACATATCACAAATAAATGCTGGTAATCCCTGATGTACTTTTGTTTGTCTGAGTTAGATAATTTAAGGGATTTTTATTTAAAACTGATTTTTCCCCCTTAGGGGTGCCTGAGTGGCTCAGTCAGTTGAGCACTGGCTCTTGATTTTGGCTCAGGTCATGATCTCCTGGTTCTTAGGATGGAGCCCTGAGTTGGCTGCTAACAAAGAGCCAGTTTGGGGTTCTCTCTCTCCCTCTTTCTCTGCCCCTCCGCTGCTCATGCTCTGTTTCTCTCAAAACAAATAAGCATTAAAAAAAATAAAACTTAAGTTTTCCCCTGAAGCATAGGGAATTGGCTTATGTAATAGATATCTTGATCTTGAAATCTGTTACCACACAGATTCGGTTTAGATCATTTATATGATTTGGATATATTAGTTATAAACCTCAGTTTCCTATCTGGAAAATTTTGAAAATAATAACACTAACATCTTAGGGTTACTGTGAAGAGTAAATGAAATAAAATATATAAAATCATGTAGCTTGCATGGGCATAGTAACCATACAACAAATTAAGTAATATTGTCATTAGTATTATAACTGTAAAATATGTAATAAAGATTGTAGGCCCTACAAATATACCTATAAATTACTACATAATAAAAGCAACATATAGTAACCTTCATCATTAGACTGTATGTATCAAGGTAGAGATTTTCACTACATGCTGAACACTCATAAGTGTGGGAATGGAATGATTTTACCATGCAACATATACCACATGACCTCTAATGAGACTTCATTTGGGGATATAAGTTTCATTTCCTAAAAACAGATTATTACTGAAATATATACACATGTAGTATTGTTATCTATTAATCAGAGTTTTAGAAAGGATGGTTAAAAAAAGGAAAGAAGATGGGGTGCCTGGGTGGCTCAGACGGTTAAGTGTCTGACTCTTGATTTTGGCTCAGGTCATGATATCATGGTTCATGGGATCTAGTCCCACACTGGGTTCTGCACTGACATCATGGAGCCTACCTGGGATCTTCTCTCTCTGCCCCGCCCCCCCAACTATCACTATTGTCTCTCTTTCTCTCTCTGACTCTCCCTCTCTCTCTCTCTCTCACAAAATAAGTAAATAAACATTTAAAAACAAAAAAGGAAGATGAGTTTGGTGTGAAATATGAGTTTGAATTATCCTCCTACCCCCATTTTCTTGGCAACTCAATCAAATGACATCTATAAAACGCTTAAGTAATTTAGAGGCACATAGTAGGTGATCAATAAATGGTGTATCCCTTTACCTTGTTTGTATGCATTTGTATTATCTCTTGTTAGACAATATTATGTTAGCACATAAGGACCCTATCCTTTTAATGTGTGTGTACACAAATGTTCATGACGGCTTTATTTGTAATAGCCAAAAACTGATAACAATGCAAAAGTCCTTCAGCAGGTGAATGGTAAACCAAACCGTGGTATATCTGTACATCAACTACTACTCAGTAATAATAAATGAACTATTGGTAGATACTATAACATGGGTGAATCTCAAAATAATTATGGTGAGTGAAAAAAGCCAGAAAAAAAGGATAATACCATGTGATTTCATTTATATAAAATTCTACAGGGTGCAAACTAATTGATAGTCACAGAAAGAAGATCAGTGTTTGTTGGAGGATGAGGGCAGGAGGCTGGCAGGGAGGAGCAAGAGGAAGTTTCTGGAGGTGATGGATGTGTTCATTATTGAACTTGTGATGATTTCCTGGGTGTCTATATACATCAAAACTTATAGTATATTTAGTATACACTTTAATTATGTATCGGTTATTTTATATCAGTTCTATATTAATGATGCTGCTTAATAAAGGACCCTATCTTGTAGATCATAGGATTTATCCTAATAATTTGCATAGAGTAAATGGTCAATATTATTTTGAAAATCAGAATATTAATAAGTTTTTCAATTGAATGGATCTTCTTATTTAACTATGTGGACACGGGCTGACAAATCCTCTAAGTATATCTCTGTTTCAGTGATCCTTTTCTGGATAGTGTATTGACCACTGCTAATGGGTGGATTTCTTACTAAGCATTATTTTTGAATTGGCTTGATTACGTTGAAAGTTGAGTTGAAACGACTGGGCTATGACAGCATCCTAATCAGATCTTGCTCACGTGTTCGCCATTATTTCCTCTTTTATTATGTTTTCTTCATCCCTCATATTTCTTCTCATCCAAGGTAATCTTTAGAAAGTCATAGGCTGATTGGTTATTAAGGATAACACTTCTTTAAGTCACAGATAGATGACTTTACCTTTGGCTTGATTCTTATTCTGAATGTATCTGGAAAATATAATTATTGTATAACTTGGTTTATCCCAGATGAATGTATAAAATTCTGAGGCCAAATTCAGACAAAAAAAATGTGTTAATTTACATCACTTTATTTCTTGACATTTATTTCCCAGAGAGACAACATGAAGAAGAATAGTTTGTATAGAATAGGTGTTTACTACTAATGGGATCTAAAGCCATTCATTCCCAACACCATCTAACCAGAAAATTGGAGAATAAGCTATGAGAGAACATATTTTATCTTAAACATTAAGTCCTTCCAATTATTGGCATTGTGGTGATACACTTGTCAAGCCAGAACAATGGGAATCATACTGGGAATGTATATTTAATCTTTCCATTAGTAAATATTAAAGATGATTTTATTATACTTTATGAGAAAGCTTATAAATTTCATGGAATACAGTGTACCTTCACTATTCAGAAGACATGTAAGATGCCCAGTTATGCAGTCAGTCATCAATAGTGAATTTCTTTAAATCATCATTACCTTGCTTTCTCTTTTACTTTAATCTTCGCCACATGTAGATGTTATTAAAATTCATCATTATAAACAACCCTACATAATTATCAGTTGGAACTTCCTGATCCCTCCCCAATGAAAGACATGTGTATTTTATTAGTACTTTTGGTATTCTCTCTTAAAGGTGGCATGTATTGCAAAATCTTACCTTCCATAAAAATACATAAATTTGAAAATACATGAAAATTTAATGTTAAGTTTTTTGGTTGTGTTTTCAGATAAACCTTCCTATTACATTGATATTAGTATTAATTAATCGATTTATGTAATATGAATAAAATACATTCAAGGACATATTCCATAGATAAATGGTAAAATTATTTTCTTTATATTGCCATATCCTTGGGAATTATTATAGTCTGAAACACTATTAAGTAGATATCTTCAATATATGTAGCTCTGACAATCCATTTAGACTCAGGATAAATATTTTGTTACCTAAAATGAAATGTATAACTGGGAATTTAATGTAGAATTTTTCATCTGTGTACTTCTGGGTTTTAGTTATAATGTGGTGGGATATTTTTTCTCCTCATTTTTTTTTCCATTAGTCCACATTTGTGTTTATGTCACAGCATGCAATCGAGCTAGAAAATTATGAAATCATTGTAAACACAGTATGAATCCTCTAAAGAAAATATTTGTGAAAATTGGACTAATGCACTGTTTTACACAACAGGACATGAGATAGCTCTTTCTATTTTAGAAATGCATAATCAGGTGTTGCCATTCATCTTTAATGTTCTTGTTTACTCAGAGACAAGCCATTAATGTATTCATTTATAGGAGCCACAGTTTATTTTGATTTCATTTGTTTGAACTGACATTTTAGAGGTCAAATACATGACTTGATTATTTCACTGCTGACTTCTATAGTAAAGGTTTAATTCCTACTTCCCAAATAACAATTAAATTCATTTTTCCCTGTATATTAGTTAAAAACTGTTCATGCTGGACCAGTAAAACAACAGAAACAAAAATCATTAAAATTATTATCTACTAAAAGCAGTTGTGTTGTGGGAGTAACAGCAGGCTAAAGGTGATTTATAGAGACCAATTTAGAAATTTCTATTATTATTATTTCTATTATTTAAAATTTATATTTATTATTTAGTGTAATAAAGACCTTTGTATTATAAAGCAATAATGCTTCAATAGGAAATTATTTGTGGTAGATAATTTTATTATCCCATTCTTCTTCCTAATTGTCTCCCAAATCCTATCATAACCAAAACCAGAAATACAGAAAACATTTTTGAATATTTTTGAGTGTTGTAACAACTTTTTTTTCTGAACTTATGATACATATTTGGTTCTACTGATCATACAGCTATGGTAGTTAGTCCATTTGATTACCCTCAGTGAACTGAACCACAGATACTCAGCATTCATGCTCCCGTATGGCGTTTTTCCTAGACTCTGTTATGGGCTGGTAACTTGCTTTAGCCAACTGAATGTGCCAGATTATACAATGTGGCAGTCTGGGCTGAAACCTTACAAAAGCTAAGCAGCTTCTTTGATCCTCTAGTACAAAGTTAGCTGTTGAGCTGGAGCTTCCAAATAGAAAGACCAGGAGGAGAGACCATATTTAGAAATAAAAGCCTCAAAACTACTTGGAGTAAGAGGAAAGTGGCTGTCTCAGTGTCCCAGATGGATGATGGTTGCAGACAACTTGCCGGCTACACACAGCAGTCTAAAACCACAAACAAGATATGCAAAAGAATCACATACTGAGCCTAGCATAGATTGATGATTTCTGAGAAGTAAGATCGTTGTCTCATTAAGCCACTAATTCTGATGGTGGTTTGTTAGAGAGGAATTATTAACTAAAATAGAAATTGCTAACAAAAGTGGACCGCAGCGGCAACAAACGTGTGGCCTTGACTTTGGGATCAGGCATTTAGCAACAGAGGAGATGTAAGAGGACACTGTTGATGAAAACAGGAAAAGCAGTGATAAAATTGCTATCAGAGAGTAGAGAAAAGAGGACCAAGTTATATACTGGCAGTAAATTAATGATATTATCCTCTCAGGTAACATGAACACCAGGATATTTAAGAAACTTGTGGACCTGGCTGATCAGATTTCTAAGCAGATTGTGAAAGTGGAAAATAGTTTCTTTTAGTTCCCTTTGATTAAGTGTGCAAGAGGAGATGAAATAAAGAAAGGAATGTTGAGTTTTCAGAGTAGAGAAGATATATACATTTTACCTGTGCGTTTATTTTTCCTCTGACTCTAGAGTATTTAAATAATTTTGTGGTAACTGTAGTTATTGTTTTCTTATCCTTACCAAAGAAAACTATGCAGAGAAGACTAATGAAATTCAGGTAATGTGTGTAAATGGCTCTTTACCTCTTGACCAATAAATTATATGCTTTTATTTTATTTTTTTAATATGAAATTTATTGTCAAATTGGTTTCCATAAAACACCCAGTGCTCATCCCAAAAGCCCTCCTCAATACCCATCACCCATCCTACCCTCCCTCCCACCCCCCATCAACCCTCAGTTTGTTCTCAGTTTTTAGAGTCTCTTACGTTTTGGCTCTCTCCCTCTCTAACCTCCTTTTTTTTTCTTACCCTCCCCCAATGGACTTCTGTTAAATTTCTCAGGATCCACATAAGAGTGAAAACATATGGTATATGTCTTCCTCTGTATGATTTATTTCACTTAGCATAACACTCTCCAGTTCCATCACATTGCTACAAAAGGCCATATTTTATTCTTTCTCATTGCCACATAGTATTCCGTTGTATATATAAACCACAATTTCTTTATCCATTCATCAGTTGATGGACATTTAGGCTCTTTCCATAATTTGGCTATTGTTGAACGTGCTGCTATAAACATTGGGGTACAAGTGCCCCTATGCATCAGCACTCCTGTATCCCTTGGGTAAATTCCTAGCAGTGTTATTGCTGAGTACAGGGTAGATCTATTTTGAATGTTTTGAGGAAACTCCACACTGTTTTCCAGAATGGCTGCACCAGTTTGCATTCCCATTAACAGTGCAAGAGGGTTCCCATTTCTCCACATCCTCGCCAGCATCTATAGTCTCCTGATTTGTTCATTTTAGCAACTCTGACTGGCATGAGGTGATATCTGAGTGTGGTTTTGATTTGTATTTCCCTGATGGGGAGTGACATTGAGCATCTTTTCATGTGCCTGTTGGCCATCTGGATGTCTTCTTTTTTTTGTGTGTGTGGTTTAAGTATTTTATTTTTTTATTTTTTTTTCAATATAGGAAATTTATTGTCAAATTGGTTTCCATACAACACCCAGTGCTCATCCCAAAAGGTGCCCTCCTCAATACCCATCACCCACCCTCCCCTCCCTCCCACCCCCCATCAACCCTCAGTTTGTTCTCAGTTTTTAACAGTCTCTTATGCTTTGGCTCTCTCCCACTCTAACCTCCTTTTTTTTTTCCTTCCCCTCCCCCATGGGTTTCTGTTAAGTTTCTCAGGATCCACATAAGAGTGAACACATATGGTATCTGTCTTTCTCTGTATGGCTTATTTCACTTAGCATCACACTCTCCAGTTCCATCCACGTCGCTACAAAGGGCCATATTTCATTCTTTCTCATTGCCATGTAGTACTCCATTATGTATATAAACCACAATTTCTTTATCCATTCATCAGTTGATGGACATTTAGGCTCTTTCCACAATTTGGCTATTGTTGAGAGTGCTGCTATAAACATTGGGGTACAAGTGCCCCTATGCATCAGTACTCCTGTATCACTTGGGTAAATTCCTAGCAGTGCTACTGCTGGGTCATAGGGTAGGTCTATTTTTAATTTTCTGAGGAACCTCCACACTGTTTTCCAGAGTGGCTGCACCAGTTTGCATTCCCACCAACAGTGCAAGAGGGTTCCCGTTTCTCCACATCCTCTCCAGCATCTATAGTCTCCTGATTTGTTCATTTTGGCCACTCTGACTGGCGTGAGGTGATATCTGAGTGTGGTTTTGATTTGTATTTCCCTGATAAGGAGCGACGTTGAGCATCTTTTCATGTGCCTGTTGGCCATCCAGATGTCTTCTTTAGAGAAGAGTCTATTCATGTTTTCTGCCCATTTCTTCACTGGGTTATTTATTTTTCAGGTGTGGAGTTTGGTGAGCTCTTTATAGATTTTGGATACTAGCCCTTTGTCCGATATGTCATTTTCAGATATCTTTTCCCATTTGATTGGTTGCCTTTTAGTTTTTTGATTGTTTCCTTTGCTGTGCAGAAGCTTTTTATCTTCATGAGGTCCCAATAGTTCATTTTTGCTTTTAATTTCCTTGCTTTGGGGATGTGTCAAGTAAGAAAATGCTGCGGCTGAGGTCAGAGAGGTTTTTTCCTGCTTTCTCTTCTAGGGTTTTGATGGTTTCCTGTCTCACATTCAGGTCTTTTATCCACTTTGAGTTTATTTTTGTGAATGGTATAAGAAAGTGGTCTAGTTTCATCCTTCTACATGTTGCTGTCCAGTTCTCCCAGCACCATTTGTTAAAGAGACTGTCTTTTTTCCATTGGATATTCTTTCCTGCTTTGTCAAAGATTAGTTGGCCATACTTTTGTGGGTCTGCTTCTGGGGTTTCTATTCTATTCCATTGGTCTATGTGTCTGTTTTTGTGCCAATGCCATGCTGTCTTGATGACTACAGCTTTGTAGTAGAGGCTAAAGTCTGGGATTGTGATGCCTCCTCCTTTGGTCTTCTTCAATATTACGTTGGCTATTCAGGATCTTTTCTGGTTCCATACAAATTTTAGGATTGCTTCATCTAGCTTCGAGAAGAATGCTGGTGCAATTTTGATTGGGATTGCATTGAATGTGTAGATAGCTTTGGGTAGTATTGACATTTTAACAATATTTATTCTTCCAATCCATGAGCATGGAATGTTTTTCCATTTCTTTATATCTTCTTCAATTTCCTTCATAAGCTTTCTATAGTTTTCAGCATACAGATATTTTATATCTTGATTAGGTTTGTTCCTAAGTATTTTATGCTTCTTGATGCAATTGTGAATGGGATCAGTTTCTTTATTTGTCTTTGTGTTGCTTCATTATTAGTGTGTAAGAATGCAACTGATTTCTGTACATTAATTTTGTATCCTGCGACTCTGCTGAATTCATGTATCAGTTCTAGCAGACTTTTGGTGGAGTCTATCGGGTTTTCCATGTATAGTATCATGTCATCTGCAAAAAGTGAAAGCTTGACTTCATCTTTGCCAATTTTGATGCCTTTGATTTCCTTTTGTTGTCTGATTGCTGATGCTAAGAACTTCCAACACTATGTTAAACAACAGCGGTGAGAGTGGACATCCCTGGCATGTTCCTGATCTCGGGGAGAAAGCTCTTAGTCAGTTTTTCCCTATTGAGGATGATATTAGTTGTGCGCTTTTCATAAATGGCTTTTATGATGTTTAAGTATGCTCCTTCTATCCCGACTTTCTCAAGGGTTTTTATTAAGAAAGGATGCTGAATTTTGTCAAATGCTTTTTCTGCGTTGATTGACAGGATCATATGGTTCTTATCTTTTGTTTTATTAATGTGATGTATCACCTTGATTGATTTGCGAATGTTGAACCAGCCCTGCAGCCCAGGAATGAGTCTCACTTGATCATGGTGAATAATTCTTTTTATTTGCTGTTGAATTTGACTTGCTAGTATCTTATTGAGAATTTTTGCATCCTTATTCATCAGGGATATTGGCCTGTAGTTCTCTTTTTTTACTGGGTCTCTGTCTGGTTTAGGAATCAAAGTAATGCTGGCTTCATAGAATGAGTCTGGAAGTTTTCCTTCCCGTTTTATTTTTTGGAATAGCTTGAGAAGGATTGATATTACCTCTGCTTTAAATGTCTGGTAGAATTCCCCTGGGAAGCCATCTGGTCCTGGACTCTTATTTGTTGGGAGATTTTTGATAATGGATTCAATTTCTTCAATGGTTATGGGTCTGTTCAAGCTTTCTATTTCTTCCTGTTTGAGTTGTAAGTGTGTGGGTGTTTAGGAATTTGTCCATTTCTTCCAGGTTGCCTAGTTCGTTGGCATATACTTTTTCATAGTATTCCCTAATAATTGCTTGTATTTCTGAGGGATTGGTTGGAATAATTCCATTTTCATTCATGATTTTATCTATTTGGGTCATCTCCCTTTTCTTTTTGAGAAGCCTGGTTAGAGGTTTATCAATTTTGTTTATTTTTTCAAAACCACGTCTTGGTTTCATTGATCTGCTCTACAATTTTTTTAGGATTCTATATTGTTTATTTCTGCTCTGCTCTTTATTATTTCTCTCCTTCTGCTGGGTTTGGGGTGTCTTTGCTGTTCTGCTTCTATATCCTTTAGGTGTGCTGTTAGATTTTGTATTTGGGATTTTTCTTGTTTTTTGAGGTAGACCTGGATTGCGATGTATTTTCCTTTCAGGACTGCCTTTGTTGCATCCCAAAGCATTTGGGTTGTTGTATTTTCATTTTCTTTTGTTTCCATATATTTTTAAATTTCTTCTCTAAATGCCTTGTTAACCCATTCATTCTTTAGTAGGGTGTTCTTTAACCTCCATGCTTTTGGAGGTTTTCCAGACTTTTTCCTGTGGTTGATTTCAAGCTTCATAGCATTGTGATCTGAAAGTATGCATGGTATGATCTCAAATCTTGTATACTTATGAAGGGCTGTTTTGTGACCCAGTATGTAATCTATCTTAGAGAATGTTCCATGTGCGCTTGAGAAGAAAGTATATTCTGTTGCTTTGGGATGCAGAGTTCTAAATATATCTGTCAAGTCCATCTGATCCAATGTATCATTCAGGGCCCTTGTTTATTTATTGATCCTGTGTCTAGATGATCTATCCATTGTTGTAAGTGGAGTATTAAAGTTCCCTGCAATTAGCACATTCTTATCAATAAGGTTGCTTATGTTTGTGATTAATTGTTTTATATATTTGGGGGCTCCGGTATTTGGCGCATAGACATTTATAATTGTTAGCTCTTCCTGATGGATAGACCCTGTAATTATTATATAATGCCCTTCTTCATCTCTTGTTACAGCCTTTAATTTAAAGTCTAGTTTGTCTGATATAAGTATGGCTACTTCAGCTTTCTTTTGACTTCCAGTAGCATGATAAATCGTTCTCCATCCCCTCACTTTCATACTGAAGGTGTCCTCAGGTCTAAAATGAGTCTCTTGTAGACAGCAAATAGATGGGTCTTGTTTTTTTATCCATTCTGATACCCTATGTCTTTTGGTTGGTGCATTTAGTCCGTTTACATTCAGTGTTATTATAGAAAGATATGGGTTTAGAGTCATTGTGATGTCTGTAGGTTTCATGCTTGTAGTGATGTCTCTGGTACTTTGTCTCATAGGATCCCCCTTAGGATCTCTTGTAGGACTGTTTTAGTGGTAATGAATTCCTTCAGTTTTTGTTTCTTTGGGAAGACCTTTATCTCTCCTTCTATTCTGAATGACAGACTTGCTGGATAAAGGATTCTTGGTTGCATATTTTTTCTGTTCATTACATTGAAGATTTCCTGCCATTCCTTTCTGGTCTGCCAAGTTTCACTAGAGAGATCCATCACGAGTCTTATCGGTCTCCTTTTATATGTTAGAGCATGTTTATCCCTAGCTGCTTTCAGAATTTTCTCTTTATCCCTGTATTTTGCCAGTTTCACTATGGTATGTTGTGCAGAAGATCGATTCAAGTTACGTCTGAAGGGAGTTCTCTGTGCCTCTTGGATTTCAATGCTTTTTTCCTTCCCCAGATCAGGGAAGTTCTCAGCTATGATTTGTTCAAGTACACCTTCAGCCCCTTTCTCTCTCTCTTCCTCTTCTGGAATTCCTATTAGACGGATATTGTTACATTTCATTGCATCACTTAGTTCTCTAATTCTCCCCTCCTACTCCTGGATTTTTTTATCTCTCTTTTTCTCAGCTTCCTTTTTCCATAATTTTATCTTCTAATTCACCTGTTCTCTCCTCTGCTTCTTCAATCCAAGCTATGGTCGCCTCCATTTTATTTTGCACCTCATTTATAGCATTTTTTAGCTCCTCATGACTGTTTCTTAGTCCCTTGATCTCTGTAGTAATAGATTCTCTGCTGTCCTCTATACTGTTTTCAAGCCCAGCAATTAATTTTATGACTATTATTTTAAGTTCATGTTCTGTTATATTGCTTAAATCGTTTTTTGATCCGTTTGTTAGCTGTCGCTACTTCCTGTAGTTTCTTTTGAGGAGAATTCTTCCGTTTGGTCATTTTGGATAGTCCCTGGAGTGGCAAAGAACTGCGGGGCTCTTCACTTGTGCTGTCTGGAGTAACTTGTGTTGGTGGGCGTGGCCGCAGTCAGACCTTATGTCTGCCCCCAGCCTACCGCTGAGGCCACAGTCAGACTGGTGTGTACCTTATCTTCCCCTCTCCCAGGGGCAAGACTCACTGTGGAGTGGTGTGGCCCGTGTCTGGGCTACTTGCACACTGCCAGGCTTGTGGTGCTGCTTCAATGGGATCTGACGTATTAGCCGGGTGGATCCGCAAGGTGCACAGGGGCAGGAGGGGCAGACTCAGCTTGCTTTGCCTTCAGTAGTCCCCTTTGGGAGGGGCCCTGAGGCACCGGGAGGGAGGCAGACCCGTCGGAGGGATGGATCCGCAGAAGCACAACATTGGGTGTTTGCAGTGGTGCAAGCAAGTTTGGTGACAGGAACTGGTTCCCTTTGGAATTTCGGCTGGGGGATGGGAGAGGGAGATGGTGCTTGCAAGAACCTTTGTTCCCCAGCTGATCTGAGCTCTGTCTCCTGGGGCTTAACAACTTTCCCTCCTGGCGTCCTCTCCCCCTCCCACTCTCAGAGCAGAGCTGTTGACTTTTAACATTCTAGATGTTAAGTCCTGCTGGCTGTCAGAACTCACGCAGTCCGGCCCCTCCGCTTTCGCAAGTCAGACTCGGGGGCTCTGCCTTGCCAGGTGGGCTGCCCCTCTGCTGCCCTGGCTCCATCTCGCCAGTCCATTTAGGGTGCACCACCTCTCCAGCCTTCCTACTCTCTTCAGTGGGCCTCTTGTCTACGCTTGGCTCTAGAGAGTCCATTCTGCTGGTCTTCTGGTGGTTTTCTGGGTTATTTAGGCAGATGTAGGCGGAATCTAATTGATCAGCAGGACGCGTTGAGCCCAGCATCCTCCTACACTGCCATCTTCCGGGGCCAATTATATGCTTTTAAAATTCACATTCACACTGTTAACTCTGTGCAGAAATATGTGTGCACAGCTCTTATCCCAGCTCTGAATGTCAAGCATAAATTCATTGAATGATTAAACTTCTTCAAAATATTTGACTCCATTCTTGTCACCCAGGCAATGAAAGTAAACTGCTTGTTTTGTTAAATATGGTTTCCATTATTTTCTTTGAATTTTAAGCAAAAATGTTGTAACAAATATTTTTCTTTTTAAATTTATTAACATAACACTGCTTCACTCTATTTGGTTATTTTTTTCCCCATAATTTCTCTTTTTTTGAGATTCTGTATCTGGTGAGACAGCATTGTCATACATTCCTGTAAGTCTTTAGGCAGAGTTTTCTTTATTTCTTTGAGCATATTTAAAATCACTGTTTTAACGCCTTTGCCTAGCAAGTCCAACATCTGTGCCCCCTCAGGGATAGTGTTTATTAATTTTGTTTTTTTCTTGCATATATACATATTGTTCTTCATATGCCTCATAACTTTTTCCACAAACTGTACATTTTCAATAATATAATGTGGCAGCTCTGGAAATCAGACTTCCCTTACTTAGAGTTTGTTGTTTTTTTTTTTTGCTGCTGCTTTTCATTTTTTGGTGTTTACTGACTTTCGCGGAGATTCTGTATTTCCTCATGTGTGCAGCCCCTGAAGTCTGTGTTCAGTTAACTTACTGCTCAGATGATTGGTCACAATTTTCCTTAAATGTCTTAAGTAATATGTCTCCCGCCCTTTGCCGAGTGCTGTGTGTGTGTGTGTGTGTGTGTGTGTGTGTGTTGGGCAGTGCTCAGGCAGTTTATAAATCTGCCTTAAGCCTTTACTTCCTGCTTGTGTAGAACTTCAGGTCAGACAGGTGGGACATTTGTACTCTCTCAGGTTTTTCTTGACCATTTGCGAAGCTCTGCATATATATTCAACCTATTCAGCTTTCTAAATTCTCACATGTTGGAGGTTTTCAAAATCCTCTATGCACATTTAATTTTCTAGATGTTTTTGGTCAGGATCTTGCTTTAATCAACCAGTATAACAGGCTCATGATGGAAAACATTTGCCACTGATAATTTTTTTCAAAGATTTTATTTTTACATAATCTCTACACCCAATATGGTTCTAGATCCTACAATCACGAGATCAAGAGTTGCATGCTCCACTGACTGAGCCAACCAAGATGTTTGCCACTGATTATTTTTGACACATACTCTGAAGATAAGGCTTTTCCAATTGAATTCCAGACAAATCAAATAATGGAAACATCTGGGGAACGGGCTTTTCCAGAGAGCTGTGAGAGAGTCAAGTAGTGATAATACTTGGGTTGGATTTTCTGAAGGGACTCAGTACCAGTCTGCCCCCTCCAGGGCATGCAATGCAGGGTGCTGGGTTTCAAGGATGCCAAGAGATATGCATACGGAGATGGGGGAAGGCCTGGTTGCAGGACCACAAACGCTGGCACTCCAACAGAAGCACTTTTCTAAATGGAACACTCCTCAGGTTGCTGAAAACCTTTGTTTAATTTCTGAAATAATTGATTTTGATAATTTTTGAGAGTATTTTTGTTATTTTTCTGGAGGAATAGATTTATGGTGATCCTCCCTCTGCCACTGAAGTCTAGCCAACACTACTTAATGCTTAGAATAGTTTTATAGAAGGTTATACTTTAGCATAAACATCTTTAAATGGTTTGCCTAATTTATTTTTCCAAAATGACTATAACAATATTTCCACTGGAAGAGAAGAAAAGTGATCATCTTGCATGATACTGATAGAATGGGGTAATATCTCTAATATTTGCCAATATGACATACCATAAAATGTTTTTGCATTTCTTTTTAACTGATAATGTAACTATCAGACACACTGTGCACACACACACGTATAAACTAATCTTGCTTAGTTAATATGGAAATTTATGTTAGTCATATCTATAATGAGTTCCTAAGAACATTTTTAGAAACACTTGGTGAGTCAGAAAGTGTGCTCTGCCTCCAAGAATGATGTTGAACCAAAAGTACCCATCCCTGCAAGACTATCTTTTTGAGTCACAGGAAATCAGCCTGACCAAATAATTCAGTTTGAGATTTTGTTGCCTTTATGTACATCCATGCTTAGAGGAATTTGTTGTTGTTGTTGTTGTTGGTAGGGTCTTGCATGTTTCCGCCACATATTCTCTTATTTTAAGTTTTTCATTGGTTGTCATAGTTTTTCTGGGACAAAGAATATTTGATAGGTTCTAGTAGATGAATTTCTACTGGGGATGTGAAGGGGAATTTAGATAGAGGTAGGCTATTTGAAGGGGAAAATGATGAAAGATGCAATAAATATGTTAATAAATTGTTTTCCAAATGTGCAATTTTCTGTTAATTCTAAGACACTGAAAGTTTTCCTGAAGCCATATATTTAATTGTTTTTTCCATACTGATAAGCCATAAATGAATGCATAGCATTTTCAATTATATTTATGTATCTATTATTAACTTCCTGTGTAATTCTGAGAGAGCCCAGTAACTCTTTTATAACAGTTGTTTTGGGTGTAAAATTAGAACTGAATAACTTGACTCATGATTTGTTATAGGAATAAATAAAGGTGATTGGAAAGTTTGCAAATATTGGTTACGTAAAAACTAAATTTTCTGCTCCAGGGTTGAAGGGTAGGCTGTTTATTACCATTAACCAATGTGTACTTTGTGATGAGAGCAATATGTACTTCTAACACGTGTGTATGGGTGAAACTCCTGGGTCTGACATCGTTTTGAGTTCCACTTTTTAAAAATACAAACATTCTACCTCCCCAAGTTTTTTGAAACAAAATTTCTTGAATCCATTTTTTGCTTCTTCAGAAGAGATTTGGTGGCAATGCATAAAGTAACTTGCTTTTGTCAACATACTATAATTAGTCACTTATTTTTAGAGCTGAATGTTAACGAGTCATTTCATGTTCTTAATTAAAAATGTTTCAGAATGACATTGAGCTTTACAACAAATGGACAAATGAAGTCTATTCTGCATGATAGTTCATTTACGCTTTTAAATACATAATGTATTTTTAAATGTTGAAATTAAGCACTAAGATTAATACTATAATAATAGAGAAATAAGCCTACTATTCAAGTGCATTTTTTTTCATGACAATAATCACTCTAAGGTCATACTTTTCCATCTAATAGCCTTTTTTAAAAATTCTGGATACATAGGTCTCAGTTATCACTCACTTTTCATCTCTCATCTATTCTATTCAGTCACCTGGCTACTAAATGTTTCTCATTCTCATCCTACTTAACCTTATGTCCCTAAGCAACTTATTTATTTGTTACCATTTATTATTTATTTACCACTCAGTTTTCCCTATTTAGTATTTCAAATCCAGTGTATATGATTTATCAATGCAATTTAGTTTTCTACTTATATTTTTCTTGTTTCATTGTAATGCAACTATTAATCTTTACAATTCTGTGCAGAAGAGAACGTTTTTAATAATTTTTATTCAGGAAAATTTTCAGAAGATGAGCAGTGGTAGGGAACTAAGATTCAGAAACGATGTCAGAAGAAACTGTAGTATTACTTCTCAAACTTTAGGATAATTTTCTGTTATTTCTAAGATTTTCCTCAAAATGTCAGGAAGGCATATTTATTTTCTAATTGATGTTGCAGTTGTTTTACTGGAACTAAGCTATAACTGGAAGCCTAGTGTTTTCAATTATATTCCTGCACCTATATGTTCTGCCATTACTATGTGTCTGTGATAAGAGACACAGCACACTGGCAAATGCATTTGTCTGAGAATTGTGTGTGTTGGTAGCGCAAGTGTAGCTGGCAGGGATAGCTAAATGTGAATGGGTGTGGTATTCTAGAGTTGTGTGTGTGTGTGTGTGTGTGTGTGTGTGTGAGTGTGGGCAGGGGGGCGGGGTAGTGCCATAGTTCTATGAGGTTTTTATTGGGTTGGGAGTTAGTCTCTAAGTGCATATTGTAAAATGTTATATATATAAGTTTGGGAATATCTGCTTTTCATTTTGTATAAGTTTGTGTTTGTAATATAGGTTTGTTACTTTTATGCTACCTACTCTCTCTGATAAAATATGTCCCTGTTGAGTCTCTTCTGCCTTGAAACCTTTACTCATACCTTTTATCTCCCCTATATGACTACTCTCACTACTTTTTAGTCTCAGCTGTCATACTTCTCACCTGCCTCATTATTACAGAAGCCCCTTGAAGAAGGACTATTTCTTGCTCTGTGAGCATGTCTCACTCCTGCCTTCATAGATGGTACCCCTGACACAGAAAACCTCATCACTGTTTTGCACACCTCCTACTCTCTTCAACAGCTCGAAGTGGAAAGTGTTTAATTCTTTTAATAAGAATATCTCATGATAGTTGAAAATGTCACTATGGCAGAATCCAAAAGAATAGACCCTGATCATATAAGTTTCAAAAATACTAATTGAGAGAGTGTATTCCACAACCTGTTTCACTTGCATGCTTCACAATCTGATCTGAATTCCTGATGTAGCATCTCCATTGAATATGTCTTAGCACGATTTTATTATATACTATTTTAGAAGCCTTATAAGCAGTTCTACATCTCTACAGTAGATTCTTAATATTTCTTCCATATTGGTCTCTCTAAAAACAGATAAAATCATAAAATTACCCAGTTTAAAAGGCATGCTAATTCTCTACTACCTATGCTGACATATATGGCCCAGTATATGTTAGTAAATAGGCATTTATTGGACACATTATTAAGAACACTGGAAGATAAACTAGGGTCCTTCTTTCAAAGAATTTACATTCTAGTGGGCAATAGAAATTGGTGCAAAAAATAAACAAGTAAATAAAATATAATTATGATAATTTCACTTAAAAATAAGGAGGGTAATTTGACAGGGTGTGGGTAAGAATTGTGCTTAAGACAGGGTGGTCATGACTAAATGAAGCTGAATGAAAAAAATCAGTGAGTCAATAATGTAGGACCAGAGCTTCATAGGAAAAGAGAGCAGCAACAGCTTTGACACATGAACACATTTTCTGAGGACCTGAATGGAGGCCAGTATGACTGAAAGTTAGTGACCTGGGAATAGCGTGTTACAGAATGTGTTCAGAATGTTAGAATCCTTATCGTATATGGGAATGTAGAAGTCACAGTTGTAGTCTGAATTTTAATGCCAAATGCTATGCACAAGAAATGGAGAGTTTAAGAAGTGACATGAGAAGGGTGCCTGAGTGGCTCTGTCAGTTAAGCATCTGACTTCAGCTCAGGTCATGATCTCACAGTTCGTGAGTTTGAGCCCGATGTCAGGTTCTATGGTGACAGCACAGAGCCTGGAGCCTGCTTCAGATTCTGCATCTTCCTGTCTCTCTGCCCCTCACCTGCTCACTCTCTCTCTCTCAAAAATAAACATTAAAAAATAAAAATAAAAAAAGAAGTGATGTGAGCTGATTTGATTTAAGGAAATCCTTGTGGCTGTTCTAAGGAAGACAAGTGAAAGGGGTTTCATATGGAGGCAAGGAGACCATTTAGGAGGCCACTGCAAGAGCTTGAATCAGAAATGCCAGCTTCTTGGGCTAGGGCAACACTGAGGAAATGGAGCAAAGTAAATAGATTTGGAGTATAATTTATAGTGAAAGCTGAGAGAATGCTGATGGCTTATCTATAACAGAGAAGGAAAACAGAAAAGTCAAGGACAACTCTAAAGTAGGTGGTATAACTAGATGGATGGGAGACTGATTTACTGCAATAGGGATGACTGGAGTTTCTGTTGATTTGAGGGAGGAGTCAGAGTTCGGTTTTGCAGATGTTTTATTTGATCGCTTATGGGCCAAGTTGCCAATACAATTCTGGAAATAGGGAAGGTATTAGTACTCTAGATATTATTTTGGGGATGATCAACAAAAACGTAACATTTGTGTATGCCTTCTTTGCCCGTATGATACTTCAGGGTAGTTGTCACTCTCTGGCATCATATTGTATATTATCTTTTGTTTTCTGTGTATCCTCCTTGAAATATAGATTCCGTAAATTTTTCTCTGTTTTTGTGACAGTTGTCTCTTTAGCTCTCAGGCTGTGTGTAATATATAGTGGTCACTCAGTAAATATTCACTGAGTGAATGAAATAAATAATTATTTCTTATTTATTTATTTATTTATTTATTATAATTATTTCTTTCTGCCCATTAGTCTAGTCTGCCTTTGATGGAAGAAACTACCAGTGACAAATAATCTGTAATAGATATTTAAGAGATGTATGTGGAATCTAATTAAAAAAAAAAAAAAAACTGTTGGTGTAACTAACTGTGGCTTGTTTGTCTTCTTTATAAGCACAGTCATCTTTGTGTCTGTCCATGGTGGTTCAGCATCACTGTTTAGGGCTGAACTTAAAGCATTATGTAGGCTGCACCAGTGCCATATGCATTTTTATTATCACTATAGGTTTCCACTACTTTTCTTTTTTTTCTCACTAAAAATCATTTTCCTTTGGAAAAAATATTACAAGTAACAACCTTGTATAAAATTATGTGTGTTTGAGGGGACATTTTCTAACTTTTAAGAGCTACATAATGGAAATACTTGGTTTGATGACTCTAGGCTCTGAATATCACTGGACTATTTTTTAAAAGAAATAAACTCTAGATAAAATTTAATTCATTCCCTTTACATTACAGATATGATAATAAAGGGCTAGAAATAAAAAAAGAGATTTTGCTGTTTTGTGAGATAAATATGGCTAAGTTTTATGGAGAGTTAAATTTTAGGCCCTATTTTGTAATTTTTATTTGTACTATCTTAATTCTCATCATAGTTTTATGCTATAAATGCCAACTCTCTCATCATCATTCTCCTGATGAGGAAATTGAGGTAGAGTAACATTTCTGAAACCACTCTGTTTATAAGAGGCAAAGCAGGATTCCAAACCAGTGCCAATAGATATCAGGAAAGATTTATTGAATAAACTATTGAAATAAATTCGACTTCATGTATCCTTGGCTTTAGCTATGAAATTACCAAGTTACATTTACCAACTATTATTTTTTGACATAGTGATAAGTATCATATGTTATAGTTTTGCTACTTATAATGAAAGACAAGACTTCTTCTTTGGGTGATGACAGAGCAACTGATGCTATACTTGGTAGGTTGTCATAAACAAGTATACAAGGAAACAAAATATATAAAGTAAGTGTCTCTATGCATTGACCATAAGACCACTTACTACTGTGATCTTGAGAGAAGGGAAAGGTAAAAGATGAGCCCTACACATGCCACAGCTTTCTGCATAGGCGGCATATTCTTATAGCATACAGGAAAAGTGCAGTCCAGGAAGACAAGAGTTAGTGAGGGCCAGCAGAAATCTCCTGCTACAGAGATAAGAACTGAATAGAGACACCAGAGATAGACCAAAGCTGGAAGTCAAAGCTCCAGACCAAACAAGTGACAAGACTCCAAGATCGTGAGCATATACGGCAGTCTGCAGGAGGCCATAGCTTAGAGTGGCCTTAGTAGACTAAGGGTCATACTAGAAGATGAAGTTCAAAACCAAAAGGAATCTGCCCTGCAAAAATAATAAGGCTAAATTGCCAATGGAAACAATTGCCACACAGTCTTGAACATATAATTTAAAAACTACTGGACATGAAAAGAAAATATTTCAAGTAATATGATAATTTTGCAACTTGATAAAATTTATGCAATATAGCTAATGAGGAACTTAGAGGAAAATTTATAGCTTTAAATGTGTATATTAGAAAGAATAAAATTATAAAATCAATGTTATGAGTTGCTTTCTTAAGAGTATAGAAAAGAGGACAAATTAACCCTTCAAAAGATGGAAGAATAATAATGACAAAAACAGAAATAAATGTAATAGTAAAAAAAAATGATGCAGAATAAAGAAAATAAAGTAAAATAATCACTATTAGGAATGAAAGAAGCAAAACCACTATAGATACTATATATTAAAAGGATAATAAGGGAATATTATAAAGACCTTTTATGCCAGTACATTTGGCAACTTACATGGATTGCAAAAATTCTTTGAAAACCAAATATAATGAAATGGACACAAGGAGAAATAAAATTGTGCATAGTTATTTTCTATTAAATTTTGAATTAATAATAATCTTACCCAAAATAAACCTTGAGGCCCAGATGGTTTGATGGGAAATTTTATCAAAAATTAAAGGAAGGGTAACACTAATAATATATAGACTTTTTCAGAAAATAGACAAGGAGGGGATACTTCCTAACTAGTTTTATGAGTGCAACATAATCATGATATAAAAATTTGACAAACACATAAAAAAATTGAACCACAAATTCCTCATAAGACACAAAATTCTGATCAAATATTGTCAAATCATATCCAGTAAGGATAAAAAAAAATATCATTACCAGTGAGTTTTATTGTCTGAAGTTAAGTTTAATTTAACCTTTGAAAATCAGATTAAGTAATCACGTTAACAAAATAAAGATTAAAAAGAATACCTGTGATCATCTGAAGTTAAAAACACCAATCACTTGACACATAATCCAATACCTATTCATGATGAAATTCTCAGTAAAATAAAAATACAACTGTTCTCCCTTAAACTGATTAAAAACTGCCTTAATAGTAAAATACCAAGTATACTAAGTACTTTACCTCTGTGATTACCAACAACATGAAGTATGCAACCACCAAGGCAAGGAAAGGAAATGAAAGGCATACAGTTTTGAAATCAAGTAAAATTCTCTTTGTCAGCAAAAGGCATTATTGTATACCTAAGAAAACTAAAAGAGTGCTTAAAAAAAAATCTGATAACTAATGAGTGACATCAGAGAGGTTGAAGGCTACAAAATCAATATTCAAAAATCAATTCTGTTTCTATATGCTAACTGTAAATGATTGGAAAGTAAACTTTATTTTATTTATTTATTTTTAATTTTTAAAAATTTATTTGAGAGAGAACAAGTGTGAGCAGGGGACGGGCAGAGAGGCAGAGAGAGAATCAGAAGCAGACTCCACACCCTGTTAGCACGGAGCCAGATATCGGGCTCTGTCTCATGAACTGGGAGATCATGACCTGAGCCGAAATCAAGAGTCAGGTGCTTAACCAACTGAGCCACTCAGGAATCACTGGAAAGCAAATTTTAAAATTAATTTTAAATACCAAGAATAAATAAAATAAATTAGAGGTGTGTGAGTCTTCTGACCTATAAAGATTCAAAACATTTTTGAAAGAAATTAATATATCAAAATAATCCACATTCATTTATTGTTTTAAATTAATTCTCTACATATTGATTTATTTATTTAAACCATCCAATTCATAATATATGGAGTGCCTGGGTGGCTCAGTCGGTTAAACGTCCAACTTCGTCTCAGGTCATGATCTCACTGTGAGTCTGAGCCTCTCATCGGGTTCTTTGATGACAGCTCAGAGCCTGGAGCCTGCTTCAGATTCTATGTCTCCCTCTCTCTCTCTCTCCCCCTACCCCACTCACACTCTTTCTCTCTCTCCTTCAAAAATAAATAAACATTAAAAATTTTTAAAAAAGAAGAAAAGATAAATATATTATGACATATTCATGTAATAGATGGTGATTCATCTATAAAAAATGGAGAATAAAAGATATATTTTTTTAATGTTTTATTTATTTTTGAGAGAGAGAGAGAGACAGAGCATGGACGGGAGAGGGTCAGAGAGAGAGGAAGACACAGAATCTGAAGCAGGCTCCAGGCTCTGAACTGTCAGCACAGAGCCCGAGGCAGGGCTCGAACTCACGGACCATGAGATCATGACCTGAGCCGAAGTAGGACACTTAACTGACTGAGCCACCCAGGCGCCCCAGGACAGATATATTTTTAAACGATAAAACACTACCTTCATCAAAGGACCCAGTGTAAAAGAGTATGTGCTATATGATTCCACTTATATGATATTCAGAAAGTCAAAATTAATACACAGAGATGAAAATAGAGATGAGTTAAAATCTACCAAAGGTCAGAATAACCATAAAAGGGACACAGGGTAAAGTTTTGCTAGTGGAAATATACTGTACTTTGATAGATGTGTTAAATGTACGTATATACATTTGTAAAAACGTCTTGAACTGCACATTTTTAAGTGTGCATTTCAATGTGTGCAAATTTTACTTCAGTTGAAAATGTAATATTACTTTTGCTTAACTGACTGAGCCACCCAGGCACCCCATAAAATGTAATATTACTTTTAAAATGTATTGCAAAAGTACTTCATCCTATGATTTAAAACAAGCCAAAAATTAAATAAACTTTTGCCTGAATTTATTTACCATTTCCAATTATTTTCTAATTACATATATGTGAAATGACCATATTTATAGCATCTGTTTTTTAGGAATATATCCTTTAACAAACAACTTTAGGTTGCTAATGAAAAGTTGGAACAGAGACTGGCACTTACTGATCAAGAAGAATATGGACAAAGCTTAAGGAAAATATTTCTTTTTGAGAAAGCTTTTTCCAAAAGTCCTCAATAACAAGTTACTATTTAAGGAACTATGGGAATTCAAGACAAAAACTACCTAGTTAATAATAAGTTTTCACTATTGCAATTATGTTGTTCCTGGCTGCAATTATGTTGTTAAAATAATATATATATGTATATTTTCAGACACTGTATTCGAGTGGATATGAGATTTGTTTTTGATTTTTAAAGAATTAAAATTAATTTCATTTTATTTTCTCTCCTGAGATGCAATTACATAAAAGATTTATCTTTTTTAAGCTTTATTTATTATTTATTTAAGTAACCTATTTATTTTCAGAGAGAGAAGGAGAGACAGAGTGTGCCTGCAGGGGAGGGGCAGGTAGAGAGGGAGAGAATCCAAAGCAGGGCTTGATCTCATGAACCATGAGATCACGACTGGAGCCAAAATCAAGAGTAGGGTGCTTAATGGACTGAACCACCCAGGCACCCCAAAGATTCATCTATTAATCCCATTAAAAGAATAACTTCAGGGATAGTTTTTCAAAAATTTGCTTTATAGTTTTGTTATATATTTCTTAGAAGGAAATATGTAAGTTTATAAAGAAGGTACAGCTCAAGCTTTTATGAATGAAGTACAAAAACACTTGATAATAATCATGTAAAATGTTATGAAGACATTTTCCTGCTTTTATTGTAGAAGTTGATAAGCTGATTATAAAATTTATTTGGAACTGCAAAGGACAGAGAACTAAAATATTTCAGTTTAAAAATCATATACTCCTTTTTAGTGTGGCTTATATATTTCTTTATTTCCTATGCTGTTTTTCCCTCTTTTTTAAAAAAGAAATGTCATTTAAAATTAAGACAGAGAGTGGTAATTTGTTTCACAGGCTTTTAGCAGTGATAACCCTATATTAGGATCTAAAAGGATGTTTTGTAAGGCAGTAAACATGCAAAGTTTTGATGTACATTGGAGATAAAAAGGCCATTTAGGTGAACATTGGATGTGTTTATCCTTAAAAAAAAAAATCTATTTCCTAGATGGGAGATTTAAAAAAAAAAAAAAAAGTAAAGTGAAATCATTCACATTAAGTTCCAGATACTATTTATATATATACTTTTTTTTAAAGTATTTTCACATATTAGACTCTGGCTTTATATTTAAATAGAGGACATACAACCTTCTATAATTAAAAATAGCAATTATCTCAAATATCTCATGAACATTACAGAATTTTGTTTCAAAATCTTAATTTTATAAAAAAGAACATGTCAAATGTATACCAATAATGAAACAATCCATTTGTTTCTAATGCAGCATAACAAAGACTTTTTTCATAACACTTGAAGGATTTGTTTTAGTTGAATATGAGAATAATGTCTCACAATTTCTCCAATTACTTGGGGGAAATAGAAGACACTGAATTATTAATTAGTGGTTAACCTAAATTTTTCTACTTTGGGTAAACTGTTTAAAAACAAGACATTATTTTATTTCTTTATTTGAAGACTCAGAAAAAAAAGAGATTTAATAAATCAGTAATATGATTTTCAATGAAAGAAGCAGTTCATATTTATTAGTAGTAAATCTTTAATATTTCTTGATATAGATAGGAAGTTTTGAAGTCTCATGGCCTATTTGTGCCTGGTAGACACTAAGGACAATAAAATGTTTGTCATTAAATAGGAAAACAAATGCAAAATGCTTTATAATTATACACTGAAGTTACTATTTAAAATTTTTAAATGTCACTCATTTTTCTCTTAAAAGATTTCTCCCCTTTTATTTTAAATGTAGAAAAGACAAGAGGAATTATTGGGAAGAATACTTTCTTAATTTTTTTTTATTTTGATTTTAAGTTCCTCTGAAAATTAAAGATTGTCACGAGTATGACAAAACATGTCAAACAATGGTAGTGATAATTACCATGTAAAATTTATTTAATATCAGATTCTCAAAAAGAGAGGAAAGGCTTTCATCCTGAAGTTCAAGGTACACTCCAAACTCATGAATGCTTTTGGTTTTTCTGTAGAGGGCAGCAAAATCTAAACAAAATAAATATTGAAGGATTAGTGACAGGAACCATTTAGCAGCTGGTTTGTACTATAAGCAAGGTGGTGGAATATACCTGAATTGCTGCAAAATTATCATCATGCTAATTAAAATTCTTTACGTTAGCAACAGGGGTTGCTTGTATTCCCCTTTATCTAATCTCTTCTTTTATATACACAACTACTGAAGCTGAACAAAACCAGTGAGATAAAATTAACACACAAATTGTTTTTCCTCCCTTTGGGCAGGAAAAATCCTGTTTACAAGGAAAATGATATTATACATAAATATTTATGAAAAACAACAAAGAGTCAAACAGAATCATTGAGTTTGTGTGGAAACTAGCAAAAATAGCATGTAGAATGTTTGGTACCTTTATGAACGGTTCTACAGTGTTCTAAAATAAAACCTACTTGGAAAATAGAACAGTTTCTAACACTGACTATCAATAATTAATTTTAGGTTGTGACAGGTGAGAGAAACTGAAGACTTAATTAACTAATATTGTAAATTAATTCAAATTTCCTGCCCATCATATGTATAATGCTTTCATTTTAGTATATTGTCAAAAGGTGACCTCTCCATTTTCTTCACCCTCTCAAAAGTTTTCTAAGGAAGGAATTGAGAAAGCAAATGGATGCATTATCTTCATTAGGATTCTAGGAGGAAAATTGAATCTGATCAGAGGTATAGTAGGAATGAGTTAAAGTAAAGGGCAACATTTTTCATTTAATGAGACATCTACATTAACCTATAAAATTATATGATTTTCAAGAGTGCGAATTCATTATCTTCCAGAATTGACTTGCAGTCTTTGTAAAAAACTTACATAAGAAGCTCCTAGATTGAATCCTTATCTAAAACCTCTAGATTTTGTCCGAGGCATAATCAAATAAATAATATGTGTGCTAATATCTGACATTGATCACAATATTTCTTAAGAATGTAATAAAATATGTAGATGGTAAACAATTTGTGACAAATGGAAGGTAGATATATTTTTAAGATGTTAAAAATGTTTAATGGCAAAAACTCAAATAACATCAAATAAAAAGTTAAAATTTCATTTATTTTTTCTTCTTTTTGAAAGCTTAGTAAATATCTTAGTTTCCTCCTTCTAAATTTCCAACACAAATTCATTTCCTTTGTATTTGATGTTACTTATTCAAAATCTTTTCCCACTGGGACAATATAAAGAGGAATGTTATTTAGTACCCAGTGTATGATTAAATCCCAAATTCTTATTTTCTAAGAAAATTTTATTTATTTATTTTTTTTATTTCATTTTATAAGAAAATGAAAGATTGAGAAGTGGACACTATAAGTTGAGAAAAAGGACTGACTTATGTTGATTCATCTACTATGTATGACATTTTTTAGATACAGTTTCAATTCTCATTCCATTGGTTCATCATATCAGTATGATTTATTAATATTATTAACACTCTTTTTCTTAATATGACAGAACAAACTGTGGGTAACACAGAGACCACACGAAGAAAGGTGTTCTTTATTTGTAAAGTATTGCGCATCATTTTTGTAAAAAATTATATTTCAAAGGAACCTCTTATCATTATAGGAAGTAGAATTTTCCCAGATTATACTGATGTGCTTTACAGTGCAGGAGTAAGTGTAATGGACCTAAAAGAAGACTATCTAGTATATTTTAAAAAGGACTGAACATGGAAACAGAACTCTTTTAAATTGTGAAAAGTGAATGGACTGTGATATATTTAGTTTTTTTTTTATTTCTAAAGTTATATTTATTTTATATAATTATAAATCTACTTTTTAGGGTCTGTTGATTTATTTAAGTCAACAATTTATAAACCATATTTGTCTTGTAATCTATTATCTCGGCAATCAGAAACTGCTTGCTAATAGTAATAATGCTTCACTGAACTCCTGTCAAAATGGAAAGAATAAGGTCACTGCAGAAACTTTTTCATAAAGCCAAATGCCAGATGTCCTTCACTCCCAGACTCTCCATCCAGTCTCTGGAGATGAGGCCATATAGATAAATTGTGATGGAATTGTAAGAAAGCCCTCTTTGTGACTATCTAATGTCACTGTCCTAACTTAGGAGTAAAATAGATTTGTATACTGAGTGATACATGCTTTGATTTGAAATTATATCCTCTCTACATGCTTCATCTTAAAAATACTCTTCAAGGGCCAAAGCATAAGAGACTCTTAAAAACTGAGAACAAACTGAAGGTAGATGGGGAGCGGGAGGGAGGGGAGGGTGGGTGATGGGTATTGAGGAGGGCACCTTTTGGGATGAGCACTGGGTGTTGCATGGAAACCAATTTGACAATAAATTTGATATTAAAAAAAAACGAAAACAAAAACAGAATAGAGTTACAGTCTATTTCAAGTTGTACCCTATTTTTGAGGTGAATGCTAATGATATGTATGTACGTACACATATATCTGGGAAAATAAATTTCTTTGCAAAAAAAAAATACTCTTCAGCTAATGACATGGAAAAATACATGTATGTGAGTGTGTGTGTGTGTCTGTGTGTGTGTGTGTGTGTGCATTTGAGTGTTTGCTTTTTACAACCCTTACTTAGTCAAATACGTAATTCATAGGCTATGGTGGTTTCCATTTGACTTGGAATCATATGTAACTCAATAATGGAACTTAGGACAAAATCTTGATCAAGTTCTCCTGATAACATGCTTCTCCCACTCACAGAATAATATTTGTTAAAATAATACCCATTCCTGGATGGATACTATTTGTTTTCAATTTTTTTTTTAATTTATGTAATAGATAAACAGTCATAACTGACTTCCAGACTGATGTCATTTCTGCTACAAAGCAACTAAGAACCAATTATTCAGTAAGTCATAAAATTGTTGCTATTCTCCAAAGTCTCAAGAAAGGCTTAAGTAATTTTTGAGACTCACATTTGGATAAAACATTTAGAATATATAATACTTATTTATGAAAATGATATCAAAGCTCCTTTTTAAAAGTTTTGTTTTAAATTTTAATTCTAGTATCGCTAATATTCAGTGTTATATTAGTTTCTTGTGTACAATATAGAGATTCAACAATTCCATACATTACCCAGTGCTCATCATGACAAGTGCACTCCTTAATCCCCATCACCTATTTCAACCATCTCCTGCCCCACCCTTCTGATAACCATGAGTTTGTTCTCAATAGTTAAGAGTGTGTTTCTCGGCCTGTCTCTCTCTTCACACACACACACACACACACACACACTCTTGGTTTGCTCATTTGTTTTGTTTCTTAAATTCCACATATTAGTGAAATAATATGGTATTTGTCTTTCTCTCACTGACCTATTTCACTTAACATTATATTCTCTAGTTCTTTGTTCCTTGAAAATGGCAAGATTTCATTCTTTTTATGGCTTACTAATATTTGATTGTATATATACCACTTCTTTGTCCATTCATCTATTGATTGACATTTGGGCTACTTCCATTACTTGGCTGTTGTAAAGAATACTGCTATAAACATCGAGTGCATGTATCCCTTTGAATTAGTGTTTTTGAATTTTGGGGTAAATACCAGTGGCATGATTACTGGATCCCATTTTTAAATTTTTGAGGAACCTCCATACTATTTTCCTCTGTGGCTTCACCAGGTTGCATTCCCACCAACAGTGCAGGAAGTTTCCTTTTTCTACACATCCTTGCCCATACCTGTTGTTTCTTGTGTTTTTGGTTTTAGCCATTCTGACAGGTGTGGTGTAAGGTGATATCTCATGGTAGTTTTGATTTGCATTTCCCTGATAATAAGTGATGTTGAGCATCTTTTCATATGTTGGTTGGCCACCTCTATGTCTTCTTTGGAAAAATGTTCATTTCTTCTTCCCATCTTTCCCCAGATTGGATTATTTGTTTTTGGGTGTTTATATACACAGGTTCTTTATATATATTGGATAATAGCCTTTTATTGGATATGTCATTTGCAAATATATTCTTCTGTTCAGGAGACTGTCTTTTAGCTTTATTTATTGTTTCCTTTACTGTGCAAAAGCCTTTTATTTGGATGTAGTCCCAATAGTTTATTTTTGCTTTTGTTTTCCCTGCCCCAGGAGACATACCTAGAAAAATGTTGCCACAGCTGTGTCAGAGACCTTACTGCCTATGCTCTCTTCTAGGACTTTCATGGTTTTAGGCCTCCATTTAGGTCTTCAGTCTATTTTGAATTTATTTTTGTGTATGGGGTAGGAAAGTGGTCTAGTTTCATTCTTTTGCATGTAGCTGACCAGTTCCCCAACACCATTTGTTGAAGAGACTCTCTTTTTCCCATTGCATATTCTTTCCTGCTGTGTTGAAGAGTAATTGACTTTCATTGTGAGTTTATTTCTGGGATCTCTATTCTGTTCCACTAATCTATGTGTCAATTTTTGTGCCAGTGCCACACTGTTTTTTATTACTACAGCTTTGTAATATAACTTGAAGTCTGGAATTGTGATACCTCTAGCTTTGCTTTTCTTTTTCAAGAATGCTTTGGAAATTTGGGGTCTTTTGTGGTTCCATATAAATTTGAGAATTTAAGGGTGCCTGGGTGGCTCAGTTGTTAAGCGGCCAACTCTTGATTTCAGTTTGGGTCATGATCTCACAGTTTGTGAGTTTGAGCCCCATGTCGGACTCTGCACTGACAGCACGTAGCCTGCTTGGCCTTCTCCCTTTCCCTCTCTCTCTGCCTCTACCCTGCTTGTGCGCGCACTCTCTCTCTCTCTCAAAAATAAATAAAAATTAAAAATAAATAAATTTGAGAATTTTGTGTTCAACAGCACTTTTCACAGAACTATCTCAAAGCACCTTTGTGATGGTCAAGTGTTCTGTATCATTTTCTATGGTGTGCTAGATTGCCAGATAGGCTGTAATCTTTTATCTATTGTACCTATAGTTTATAGATATGAAAATTGGCTGGCTGAATATAAGAATGCAATATATCAAGTAATCATAGAATAGTTATTAAAATCTCTTTATGCATGCTGTAGTCCCTTATCCATGATTTACCTTTCCATGGTTTCAATTACTTGTGCTCAACTATAGTCAAAAAGCAGATGATCCACCCTCTGGCATATCATCAGAAGGTTGATAGTAGCCTCATTGTGTCATGATGCCTATGTCATTCACCTCATTTCATTTAATCTGATAGGCATTTTCTCTCATTTCATTACAAGAAGGATGAATAGAGTACAATAAGATGTTTTGAGAGAGGAATCACATTCATATAACTTTTATTAGAGTATATTGTTATAACTGTTCTATTTTATTATTAGTTGTTATTGTAATCTTTTACTGTTATTAATTTACAAGTTAAACTTTATCATAGGTGTGTTACACATAGGAAAAAACATGGTATATGTAAGTTGCAGTACTATCTACAGTTTCATGCACCCAGTAGGAATCTTAGAAAATATTTCTCACAGATAAGGGGGAGCTACTGTAAATTGCTCACATTGGATGGAATTTTAAAATGTATTTCAGCTACTTCTTTTAACAGGTTAGAAAATTGAAAGCCTTTTAGAGACAGTAGATTACTAAGGATGACATACCCATTCAGTTCAAGAAGCAGGACCATATCTTAAATCTCCTTTATCCCAGACCAGCATTCTTGTTACTCGGGGGCAGCATAACACCACATCTGGTCACTGCTCAGGGATTTAAGGGATAACAAGAAGCTAAATAAAATGTCATTATACAGCATCTGCACTCAAAGTTCTGATCTGTCACTCATCAAAGTGATACTCTGTCCAACCTCTCTGATCCTCATTCTGTTATCTGTTACAAAAAAAGAGCTGGTTTAGCTAAGATAGAAAAGAGAATGTAGAATTCTCAAAAAATTAAAAATATAACTACCATATGATCCAGCAATCCTGCTTTTGAGTTATATCCTCATGAAATATAAACAGGAATATTGAAGAGATATCTGTACCTCCAATTTAATGAAACCATTGCTATTGGTGTTAAATGAATGGATGATTACATATATGTATATAAATATATATATACATATATAAATATATGTATTATATATGTATATATATATATATAAATATATAATATATGTTTTATATATATAATGTTTATATGTTTATAAACATAATATATATGTTTATATAAATATATAATATATGTAAATATATACATATATATATAAATATATGTATATATATTATATACATATAATATATTATTTATATATATGTATATATATATATATATACAGACACATACATATATACATATATAATCATTTAACCATATTATTCAGTAATATTCAATCAGTAATAAGAATAGAAGGAAATACTGCCATTTGTAACAACACAAGTAGGCCTTTAGGGCATTATGCTGTAAGAAAAAGAAAAATACTGTATGATAACATTTATACGTGGAATGTAAAAGAGCGAAACTTTTAGAAACACAGAGTAGATTGGTGGTTACCAGGGGCTACAGGTGGGTAGGAAAAATGAGATTTTGGTCAAAGAGTACAAATTTCCAGTTAGAAGATGAATAAATTCTGAGGGTCTATTGTACAGCATTGAGATTATAGTTAACAATACTATATTGCATACTTTAAAGTTGCTTATCTTAAATGTTCCCACTTCAAAAATAAATGCTAATTATTTAATGTGATAAAGGTGTTAGCTGATACTAATGTGGTAATCATATTGCAGTTTATGTGTATCAAACCAAAATGTTTACACTTTGAACTTACACAGTGTTATAGGTCAATTTTATCTCAATTAAAAAAAAAAAAAGCAGTAACACATAACTGATAATACATGTAAACCTTTCAGTACAGTGCCTTTCATTTGGTAAATATGCCAGGAGCATTTATTATTGTTACTTTTGTTATTACTATTTTTGGTTTGACTTACATAATTTTCTAGAGTTATTACCCTCTTCAAGTAAAAAATTTAACACTAGTGCTTTATTTTTTAACTAAACCTAGAAAATTTCATTTATTTTCACATATACATTCTCTTCACTATGGGTGTATATGATTCCATATATTTACATAAATATCTATGTATTTACATAAAATAAGCCCACACCAAAACTTTAGGGTTAAATGTATTGTCAGTTTTTTTTTCTCTTTTTTAACACTAAGCTACACCCATCAGTTTCTTTCCCATAAAATTCTTGGAATCATTAGCTCACATATCTCCATTATATGTGCTGCCCTTTGATCTGTCACTTTGATAGATGACTCTGTCTCTCAGGGACCCCCTATGTATAGTACTGGTTTGCAAAGAGAAACTTCTATGAGAGGCCCTTTAGTGATCATGGGTCAGCTTCAAAGGTTGGCAAGTCAGATAAATTTCACTTATTCTATTTTCAGATCTTCTTCCATTATTTGAATAATGTACGCTTCTTTATTTTGTGGTCCTTAGAGATCTGTGAAACTCCATGTGAATTAGGTGCTGTCAAAATTACCAAATCTGTCAAGAATTCAAATTCTTTGCAATTCAATATTAAATTTTACTTGTCATTTAAAAAATACTGAAGACAGTTTTCCCCAAATGGGGGTGGAAATGTCAAAAACTTCTCAGCTCTAACATTTTTAATACTAGATTAATGAGTGTCAATCAGCAATCTTATATCAGGTCATCCTTCCTCCATGAAATGCCATTTAGAAAGAAACATATTCTGCTACACTCTGTGATTGCTTTTGTTAACACTTGCATCTTAGTAAGGGTCTACTCTTTGAGTAGAGAACCAGAAATGTATGTGCTATTGGACAACTTTCTAGCAGCGATGGGGAAAAAATGTAAGCTGAGAAGAGGAGCAGGTGATCATTTATGTAAGAATGCAAGCTGGTATTTTAGGAAACTCTGAATAGCATCATTCTAAAAATTTTCTGTAATGAAGATCTAAAAGTATGACAGGAAATTCAAACTTCTAATCTTAGATTCAGAAGTTCCACTCCTGTCTTTCAACTGCTCCTACCCCTATTCTCCAAAAGACATTTTTTCCCCCACATGGTCAAAAATAGACCAACTCTCAATTCCAGCTGTATCAACTTTTACCCCTTAATTTGTGAGGTCCATCTGCTAAAAAGTTTTTAAAAATAATGACATTACAGTTTTATTTTCTCATCCCAGCTGTGATTCATGGATTCTTACATTTCATGTATTTTCCCAAGCATATCTCTTTCTGTCCTCAGTAGTCCTTGTCTACATGTTTCCTTTTAGATTCAGGTTCTGCAATCCAATGCTCCGCAAACTGTATCTGGCAGACCAGAAGATGTCTATGAGCTCTTGCCACTTACGATGATAAGATGGGGGCAGCAATCAAAAGCATTTAGAACCCTTTTTGGCAATTTGGCAGACTAATGTTATGTCAATTAAATGCAATAGTGATACAAAATTGGGTGGTTTGCATTTTGTATGTTTGGGTTTTTCATTTAACTTTTTTTAGGAATTCACTTTTTATTGTATTTTATATAAATAATGGTTTATAGATTAGATATAGATATTTGTTCAAAATGAGTAACTTTATTCACCATAGGTAGTTTGGACACGGTTCTGGTTCATCTGACTCTCAAGTAAGGACATTGGATGTTTTTGTTTATTTTGTTTTGTTTTATTTTTACTTCACAGAAAATGGAGGCCTGCATGTCAAAACTACAAGGAAGTATATCAGTAAGGTAGGTCGATTCACACTTTTTCCTGGAGTTGACAGCCTTGAGCCAATTGTGTAAATGAAATTTCTGGCCTCGCCATTCTGATTAGAGAAAAAGCTGGCTCAAATTATATGCCCCAGAGCCAGAGAAAAAGAAGGCAGAGCAAAGGAGGTTGAGAGAAGCCACATTTGCTTATAATGTATAGAGTGGAGGCAGATCAGGACAACTGCCCTAGAACTTCTTGAATTGATGCGTAATTCTAGGCTTTTCTTTTTAAATCCCTAGCCCTTCAGTACATGAAGATGAGTACCATGTCCATGTACCCAGCCTAAAAACAAGAAGTTTTGTAGTCGCCCTCTATTTCTCCTTCCTCTTCCCAGCTGCAAAAGGGTCTCTTCCTGGTCCACTCCACTTTTTAACTATTTTTTTTTTCTTTTTCTCTGCCCTTTGTCTCCAATTTCAGTCCAGACTCTCACCATTTCTCACTTAGAGCACTGCCATATGCTCATCACTACTACCCTGTGCATTTTCTAATACAAAACATCAGCATACAAATGTCTCCGCCCTGATTGTCTCACATTACGGAGCTTACTAAAATCACGGGTTTCTGCTTGTTAAAAGACCAGCCAGATGATTATATCAAAGGTTGTAAAAGTCAGAACAAGACACCCTGCATATTTCTGGAAGTTTTTAGATGGAGCTTAGTGTCAACATGACATCAAGCCATCTACTCTAATAATGTGACATCAGTGACAGCTTTAAATCTCAAACTAAATAATAAGTTGCGAAGTATCAAGTGGTTTATGAACCTTTATTTTGAATTGCTGAGGAAAGCAGAATTCAGTGACAGTTTCAGCTCTGTAATTGTTCTTGGGGAGTAGTTTGCCTATAGAAAGGGATTTAATCATTCTCTAGTTAAAAATGGTATAAATGAATTGCAAGGAAGTCCTAGGATTTCTCATTATAGTGTAAATTTGGAAGCTCCTACGTGCAATTATTATTTTGCTTAATGACTCTTAATAATAGATTACTCTGTCTTATTTTAAATTACCACCTGCAGAATATCCACACAATAAGAGTTACAAAGTCCTTTTGAAGAAAGACAAACTATTTCTGTATCTACTAACCTATAATCATCAAGGATCAAAGACTAAAATGACAATGTGGGTGGAGAGGTAGGATGGGAATTCGACTCAGGATATGTAAACCAATGGTTCTTTCTAGCTAGAGAATATCCTTTGCTTTCTCTAAGAGTTGTGCTATGGTGGATTACATTCTGGAAAATCTGAAACCATTATTTATGTAGTGTTTATTGGTTTTAAACCAGAAGCCCTGGCATATTTTCCAACAATAAGAATAGATATTTTTATTCTAGATGCTTTTAAAAAATAGTCTAGAACCTGACTTTTATATTAAGGTAAAATATTTTAAAATTTCTAAATTTTATTTCCTTCTGCTGTTTACGTTAAGGGTTTAGACAGAGTTTCTGAGATTTATTGACTAATTTCACTTATCCTGTTGGGACACCTGGGTGACTCTGTTGGTTAAGCATCCGACTTTGGCTCAGATCAGGATCTCATGGCTCGTGAGTTTGAGCCCTGCATCGGGCTCTGTGCTGACTCAGAGCCTGGAGCCTGCTTCGGAATCTGTGTCTCCCTCTCTCTCTGCCCCTCCCCAGCTTGTGCTCTCTCTCTCTCTCTCTCTCTCTCAAAAATAAATAAACACTAAAAAAATAATTTCACTTATACTGTCAAGCCAGAATAGTGGCCTAGGTTAAAATAGAAAGACCTTCTTCTGGGCCTGATATTTTAATTAATATATTATCCTATAGTTATGAATTAAAGTATATACCATATCTTAATTTTAAGTATGGAAAATACTTTACTATCTAGATTAAAGGATGTCTTTAAAAGTTTTTTTTTGTTTCAAATTTTTATTTAAATTCTACTTAGTTAACATATAGTGTAATATTAGTTTTAGGAGTAGAATTTAGTGATTCATCACTTACATATAATACCTGTATTTATCACAATAAGCACCCTCCTTAATATCCATCACCCATTTAAACCATCCCCCTCCCACCTTCCCCCAGTAACCCTGAGTTTGTTCTCTATAGTTAAGACTATTTTATGGTTTGCCTCTCTTTTTTTCTCCTATCTTCATCTGTTTTGTTTCTTAAATTCCACATATGCGTAAAATCATATGGTATTTGTGTTTCTCTGACTGACATATTTCACTTACATAATACACTCTAACTCCATCCACGTAGTTGCAAATGGCAAGATTTCATTCTTTTTGATAGCTGAATAATATTCTATTTATATACATATATGACAACTTCTTCATCTGTTAATCAGCCAGTGCATATTTGGGCTCTTTCCATAATTTGGCTATTGTTGATTATGCTGCTATCAACATTGGGGTGCATGTATCCCTTCAAATCGGTAATTTTGTATCCTTTGAGTAACTACCTAGTAATACAATTGCTGGATTGTAGGGTAGTTCTATTTTTTTTTTGAGGAACCTCCATCCTGTTTTCCAGAGTGGCTGCACCAGCTTGCATTCCCACCAACAATGCAGAAGAGATCCTCTTTCTTTGCATCCTAGCCAACATCTGTTGTTGCCTGAGTTGTTAATATTAGCCATTCTGACAGGTGTAAGGTGGTATCTTATTGTGGTTTTGATTTGTATTTCCCTGATGATGAGTGATGTTGAGCATCTTTCATGTGTCTGTTAGCCATCTGAATGTCTTCTTCGGAGAAGTATCTATTCTTGTCTTCTTCCCATTTCTCCACTGGATTATTTATTTTTTGGTAGTGAGTCTTAAACAGTGTATTTCAGTATAGTGTGTAGAGTTTCATGATGAAAGGCAGAAAATTGCTAATAAAACTTTGACATATATACCTTAAAAAGTGACTTTACCTGATAATAAATATTTGTTGAGTATTACATGGTGACATTATCACATTTTCTTTACATTCATCAACATATTTAATCTTCACAATAACATGAATAATAGTGCTATTTTGTTCTTTACTTTGTAGGTAAAGACATTGATATAGGAAAAGACTAAATTATTTCCCAAGGTCTTATAAATAGAAAAAGTCAGTACTGAAATGGGACAGTTTATCTGGGTTTTTATGTTCTGGTACGCTTGCTCTAATGAGTACAATTACTACCCTACTTTGTAAATATTTACACATTGAAAAAAACACTGTTATTTAATATGGCTTCATTCATTCAAACCTGCTTACTAAGAGCAAAGAATGCCTTTACATGATCTAATTTAAAAAGGTAGGTAAGCCAGACAAGTTATCTGCTCTTATGAAGTTTGCTGACATATCAAATGTCAATCCAATTGCAGATTCAGGTAATTAAATTCTTTTAGGAAATCAATGCACTGGAAGGATTTGGGAAATCATAATGACTTTTGTTGTGGTCCCAAAATATGTGGGAGCATTTTGGAAGAATAACCTCTTAAGGCTAAGTGGCTTGGGAAAGTAAGCATTGTGATAATTAAGCAAAGATATGAAAAGTATACTGGATTTAGATAGCAAATCTCTAACATAATTTCAGAGGTCTTGACACTCTTGTCTTGTGGAGGCAAGGTTAAGCACTTGTAGACTTTGAACACAAACTTTGTGGCAGTTTTCTCTCCATTTCCTCTCATTTGGCTTGGGAATTATTGGTAAACTCTGTAGTCTCATCTTATTTAACTTTGTTATGAGATTTCATCTTGTGAGGGACTTACTTGGAAGCCCATGGTTGATATGAAAATTACTTTAAGCTGAAGACATTTGAGATTCAACAGATTTAAAAGAGAAGGCTTCTTGGATCTTCCCTCATCTGACTAAAAGCAACAACTTCTGGGAAATGAGGCTGTCATAAATTCCCTCTTTAGAGCAGGTCTTCTCCCAAAAAGCAGATGGAGAGTAAACCAACCATAAATCCTCTCTCAGGGGACTTTTTTGGACACGAAGAAGGAAAGACCACTCTCACCTACATAAAGGGGCATCACAAACTGTTTTCTCCTGTTTGTTCTTCTGAAAATTCTTTGGTATTTCCTAAGGAGACCCATTTGATTTTCTCATAGAAACCATTTCTATCCTCTCCTTTTCTCCTAGTGGTTTAGGTATATAAATCTCTGACTTTAACCATTTAGTGAGCTAGCTACTTCTATTGTTAGCTTTCATATGCATACAAATAAACCTTCTTTCCCTGTAAATTTGAGCTTTGTAGGTTTAATTCATAAGCCCCAACACCAAACCTCAGATGGTAGAGGAAAATTTCCCTCCCTGACAAGTCTTTTACCGCCAACCCAGTGTAGACCAGGTTTCAGAAATAAATATATCCATATATGTACGGTTTCACATGCTGCAGCAATTTGGTGTCTATGAGCTCTGCTCAAGATGCTAATTTTTCCTAGGCCTAGCCTCTACACTTAGTATTTTATTGGCTTGGGTAAAGCCTGAGCATTAGTACATTTTTTTTTTCAGAGTTTCTCAGTTAAAACTAATATTCAGTTAGATTGGAAAATGAAAATCCTAAAGAAAACAACCTGAAGTTTTATTTGTTCTAGAGGCTTCTTTCTTAATAAATTAAACTTGGGGTTGCAGAGGTCTTGTAATGTACAGTCGTAGGTCACCTGGGCTGAATGATATTGGTAACAGAAGAAAGATAATAATCTGTCTGGCACTTTATCAAGTGTTAATGTTATTAACATGCTTAAATTACAGTCATTGTCCTTAAGGAGTTTACAGTATACTTGGAAACAGTAGTTTTACATATAACGAAGTCTAAATGTGCGAGAAAGGCTATGATAGGGATGTATCCAAATTACTAGAGTAATAAATGAGATCATTACTCTGTCAGGATGGATGAGGTGCATATAGGAAGAGACACTTTGAACACTTATCCAGGACTTGAAAAGGTAGAAACTTGACAGGTGGTAATGAAGAGAAGACAGTAAAAGTTTTAGGAAGTAAGGATAGCATGTATAAAAAAGAGACATAAATAAGCGTATTTTAAATGACCATGGATTTAGTGTGGACGATGCATAAAGTGGAATATGGAATATTGACAGCAGATCAAGTTGACAAGGCTGGCTTGAGCTAGATTGTGGGATTTGGATGCTACTGTAGCAGTTAAACCAGAATGAGGCAACAATATCTTTCTCCTAGAAAATCAGCATAGAAAATACATTTTTAAGTTTCTATGCTTTTTAATATTTATTTGATATGTCAACAATATAAATAAAACCCCATACATTTAATCTTCTTGAATGTGAAATATGTTGAATTTACATATATTAGATGTTGTTTAATAAAGCAACCTCATGGGAACTTGTGGATCACATTTATTTCAAGCCTTCCAGCAAACTTTATGTTACACAGATTATGTAAAACATTGTAAAATTGAGTATCAATAAATTTTTAGTTTAATAAATAGGAATTATCAAAGATGAAAAAATTACAATTCTGGCATTGCATGAGTCTGTTAGTAAATATTCTAATATTTATCATATTAATTCAATTGAATGATACTTATTTACTTTTAAACTTGCTGACTTAATAGGTGTGACTAAAGGTTACAAATAAATAAGAAAATTTGAAAGTGGAAATAAAAGATGCTTTTTCTTATTGTGCATCTGGAAGCAAGTGTTCAGCATTTTTAAGACAAGATTTACTAAATTGTGTTCAATTTCAATAGAGCCAAGCCTGGGAATGGTCTTTCAACACATAGAATACAGTTTCTATATAGATATCTACCATATACATAAATAGCTATGTCTATATAATAATTAGTTCAGTATACTTAAAAATAACTATATTCAAAAACCTAATTATTTGAAAGTATCAAATAATTTCAGTTTGAAAAGAAAATTATTAGTCATCTTGCCTTTTCCAGCTGTTAAGTTTGAAGTGGTATATACTTCAGAGTGGTAAAATTAAATTGATAAAGTGAAAGCAATAAAGGTAAAATGATGGGGTGGGAAGGGTACTGTGTACTGTAATGGAAGCATCTCATACAAAAGAGGAAATGATTATTCCTACAAAAAAGACTTATATGTATGCAGTCTAAGTCTTAGCAATTGATAGTAAAGAAAAGTAGCTTCAAAATGGTTCTATACATATGCACTCATACATACATCTGTACACAAATGTCAGCCTCATCCAGGCACCTTGTGACATTTCTTCAATCACATTAACATACTGAAAGATATATTTTATACAAATCCATGTGGAACCACTTTAGTCATTTTCCCCAGATCATGAAATTCCAATACGGCCAATATTCAAAAGAGGAAAGGAAGGGAAGGAGGGAAAGAAGAAATGAGAGAGATAAATTAGTTTTTTTTTCCTGCTAAATTCATTGAACCTTATGTGATTTTTCACACCAAAGATAGTTTTATGTAATAATCTTATAATGTATAAAAAGTTTAAGACAATTTTGGAAAGGGCTTTTTATCTTTTGTCTAGGATTATCATTATTTAAGATGTATGAGTACATGTGATGACCATGGAACTGAATAGGATAATGGAAATAAGAGTAAGATTGTTCAGTGTTAGAAAATTTTAGAAAATGAGAGTAAGATTTTAGGATATAATGTGAACAGTATATTCTACATTACCAACCAGACAACATTAAGGAGAAGAGATATGATTTTAGTAAAAAGAACACATGTGCGCACACACACATACACACACAGGCACACTCAGTTAAATTACAGAATGATACCATGTACTAGGATCAAAGAATCTCTTGAAAAGTGAACACATGATTCTAACTATATAAGATGACTATTATATCTAGCCTAAGTCCTAGCTGTTGAGAGGAAAGGAAGGCAAGAGAAGTTAAATAAAGCAGAACTTTACTTAATTCTCAGAACTTCTCTAATTCAGTTAAATAAAAGATGGCAATGTGTTCCATTGGAAAGAAAGAAAGAGAAGAAGATCCATTACCACCGTATTTAATGATGTCAGTCATTAGCATATGTGTGATCTAATATTCAGTCAGATATTTAAAGAAGGGCAGATTGTGGGAACAACCTAAAGGTTAAAAAAAATGAGTTCAGTGTTTGCCTGTTAGCAAATAGCTTTACCTAGCATCTAATGTAGACATAATAGGCTAAAAACAGAGCAAACTCAGAAAAAAAAGTACATTTAGAGATATGGTAAAAGTGTCCAGAAAAAAGACAGAAATGCAAGAAAGGTATTTGGAAAGCTTGGCTTGAAGATGGTGCTGAACATTATATCCATTAAACTGTATTATAGAACTGAATGGAGACTTGGTGAATGGACTAAAATAGTTCAAATGGGTTTTGAGAAATCGTCTATTCAAATCCCTTGTCTAAAGACAGATGTGTAAATGTGTAAACTATACAAGATAGGTGCTTTTTTGTTGTTCTCAAATAGTTGAAAACCCTATCCTCAAAACTTACTTCAGTATTTTGTCCTTTCTGGGTTATCTTTTCCTTCTATCTATTCCAAAATCCTCCCAGCTGAGAGTTACAGCACAGTGTGAGATACAACCAAACAAAGAGAAAAAAAATAATGAAATTTGGCACCATTTGTGATATATAGAATCTAGTATCCTGTGCTGACAATTGGGGAACTTTGCACAATTATTTTAATAAGAAAGAGATCCTAGGATATAAATTTGTCATTATCTCAGTCCTTACTGTTTACGTTAAAGGAGAAGAAACTGTCCCTAAATTTAATAATTTTCCTAATATTCTGAGTTCTTCTTTGTTCAGTCAATTATAAGTACAGTTGTCTAAATTTAGGCCCAAGTCCTTAACAGGTCTTGATTAATATAAACTGTGCTAGAAAATTTCTATTAACTTCAGGTGGATTTCTTTTCTACTCCATTCAAATGGTTTACATTATTTTTAGGAAATGGAAAATAATCATGTCTTAAGTAAATAAAAAAGAAACATTATTTCTAGAAATTTTTAATACTGTTTTCTTTTTTCATATGTCCCAGAGCATTGAAATGAGCCATGACCACATTGTTTGTCAATGCAGCTCTAAAGTTGACCTTACAAAACAAACAAGCAAACAAACAAAAAATAATTTTGCCTTTCTGTGGGGTGCCTGGGTGGCTCAGTCGGTTAGGTGGCCAACTTCAGCTCAGGTCATGGTATCAAGGTTTGTGAGTTTGAGCCCTACATCAGGCTCTGAGCTGACAGCTCAGGATTCAATCCTAACCTGCTTAGGATTCTCTGTCTCCCTCTCTCTCTCTCTGTCCCTTCCCCTCTTGTGCTCTCTCTCTCTCTCTCAAAAATAAATAAATAAACATAAAAAAATAATTCTTCCTTTCTGTATTATGTATCATACACATACACAGTATACATAATGTATATGAATGAAATGTATGTGCACCAGTGCGAGCTGGGGAGGGGCAGAGAGAGAGCGAGACAATCCCAAGCAGTTAGCACTGTCCAATCCCACTGTTAGCACAGAGCCCTAAGTCGGGGTCCATCTTACAAACCATGAGATCATCACTTGAGCCAAAATCAAGAGCTGGCTACTTAACCAACTGAACCACTCAGGGGCCCCGTATTTTCATTATTTTTATGTCTACTCAAATATTTTCTCTTCAAAGTCCTCCTCTGTTTAGAGTAGTATGTCTATTCATTTACCCAGATTTGTTTCTTTTTATACTACTTAAAACTACCTGAAATGATACTTAATTTGTTTTTACTCAGTATCCTCCTCAATTAAATTGTAAGCTCAGTGAACAGAGAAACTTATTTCAAGATGTAGCGCCAACAAATTTGCAGTGAGTAGTAAATAAGTCCTCAAGATCTAATGCACAGTTTGGTGACTATAGGTAACAATATTAAATTCTAATCATCAAGCTTATTAAGAGACTAGATCATAATTATTCCAACCACTAAAAATAAATGATAATTACATGACATGATAGATGTGCTAATCATTGCTACAATGGCAATCATATTACAACATATAAATGTATCAAATTAACATGTTGTACACCTTATACAATATTATATATCAAATATATTTCAGTACAAAATAAGAGCCTCATATGCGGCAGATGCTTAATTAATGTTAGGTGTGGGTCAAATATTGAATTAATTGAGGGATTACTTTTAAAAGAATACATTATTTGGGATATTGATTTGATTTCAGGGCATATTTACCTGGAATGCAAGAGACACATTTGCTATGTTATTATCAATCTATGCAAGCTTTATGCAATTATTTAATTTCTCTGCCCTGACTTTTTCATATTTAACAGGAGGATTTAAGTGCATGATTATGTTTATAGTAAAATATCTTTTTTAAATGAAAGGGTTATACAAAACCCAGAAAGCTGAAAGCCTGAATTCTAATCACAGCTTTGCCACTTACTAAATCCAGTATTTCTAAGTGTAAAAAGAGGATTATTAGACCTACTTAACTGCACTATAAAAGCATGTATATACAATGCCTAATCACTGGATATTCTCCATATATGTTTTTTTTTCTTTTAAGGTACTTTCCAGCTCCAATAATTAATAATTATATAATTCTAGAACTAATGTAAGCATGAAGAAACTGGGCATTATCAAATCACACCATTTTGGAAGCTTTAATCTCCTCTGCTGGGGGCTGGACAGTACTCAAGGCCACACAGGCTAGATTATAATCTCAAATAACAAAAATGCTGAACATAGATGTACTTCAGTGCAATACTCATCACACCTTCTTAAAATCAAACTTGCTAGTGATATACATCTCTGAAGACAGCTAATCCAGAAGTCTGAGCCTGGATTTTAACACTGATTAACTCAAAATGACTAGAAAAATGATAGCATTGGAATATATTGGCTGGTAACATGTGACTACTGAGCTGTCATTGACTTAGCAGTGAGGTGCAGTGACAGGTGTATTGGAGCTGTAAGCGGTATCAAATATATCCAGGACATTATGCAATAATAAAGCAGTAAAAAGGTCTTCTCTCTGAATGTAATATTCGCTTCTGCCTAAAATCAGAAAATATACACATGTGGATTTCAGCATACTGACAATGACATGACAGAAGCTGGTTAAGTCTGTGCTAAGGCAGCCCCTGGCATGACTCTAAATTTAGTCATATCTGACTATAAGATACTGCTGATGAAACTCTCAACTTAGTTTGCATAGCCATCTAAATATTATCTCAAGGCAGCATCTAAATAGATATTTAAGCCAATATTCACCAACATGAGCTTCCTTGTTCAGCTTCCCTGTTGACACAAACTTAGACATGTTATAACATGGTTAAAATTAATTCTAAGTTCATGTGTGTTTGCTGCTAAAACAAAAACACATGCACACTCTTAGTTTAACAATACACTCCATATTGGAATTGGAGACAAAGTCGAAAAAAAAAGTTTCAAGAAACTAAATTTGGTGAAAGGTTTCAAATGAACAATGTGCAGGAGTGAATCATTCTTTTTCCTACACCGCAAGAATGTCTTTTATCCTTTATACGTCAGTTCAATTAAGTGTTTTGTGTTTCCTTCCTATTCAATATAAAGCTTCCCTCTGAGTTAATCAAGTATATAGTTGATAATATTGACAAGTATTTTTTTTCTCTCTTCACTTCTGGGCACACAGTTACATGTTCCTGCTCCTTAATGTTAGATGTGGCCATATAAGTTGCTTTGGTAATGAAATGTGAGCACAAGTGATGTGTGCCACTTCTGGATTAAATCTGTGAGAGCCAGAGTATCATTCCTCATACACTTTCTTTCCTGCTCTTTTTACAATCTGTTTATAGTGACAGATTCATTTTCACATAATAAATGCTAGTATAAATAAAATCATACATACGGTGTGTACAATTTTGTCTAGATTCTTTCATTCTGCACATTTGATATCCATCAATTTTGTTGAATATCTCTATAGTAAATTTTATGTTGAATAGAATTACATGGTATAGATATAACACCATATATATATCCTCATTCATCTGTTGATTGACATTGACATTGGATTGGTTCTGATTTTTGTCTATTAAATAAGTCTTTTATGAACTTTCATGTACATGTCTTTACATGGACATATGCTTTCATTTGGATCTATTTTCCAAAGTGGCTGTACTACTTTGTAGGCAACGATGTATGAGAATTTCAATTCTTCCATATCCTCCTTAAAAATCATACTTGTTAGTGAATTTGCACTTCCCTAAATTTTAGTGATGTTGAACATATTCACAGGTGTTTGTCATCCGTGTATCTTTTCTCATGATGTTTCTGTCCAAATTTTGTCCCCTAATTTTTATGTTAGCTGTTTGATTTCTTATTATTTGAGTTCCCTAGACATTCTGGACACAGTCTGATACAAGATGTGCAAATAATTATATTCTACCCTGTAACTCATCTTTTCTTTTTCATAAGTGTGATATTTCAAGAGCAGGATTTTTTTTTAATTTTGAAGATGTTCTATTTATCAATTTTTTTAATGGATTGTGCTTTTGGTGATGTATCTAAGAAATTTCTGTTGCTAAGCCCAAGGTAACAAAGATTTCATTCTATTTTTTCTCACTGTTTTGCATAGGGTTATGATCCTTTTGAGTGAACATCTGCTTACTGTCCAAGGTATGTATCATTTTTTTTCATACAGACATCCAATTGTTTCAGGAAAATTTACTGAAAAGACTATTCTTTCTCCAATGCCATGCCTTTGAACCTTTATTAAAAAATGAGTTGGCCTTTCCCTTGGTCTCTTTCCCTTGGTGGTAGTGGCAACAGATCGTGCAGACCTGGCCAAGATTAAGGCTGGAGACCTTCTCAGCAAGAAGGAAGAACCGCTGAAACAGCTGGAGGACCTGAAAGTGGAGCTGTGGCAGGTATGCCTGGGTGGCTCAGTCAGTTAAGCGTTGGCTCAGGTCATGATCTCGTGGTCCATCAGTTCGATTCCCCACTTTGGCTTCCTGCTGTCAGTACAGAGCCCTCCTCAGATCCTCTGTCTCCCTCTCCCTCTGCCCCTACCTCTCTCTCTCTCTCTCTCTCTCTCTCTCTCTCTTTCTCCTAAAAATAAAATAAACATTAAAAAAGAAGAAAGCAGAGTTGAGCTGCCCCAGCTGTGCATCACCAAAGTGACGGGTGCCAGGGCTTCCAAGTTCTCCAAGACCTGAGTTGTTTGCAAATCCTTTGCCTGTGTTCTTACCATCATCAAGCAAACTCAGAAAGAGAAGCTCAGGAAATTCTACAAGGGTAAAAAGTACAAGCTTTTGGACATGTGGCCCAAGAAGACACATGCCATGGTCCACCACTTAACAAGCACTAGAAGAACCTGAAGACCAAGAAGCAGCAGCAAGTATGCGGTCAAGACATGAGCATCGACGTCAATAAAGCACAAACTGAAAAGTAAAATAAAATAAAAAAATAAAAATGAGTTGCCCTTATATATGTCAATCTGTTTATTTTATATTCCATTTATCTGTTTAATCTATCTTTATGAGAATATCACATGGTCTTGATTACAGTAGCTTTATAATGTGTTTTGAAACAGTAATCCTGCAAATTTGGTCTTATTTTCAAGGTTGTTTTGAGTAGTCTCAGCATTTCAAATTTTCATATAAATTTTATTTAAGAAAAATTTTAATATACATTTTAGAATCAGCTTGTCAATTTCTACAAAAAAAATGCTATGAGAATCCTTATTGGAATTGTATTAAATCTACAGATCAATGTGTGAAGAATTGACATCTTAAATATACTGAGTCTTCCTACATATTATGCAATATTGTCTCTCCACTTATTCTTACGTATTATTTTGATATTTTTAATTTATTATTGAAGTTTAATTTGAGGACTTTTTATATATTTTCATTCTCTACTTTTAGAAAATAAGAAGTAAAATTGTAGGGGCGCCTGGGTGGCTCAGTCGGTTAAGCCACCGACTTTGGCTCAGGTCATGATCTCGCGGTCCGTGAGTTCAAGCCCCGCGTGGGGCTCTGTGCTGACAGCTCAGAGCCTGGAGCCTGTTGCAGGTTCTGTGTCTCCCTCTCTGACCCTCCCCCGTTCATACTCTGTCTCTCTCTGTCTCAAAAATAAATAAACGTTAAAAAAAAAAGAAGTAAAATTATAATAATTGTTTTAAAGTACTTTTCCTTTAATTCTAATCATGGTGTCACCTCTAGTGTACTTTTACTTAACTGATTTTTTTTCCTTATTATGAAGAATATTTCATTACCTATTTGCATGTCTGTTAATTTTTTAATTATATTCCAGATATTGTAAATTTTATATTATTTAAAATAATTTAGTGTTTATTTATTTATCTTTGAGAGAGAGAGAGAGAGAGAGGGAGGGAGGGAGAGAGAGAACATGAGCAGGGGAGAGGAAGAGAGAAAGGGAGAGAGAGAGAATCCTAAGCAGGCTCCATGCTGTCAGTGCAGAGCCTGACAAGGGGCTAGATCTCACGAACCATGAGATCATGACCTGAGCCAAAATCAAGAGTAGGATGCTTAACCAACTGATCCACCTAGATGCCCCAATAAATTTTAAATCATTGTATTTTCATATTTCTATAAATGTTCTAGATCTTTGTTCTGGAATTCAGTTAAGTTACTTAGACATAGCTTGTTCCTTTCAGGTCTTAATTTTATTATTGGTTAGGTAGCTGCAGAGCAGTTCCCAGGCCCCTAATTATTTACCATCAATGAAATAAGACTTTCTTGAGTTGTCTATGTATTGCCTCATGAATTATGAATTTTCCATCTTACTGGTGGGAACATATGCTATTCCTGGCCCTAGAGAGCACCAGACACTTTATGGTCTAATTCATTCAGATAGTTCTCTACCTAGTGCCAGGTAATTTTCTCATGTGTATACCCTGACGCGTTTTCTGCTGACCATTTGAGGGGCATTCTGTAGCTCTCTGGGGTTTTCTTTGCGTGAAGATTTCTTCTCTGTAGTACCTGTACTGGGAACTTTAACAGCTTGCGTCTCCTGGAACTTTTAGCTCCATCTCCTCAACTCTTGGAATCTGCCAGGCTCCTCTGTGCAAGTTGTGAGAAAACTCTCCCTCAAAAGTAAAAATGATACTGTCATTCCCTTCACCTGAAATCTATTTTATATGGCTTGGCATAACTTATAGGAGTCCTCGTGATTAGATTCTTGCCTACTCCTTCAATGTTACACTGTTCCACTCTGACACATAGAGCAAAGAAACCTAAGCACTGCTCATAACAAAATCTCCTGAGTGAATTTTTATGAAATTTGTTATTTTTATATAGTTTTAGACTTACAGAAAAGTTGCAAGAAATATAGAGATTTCCTGTAACCCCTTCACCAAACTTTCCCTACCATTAACATTTTATATTACCATAGTACAGTCATCACTACCAGCGAATTAACATTGTCACAATACTACTAAGATAAAATTTTATTCAAATTTTATCAGCCTTTCCACTAATGTCCTTTTTTTCCTGTTATAGACTCCCATATTTCATTTACTTATTATTTATTCTTAGTTTTATTTAATTAATTTATTTTTATAGTTGCCAGTTTACTTTTTTTTCCATGACCTTGACACTTTTGAAAAATACATGCTAGTTATTTGGAAAACCTTTCCTAATTTGATTTTGATTGATGGTTGTCTCATGTTTAAAATAAGATTGTGCTTTTTGGGAAAGAATACTACATAACTGATATTATGCTGTTTTTAGTGGCTTAGGTCAGAAACTACATGATGTCAAAATATTTTAAGACTGATGATGTTAGCCTCAATCACTTGCTTAAGTTGGTATCTGCCAGGTTTATCCTTCTTAAGGTTACTATATTTAATACATACCTTGGGGTAGATACTTTGAGACTAAGCAAATATCCTGTTTCTCCTCAAACTTCCACCTACTAATTTTAACAACCCTTTCCAGCCTTGTCTTTAACAATTGTTGCTGTGGTGTTTGCCTAATGTTGGCTTCCTCTTTTTCTCTTTCCTTTCAAAATTTTAAATTGCTGGGGCGCCTGGGTGGCTCAGTCAGTTAAGCGTCTGACTTCAGCTCAGGCCATCATCGCACGGTTAGGGAATTGGAGTGGCGTCAGGCCCCGTGCTGACAGCTCAGAGCCTGGAGCCTGCTTCAGATTCTGTGTCTCCCTTTATCTCTGCGCCTCCTCTGCTTGCTCTCTCTCTTTCTCTTTCTCAATAAGAAATAAACATTTAAAAAGATTGAAATTTTAAAGTGGAATTCTTCTCAGAGAAGGTACTCTTCTTTCTCCCCTGTTTATTTATTAATTAAATATTTATATTAGTATGAACTCATGGATATTGAATTGCATGGATTGTAATCCAACACTATCATTATTTTATTGTTCCAATTGTTTGGCCATTAGGTGCTACTTTAGGCGGATTCCCCTGTCTCTTTGTCAGGCGTCCATCCTCTTATGAGAACGTTCTTACTTCCTGGCACCCCAAGATGTTTTATGCCTATCTTGCATTTCTCTTGCCGCAACCCTGGACTCAACCATTTATTTCAATATGGAACCTTAGTTTTTATTTTTGTTTGTGTTTTGTCTTTTAATGTAAAAGTGTCATTTAGAAGAAAAAAATGGTTTTAGCACTAGTTGTGTGTATGCATGGGTTAGTATACATACATATATTTCCTAGCTCTGTCCACCAACAAGGCTTGGTATTAATAATACCCCAATAACAATGAGCACAAATTAAATATCTGTATCTATATTTAATCTATCAATCAGCTATCTATCTAATCTGTTGCCATGCATTTATACGGACACTTCAAATTCCATCATTTGAGCTTTTTCCTTTTCTTATTTACAACTTCTGTTTTAGACAGGTAATCAACTCTTAGTATCTGTATCTATATATTCACTTAATGCTAGTATATAAATAATTTCAGAAATACTTATTCATTCCCTCGATGTCTATTTTAATAATTCTATTATATCGATTACAGTATTTATTTATAGGTTCTTTACCTTTAAAAGTTTCTTAGGTTATATGTTGCCTTCCTATTCCCTTTAGTAGAGTTATATTATTGATTTGTAGTTCAGTTAGGTTAACTTTTTACTCTTGTATTCTGTTTTGGGGTCTCAGTACATGCTGGTAGGTTTTAATTCTGGGCTGAGAGTCAGAGATACACAAAGGCTATATTCAGTGAAATTTCATTGCCTCCTCTCCCTCTTACTTATTCCCATTATTTTCTTCTTTCTACTCTTTTCCACCCACTCCTTGCAGGTAATCATTATCTTTCTGATACATTTTCCATTTCATCTCTCTTACAGTCTCTTTTTCATCATTTATAGTAATCATTTTTTAGATTAATTCATTAGGCCTGGAACCCTGCTGAAGATTTTATATCACTTTCTTCTTCACACACACAAAATAACCTCTGAAATAGTTAATATTCATGTCTCAACTTGATAGGAAACAAAAGCTGTGAGTGTAAATTGTCAGGGTAGCTACACAAGTGCGTAAAAGCTTGAGCCAGGGTTTATTTGATTTCAGATTTTTGATTAGGTCTCTCATCTTTTTCAACCAAAGATACATTTACACTGAAGCCTTCAATGACCTCCCAGAGCAGCCAGCTGTCTCTCATTTGCCTTCTTCTTAGCTTTCACCGTATTCTGCTCATACTATTCATATAATATTTTGAATCCCTGTTCTGCCACTTACTATTTGTATGACCATGTGTAATATTAGTTAACTTCTGGGGTACCTGGGTAGCTCAGTCAGTTGAGCATCAGACTCTTGATTCAGCTCAGGTCATGAACTCATGGTCCTTGAGATTAAGCCCCACACTGGGCTCTGCACTGACAGCATGGAACCTTCTTGGTATTTTCTCTCTTTCTCTCTCTCTCTTTCTCTCTCTCTCTCTCTCTCTGCCCCTCCCCTGCTTGCTTGCACGTGCTCTCTCTCAAATAAAAAGAAAAAAAAAATATATATATATAGTTAGCTTCTACGAATCTTCATTTTTAATCTGTTATAATAACTTCTTCATGTGATTGCTGTGAATAATAAATGAATACTTTTAAACATTTATATCTCATTAGAACATAAAATCTAATAATTGCCAAATATTTAAAACTTAGCCCATGCCCTGTTAATTTATTAGTACTTAGTTAATTAAAAATATATATTTTTGTTTGCAATATGTCCTGTTTCTTTCAACTAGGTTCTATGGAATTTGGGGATCATTCGATTCTCTCTGATGCTTAAAAATTGTCTGGAACCCAGAGCTATGCTCAGTATGTGTTTGAAAAGAAATGACTGCATAAAAAAATTAAGGTCTACCTACAGCACTCCAAATGTTAAAAAAGATGAAATATGATTGTTAACCTACCCTGTATTTGAAATTAAAATTTAAAGTGAATATGGAATTAAATATCTGCATTAATATAAATGTTTCCTGGGAAAATAACATCCTTTTATTAAAAATTGGGTACAATGTAAACTAAATCTGGGTACCAAAACCCCTTTTCCAGTACAACTTGCATTTTTTTTTCTCCTAAATTTAGAAAAAAGAGTTAGCCTTTCTGATAAAGATTTGGAGGTTAATCATTATATACTGCAGGCTCCCTTTCCTCTGGCATCAATGAAACAATAGAGCTCTTTGGTTTGGAGATTCCTAGGCATGGCCACAGACCTACACAGGATGCCATTCTCAAAACTGGCTCTTGAAGAAACCCTGGCATAAGCTGTGAAATAGAGTAAAAGCATTTCTCTTACCCAGAATTTTTGACTTCATGAGGAATCATCACCACGTAGGTATTTGAACTATCTCCACAAATGTTACCTTCTATGGATTGTTTCAGGACATTTAGCTCCCTGTACAGGGGAGGGGCAAAGACAAACCGAACCTTCCTACATATTTTATTATATTACAGGATAGGGAAATGAAATGACATGTAAATGTGCACTGTGTCTATTTATCTTTTTATTTATTTTATTATTTTGCAGTAGTAAAAGCACCTATGATATAGCTGTCAATGATGAGTTGCTTTTTTTTCTTTTTTCCTCTTTTAATTTGTCTTTTAAACCAAACACATTAGGCCATTCGAGTAGTTCTAAGTAATCAAGATATTGCTGTGGGACAGGATGGTAACAACAGCTGCAGATGCCAAGCGGGCCAACCGTGGTTGGCAAGTCCTGGCTCAGAGGTGGGCATTACAGGTTCTCCAGTGGCTACAGATCACTGTCAGGTTCATGCACGTGGCTCTCTACTTCTTGAGACAGGCTGTGCTGTGTTCACGGACCATCTCATGGGAACAAAAACAAAAACTGTTTATTGAACAAACAATCTGGTGTGCAGCTATTTGGAAGTGCACTACCAATTCTAGTAAAGTCAGTTGGGTCATTATTGTGTAAAGTGACTTGGGGGATTCAGTGCAATTAAAATTTTAGTTTATTCATAATGCATATTGTTCATAGAAGGAAATTTAACCCTAGTACCATTCTAATCCTCAAATGGTAAGGAGGAGTGTAGCTTCACATTCTTATACACACAAGAAATGCTGTCTAGTATTTCCAAAAACAAAATTACATCTAATTCTAAATGCCAAATTAAGTGTAAATAGTGTAAAATTTCCTCCCAGTTACCAGTGGGGTTTTAGTTCTATCCCCAGATCATGTAGAAATGGTCTTGGCTACCACAGAATATATGGGGAGGACTCTCAGGTCCACACAAGTTACCCCAAAGAGTTTTAAGTTTAGACATTGAATTTAGGTGTTTTTGTAGGTTCTGTGCCAACCCACGGTTACATAGCCATAGCCAAAGTCCAAGATCTGAGCGTCCTACCTCTCCAAATGTACTCTGAGGCCAGCCAGGCATATGGAGGGCCTGTCACCCCCATACTTTGCCTGCTGTGCACCTGGTGGGAACCACCCCCCACCCCACCCTTCACATGCAAAGCCAATATTGATGCCGGGTTGGCTCTTTGCACAGTTTTTCTTTGCATTTTATTTTATTTTGCTTTGAGTGTGTTATTTTTCTTGTTTATTTTTTGTTTCGTTTTGGTTTTGGTGATTAGCCAGTTTTTAGCTTGTTTCCTCCTTTTTTCAAGTACTTCCATGAAAAATTTTAGTTTCAGAGAAATTTTGGAAAGTATCTATGATTATGTAATTGTCAACATACATAAAATGTTGGGAAATTTGATTAATTTGTGAAATATGTGTGTGACTGTGAGAACTATGCCATAAACATTAATTTTGAAATATTTTTTCTAATCTTTTTTTTGAAACAAAAAATTTTATTCCCACGGTAGGGATAAAAGAGGGATACTAAAAGACAGCTACCAATGATGTAATAATCTTTCCTTAAAATTGTATCCCTTGTTATAAAACTAGAGGGAGGAATAAATAAAGTGGCATTGATGTAGTAAATTTTCTCAAGATAAGAAATATAAAACTATGAATGAAATATTTTGTAGCACACATTTAATCATGGACTAGTATAAACCCCTAGTCCATCCTAGGATGGACTTTTGCTCTAGTTATTGGAATTATAGGAATAAAACATGATGGAATCCTTCTCACTAACCATATAATGAGGAAATAATTGAAACTTTAGATGTTATTTAAATTTAACTTTTCTTACTGGTGGAAAAAAAGTCAAAATTATTGGCCAAAACTCACATATTTTAAATGTCTTGTTAACAGAAGAAGGTTGAGGGGCACATGAGTGGCTCAGTAGGCTAAGCATCTGACTCTTAATTTTGGCTCAGCTCATGATCTCACAGTTGGTGAGATCCAGCCCCTGTGTCTGTCTCTGCACTGATAGTGCAGAGCCTGCTTGGGATTCCCTCTCTCTCTCTCTCTCTCTCTCTCTCTCTCTGCTCCTCCCTGTCTCACATGCATGTTCTCTCTCTCTCTCTCTCTCTCTTTCTCTCAAACTAAATAAATAAACATTTGTTTAAAAAGGAGAAGGTTAATAAGAATAAAAATTCTGTCCAGCACTCTACCTTTAATGCTGAGGAATTCAGAATTCAAGTATGTGTTCACGTACACAACGTTAAAATGATTATTTTTCATGGCTTTAGAGCAAATTGTATGCACTAATATACCGAATATAAATCACTCATCTCTTCAGTTCATCTAGACGCTCAGGTTATTTTTTATGATCACCAATTGCCATTGTATTACACTTTAGTTATATTCAGAGAAAGAGAGTAGGTGAATGTGTTCTAATCCTCCAGGGTAACTTGTGCCTTTCTTATTTTAAAGTAAGAGTAAGTGCTTATTTAAAGTAAAGTGCTTTATTTTTTATTAAGTTTTTACTCTGATTTCACAATGAACCACAAATAAAACTCTTATTAAAAAGTTTTTATTGTTTTTATGACTTTTCAAGTTCACTTACATATTAAAATACAGTATCTCAATACCCTTCTCATTTCTGAATGGGCTTTTAAGTCAGTGAGAATAAATAGCTTGTGTATTAACTCTCATTATAAATATTAATTGGAGGTCAACTCCTAGCAATGCTGCTAAACATTAGATAATGTAACTGTCTCTAAAATTCTTCCTTTTCCTAGGCTCATTGCCAGGTTTATTAAAAATGTAACTGATTCATCTTTTTTTACTGAGTCTGTCCATTTTTCCCTGGCTAGTTTTTCAAGATCCATTCCAAATGTATGCTTAACTCTCACCAAATACCAACATATTTGAATTATTATCTTTTTTTGAAAAGAATAAAGTTTAAAATATTATTTGTGTTAGGCTATGCACGTACAAATCTTAGGTGTTCAGGTCAGCTAGTTTGCAAAATACTTGCGGCAGTGAAATGTATGAATGTATTTAATGAAAAATTCGTGATGATGATGATAATGATGATGCCTTTTGCACTGCAATTCTTTCAGAATTTATATTATGAGGTATTTTATACGAATGGTGAGGGATTTTTTAAAGTTTTAAAATGGTGAGTTTATAACTAAGACATACACTAACACAGCTGGCATTGAATTCCTAAACTGTTTACTCTCTAGTGAAAGCAGCACTTTTATAACATCTCTACCTGTGAGCACAGGCCATGCTGTCGCTTCTAACGTCTGCTCCTTCTAACGTCTGCTCCTAGTGAGAAGAAAAAAAAATGTGGAATTCTTCTTTTTTTTTTTTTTTTAATATGAGACGGTAGGAAACACGATAGATGGTTCATTTGGTTATGAAACATACTCTTAGAATTTCAGATTTCTGGAACTTGTCACAAACCTCGGTAATTATTTCTACTTTCCCCCAAAACTGTCAAAACAATTTTTAAAAAATTCATTTACTCTGTATTAACAGGCTTCAGATTTCATTTTATACAATAGCAAGATAGACCTGGTGACAGATTATATTGTTACATTTTAAGTATTTCATCTCTTCTTTCATCTTCATGTCTTCTCTCCTAATCCTGATCTTTGTTAATAACATCGCCATCCTTTCTGTCACTGGAATAAAAACCTTGAAGTCAGGTTTGACCTCCCACTCACCTTCTAACCTTTATATAATCAAGTGCCTATTTCTGACAATTCTACTTCCCTACCCACTTTCTACCTCAACCTCTTATTTCTATCACTACTGGCACACTCCAAGCCTTTTAGTAAGTTTTACCTGGATTGTTTCACATTGTCTCAAATATTTTCCATGGTTCAAAACTATACTTTCTTATGCTGCAGACAGATTTTTCTTCTTAAATTACATCTTTGATCAAGTAATCTTCCTTTTCTGGAGAAACATAGAATTACTCTCTGCATAGTGTCAAATAAAATGCACCGTTCTCAATCTTTTATTCAAGCTATTCAAGTGCCTAATTCCAGCCCAGATTTCATTGTTCCTGTCTTTTACAATTACTTTTACTGGATGTTTTAGTGTAAGCAAAATACTTGTTATGGAAATGTGAAAAGTACAAAAAAGAAAACAACCTTGATTTATAATTCCGCTATGAAGAGAAACCCATAACTCATACATTGTTCTAGTACTTTTTGTATAATGAGTGTGTAAAATATATCACCATATAAAGACACAATTTTCCTGCTTACCTCATTTACATTATATTATTTTTCTTAGAAGACTTTATTTTAATTGAATATTATAGTCTAAGCAATGGTTATAAATTATCATAAGATGCACATTGCTAACCTCGTCATTTTTATTTTGCAAGTCACATTTTCCAAAAGTTTTATTTTATTTCACTTAGTGGTAGTATGATGAATTGCTAGCACTCATACACTTGACCTATTGTTTCTTTTCTTTTAAGTTTTAATTTATTTCCGGTTAGCATACACTTATATTAGTTTGAGGCGTACAATATAGTGATTCAACAATTGTATATGTTACTCAATGCTCACCAAATTAAATGTAGTCGCCATCTGTTAGCTTACAACATTATCACAATATTGTGTATATTCCCTATGCTGTACTTTTTATCTCTGTGGCTTACTTATTTTTATCCAGTTCTTGAAATAGTCCAGTTTTTTCAGCAATGAGCAACATAAAATTTTTCAATTTTTTGTGAAAGAGCAAATAAGGTTTTTTTTTTAACTCCCATATATTGTATTTATTTTATCTATATGGTTAAGCAAAATTGTATTGTACAAAAAATATCTTGAGGTTAAAAATTGAAACCTAAAATGTTTATCAATAATACTTATGTCAGGGTGCCTGGATGGCTTACTCAGTTGGGCATCTGACTTTGGCTCAGTTCATGACCTCACAGTTTATGGGTTCGAACCCCACTTCACTCTATGCGCTGATATCTATGAGCCTGGAGCCTGCTTCAGATACTGTGACTCCCTCTCTCTATGCCTCTCCCCCACTCACACTCTATGTCTCTCAAAAATGAATGTGTTAAAAATTGTTTTAATTAAAAATATAATAATACTCATGTTTTGTTATTTATAGATAGGGGACATAAGTCCTGCATTATTTTTGTACCTGTGTATAACATTTCATATGTGTTTGCTTCATGGTGTTTTGTTGGCCTTATTGCCTTTTTGTTTTCTGATTGCCCGAAATTCGATAAAGGTATTTGGTCATGTATCACTTTTATTATAATTTATCTGAATAACTGGGAGTTTTCAATTTCCTGTATCTCTTCTTCCTTGTTTTTATTTCTTTCCTTTTTTTCTTCTCCTACTCATAGATGCCTCAATTTTTTTCCACTAAAAAATGTAACTGATAAGTACTTGAAGTTTAATATATGAAAGATACTCTAAATCAAAGATGCATTTATATCGAACATGAAAAGCAATATGTGTATGCATTTTCTTTGCCTGTTATTATAAAAAAAATCACTAGATGCACAGAACATAGTAAAGCTTTCCATAAATATTTATGTAATTTTAATCCCCTTTTCATTTGAATAGAATACATCTTAGAGTATTTTTACTGAAATTACTAGAGATTTTCAAAATATTTTTGTACATGTAAATATTTCCTAATTATTAGATGAGAAAATGTGTCCCCATACCTTGGAACTTTCTACATTAAGAAAATGAGGAATAGTCCCTTAGCTAAACAATATGTTAAAATAATACCTATAAAAAAACTTCCTTAACACAGAGCTTAATGAATGGATGCTTGAAAGTTCCCATACTTGGAAACTGGCCCCATGATTCTAAAGCTAACTCTGTCACCACTATTTACATGCTGCTATTTAGTCACTTGGTATAATTGAATTTCACAGTTCTCGTCTTTAAATTTAAGGTCAGAGATGTTGCAGGAGTCTTCTTGCTCTAAACAATTTCAATTATATTAAATAAGTTCAAATATTAACACTTCACCAGGAAGTTTCTTTGGATTTTTAAATTGATTTTCACTTCCTATTACCTTCATTCTTTATGTTTTCTGTCATCTTCCACTGAGACACACCATAGTTTTTTCCTAAGAAAATTTACCCATTCAGTTCCTTTGGAAATTTATTTCATTTATCTCACATATGTGACGTTAGCTACTGGACATCTCTAAGAAACTCTGTTTTTTAGTCCAAGTCTTAGAGCTGGTTCCATTCACTAAGTAATGAGCTACCCTCTTGATTCTAAGTTACCTTGCAATATTACAAAATGCACATAGGCTGGAAAATGACATCAGCCAAATATTACAGAATATTGAATAAGAAAAAGAGTTGGAGTCAATGGTCTTTTAAGCTCTTACAATGATGACATCATATATTTTTATAATTTGAATTTGTCTCCTTAGTTCTTCACTCTTGCGAAAATTTCCTATAGACATGTGAATTTCACTGTTCCTTATTTTGACATCTGACTGTTTTATCCAGTCAGTAAAATATTAAGCAGACACTAAGTATTTCTCTGTCACTCTGTTTTTGTCAAACAAAAAATAACTAACTCCTGCCTTAGTTAAGTTTAAATATGTTCCTCCCTATAAATACTGCTAGCACTAATCTAGTTAAGACAACATTTTCATATGCTACAGTTGTTCATGCAAAATTAATGAATGTTTTATAATAGGAGTCATTTTATTCAATATTCATATATAAGTTACTCTCTTTTTTCTGGCAAGCCAGAATCTTACTGAATATTGAATAAGAACTTGTCCTACACTTTATATCAAGCATTTTTATGAATTGAGAAAAATGGATACTAAATGTATAAAAGTTAGGTAGAAACAGTAAATAATCATTCAGTTTTCTTGGTTGACTTATAATACAAATCTTTGTCACATAAAACTTTGAAAGACACGGCAAACAGATTCTCCTTGAGGGACACAAAACTTAGATCTGCTTGTTTTGATTTTCTAATTAAAATTGGTATAAAAATAACACTGCAAGTGCATCATTTTTCTATGTGCTGACATCAAAATCTGTTCTACTTTATGGTCATAATGAATCTGAATCCCTGCTGTAAAGTACAATGTTTAGTTGGACTCTAGGAGAGGAATTCTTGTTAGAGATCTGGAAGTCTAATGATTGACGAACCTGACAGTCTACCCAGAACTTTTAGATCTGAGCTGATGGCTCTGCTCCGGAAGCAAACACCTTAGGGCAATAGATGGCACTTTCTCTCCGAATTTTCTGCATATTAGGAGTGATGTGCACTCTGTCATTTAGAAAAGAGAGATTTCTCTAGCCTCCCAAATCAGGCTTTGGTAGCCTCTTTATAAATTATCAACAGATTATAGTCTTATATTTACACTTTTAATATTATGCAATCCTTCTCATAACCATTAATCTCTGATGAGTCTTCTTCTAAAGATTTGGCCCCAGAGTGCTTTTTTAAAAAATGTTTCGGGGCACCTGGGTGGCTCGGTCGGTTAAGCGTCCGACTTCGGCTCAGGTCATGATCTCACGGTCGGTGAGTTCGAGCCCCGCGTGGGGCTCTGTGCTGACAGCTCAGAGCCTGGAGCCTGTTTCAGATTCTGTGTCTCCCTCTCTCTCTACCCCTCCCCTGTTCATGCTCTGTCTCTCTCTGTCTCAAAAATAAATAAACGTTTAAAAAAAATTTTTTTTAAAAATGTTTCATGTGATTTCATTGTATAATGTGATTCACGTAGATTATTTGTAAAAATTGTTCATGTATTTGACTACACAGGATAACTTGTTAGAGGGGAAAAATGCACAGTCTAGATCATAACACTTTCAGTATAGTTGAAAATTGATGACTGTTATTTAAAAAAATCTACCCACTCTAAAATTTTTTAAAATATAGCTTTATAAACAATTATTGAATCAAAACAAAATAAAACACGAAGTGAAAATAACTCAGAAAATCAGTGAAAAAATTTAGATGAAATATTATGATATATAGACAAAACTCTTAAAGGAAAATGTGTAGTATTTTTTTCAAAGGACAAATGAAAGAGTAAAATAGATGAGCATACTTCACTAAAAACTTTAAATGATCTTGAGCATTAAATTTAGGTAAGCAGAAAAATAATAGTAAAATAGTAAAATAAAATGTGGGAACACTTTTCAGGTAAATTAACTAAAAAACAGTAAACCAAATAAAATCAAAAGCAGGTTTTTTAAAAAATGAATAAAACATACCCTCTGGTAATCCTTTTAAGAGCATGATTAAGATAATTCACTTACTGCATAATTCTTCTTTTAAAGTATAAAATTCAGGGTGTCTGGTCTGGTTCAGTCTTTAGAGCATGAAACTCTTGATCTTACCTAGTGAGTTTGAGTCCCATGTTGGGCACAGAATTTACTTAAAAGATTAAAGTATAACATTTATTTTTAAATATTTTCATAAGGCTGTGCAACCATCACCACAATCCAATTTAGAACATTCCATTTTCTCTAAAAGAAAACTTCATACACATTAATGGTCACCTCCCATTCTGCCCTCTCCTCCAGGCATGAAAAACCACTAATCTACTTGTGTCTGTAGATTTGCCTCTTCTGGACATTTAATTTAAATGGAATCATACAATATGCAGTCTTTTGTGACTAACTTCTTTCACTTAAATAATGTGTTCTAGGGTCATCTATTGATATAATCATATGATTTTTATTCTTCAGTCTGTTGACTTGATGGAGTACATTAATTGATTTTCTTTTTTTTTAATTTTATTTATTTATTTTGAGAGAGAAAGAGAGAGAGAGAGAGAGGCAGAGGGAGAGGGAGAGGGAGAGAAGCCCAAGCAGGCTCTGCAGTCAGCAGGGAGCCCCATGTGGGATTTGAACCCATGAACCATAAGATCATAACCTGAGCTGAAGTTAAGAATTGGACACTTAAGTGAGCCACCCAGGCACTCCAATCGATTTTCAAGTATTGAACCTGCCTGCATATTTATCCTGCTTAGCCATCGTATATAATTCTTTTGACCCATTCTTGGAATCACTTTGCTAATATTTTGTTGAAGATTTTTGCATCTATATTCATGAGAAAGATTCTTTTGTTTTTCCCTTTCTTGTAATGTCCTTTGTTTTGGTATTCAGGTAATACTGGCCTCATAGAAAAGGTCATGAAGTATTCTCTCTGCTTCTATTTTCTGGAAGATATTATAGAAAATTTATAAAATTCCTTTCTTAAGTGTTTGGTAGAATTCACTGATTAACCCACTTGGACCTGGTGCTTTCTATTTTGTAGGTAATTGACTATTGATTCAATTAATTTCTTTAATAAATAAAGGGCTATACAGATATTGTTTCTTCTTGTATGAGTTTTGGTAGATTTTGTCTTTTAAAGAATTGGTCCATTTCATCTAGATTATCAAATTTGTGGACATAAAGTTCTTATTTCTTTATTATCCTTTTGATATCCATGGAATCTATAGTAATAGTCCCTCCTTTATAATATTCTAATATTTATATAATTTATATTTTTGCTTTTACTCTCTTAGTTAACATTGCTTACTGATTTTATTGATCTTTTCAAAGAACCATCCTTTGGGTTCACTGAATTTCACTACTGATTTCCTGTTTTCAATTTCATCAATCTGTTCTAATTTTTATCATTTCTTTTGTGTGGGGGATAAGCTTAGGAATCCCCCGGACTTATACCAATGGGTTAACAAGGCATAAAGAAATACAAAGTCATAAAATGCTCACACCCCAGTTTGGGTAAAACAGATTGGCACTCCAAGAATAGGGAGGTGCAAAGGCACCCCAAAATAGATAAGGGGTGCAGAGCCCCCAGAATAGAGAGGGAGAGGCAAAGGCCTAAAATAGAAATGACACAAAGGTGTCCAATACACGGGTATATGAAATAAACAAGCTTAGATGTTCAGGGTGGAAGCACCCCCAATTTAGTAGTATAGCAGAAGAGCTGCTTTCACAGAATAGGGTCAGGTTAGGTAAATTGGTGAATTGGACTAAAGACCACTGCGCTGCAGGCAAAGCAGCCCAGAGCAGAGATGGTTAACAAAAGAAAAGGTGCTTTTTAACCCTGAGGTTATTTCCCTTACCTGTCTCATCCCCTAGGCTAGCAAAGATAAGCAGGCAGGGCACCTCCTGTCTGCTGTTAACAAACATCTACCCATCTGCCTGGGGCCCAGATTTTGTTTTATATTGACCCAAACCCCAAACACCGTATATCTTCAAAACCCTCATTTCCCCCTCACATCCCCAAGTTATGTTCACAGTTTCTTTTTCTCTTTGTGCACGCCCATCACGTTTGTAAGCCTTCTGATCTGAATAACTACAGGGCAAGGATGCTTATTTGGGGCTCTTGTCTTTTTCCCAGACATTAGCCATCTCTCGTTTTAATCCTGTGTCCACTCTTTTGCTGGCCAAAAGAGAACTTTAGACTTAGAGTCTACGAAACCTTTGTTCTGTTTACTTTGTATTTAATTTGCTCTTTTTCTTCTATATCCAAGGTGGAAGATACGAGTATTTGTTTTAAATATTTCTTCTTTTCTAATATATGGATTCAGTAATTGACATAAACTTCCCTCTAAGCACTGATTTTGCTACACCTGACAAATTTTGATAAGTGGTAATTTCATTTTTATTTAGTTCAAACTATTTTTAATGTATCTCAATTGTTTATTTAATAATTTGGATGAGTAATGTTTGTGAAGTATATTTCCCCCACGTGTCCAGCTCCCAAAGTTTTTCCTCCAGTTTTTCTCACCCTTTTTTTTACTTCTTAGTCTCACTACCCAGTGGCCATCTCTGTATCATCATAATCAACTTATTGGCCAAAGGTTGTGCTTAAGTCCCTTTATCCTGTTAGATCTTTACCTTTACATTGGATTGTGTGCTTGGAGTTTTCAGTCAGAAAGAATTTGCTTTTTTTGCCCCAAACTACTTTTTTTTTTTTTAAGTAGCTTAGAGGTTCTGTCTTTGATCACTCCCATGAGGATACAAGTTCAATCATGCACACAGTCTTCCAGACTACCAGGAATGACAATATAATTTCTAAGTCTGACTTCCTTAAAGTGACCTCTAAGCCAGAGTAGTTTATGTTCACTCAGTGTTTGGTCAGAGGTTATTTTAGGGTCCCTTGTGCCATGAGACTCAAGTCCTTTGTGGATTGGTCTGTGGGTGAATTGAGAAAAGTAAAGAAGAACCTCCTTTGAAGACACCAGCAAAGCTCATCAAAGGTTTGCTGAATGACACCCCATGACCTTTCCTTAAGCGGTCCCTTTTGAAACCATGGAGATTACTTTTGAACCCCGAGGTCCCAATAACATTTTATCACAAATTCATAGAATTAAAAATGCAGACACATACAAGATTGGCAAACATTTTGTTGTAATAGTTTTATACCTATAACAAAGTGCCATTATTTCCTCATGATAACTACAATTTCCTAAAAGAACAAGCATTTTATTACTACAAAGAGTGAAAAGACTATAATGTTATAATAAAATAGGGTCTTAAACTGTATAAACATAAGTTTATGGAGAATTTGTTTTATTTCCATTTTATTTCCCATTTCTTTTTCATTTCTCCTTGGTTGAGGGGAATCTTATCATAGCAACAAGCTATAGTCCAAACATTTTGAACCATTAATCTAGTCCAACTACCTACATGAGGCTTACATTTCATTTCTGCTAAATTACCTTGGCAATCACTTGTCTGTTGTTAAATAATTCATTCATAAAAGCAAATGTTATTGAGTACCATATACCATTCAAAGTGCTTGGGATACATAAATTATAAAATACAAGATATTAACCACATAGAAGTTCCATTCTAATGGACAATAAAAAAGAAAACATAATATATATGTAAATTATACAGTGAACTGTAAAGAAGTAGAACTAGGTAAGAGAAAGTTGAAACAGAATGGGGGAAAACGTGTTCAATTTTATACTAAAATGTCAGTTTTATTTCGAATTGTATGCGTATGCACCTGTGTTCACACATATATACACACATACACATATGCTGACATGTAAACATATGCTCATATGTATATATTGTTCAATCACCTACACATTTATTAACACATGTATGTCTATTTGTGTGTATGTGTATGTATATTTGTAAGTATGTGCACATATACGTATATATGTATACATATATATAATCACTCTATCTCTTAAGCTTTAATGATTTTACGTGTATATATAAGCATATCCACACACAACTTTATCTCCTAAACTTACAATTAATTTCATTAGGACTCATAATCTCTTAAGTTGTTATTAAAGTTTATATATTCTGAATTTTGTTTTTCTCTTCTTCCACTATATTCATCTTTGTGCTATCTCTTTTCTGTCTTTTATTTATTTATCTATTTATCCATTATTTATTTGTTTTAGTGCTGACACTTCTATAAATTTCTCTGGTCCACCTTTTTCATTTAAGCTGCTTCAGCTCCTTAGAGTTCTGTTTCCCATTTTCTTTCCTTTCAGATCTGACCTCTTACTTCTGCCTTATTAGTTGGTATGTCATTCCTTTTATTTCCCCACTCTTCTTAGTGGCCTGTAAGAGATGTGGAATGTCTAAAATTGTAAATCTTATACTTCTTTTTGCTAGCTTTTAGTAGGTCATGAATCTTAGATGAGCTGTCCTTCTTATAACATAACATATAGCTCTTTTTAAAAATATTTATATGTTATTTATTTTGAGAGAGAGAAGGGGAGTGCAAGCAACAGAGGGGCAGAGAGAGAATTCCAAGTGCTTTTGTGCTGTCAATGCAGAGTCCAACAGGCCTCAAACCCATGAACCATGAGATCATGACCTGAGTGGAAATCAAGAGCCGGACGCTTAATCAACTTAATCGACTGAGCCACTCAGGCACCCCAACATATGGCTTTGAACGTGAACTCCATGGGACCCTTCTGTTGTCTGCCTGCCATTCCACTAAAATGCATTTTTTACATACTATAGGTATTATGTTTATGTTAATCTCACAATTCTATAATGTGTGCGTACTGTTGTGTGAAAAATTTTTATTAATAAACTAAAAATCCTATCTCCTGACATCAATGTTTTTCTTGTTCTTTTTTTTTCCCTAAGTACTCCCAAAGTGGGGCTTGAATTCATGACCCCAAGATGAAGAGTAGCATGCTCTACTGACTGAGCCAAGCCAGGGCAGATGCCCTCCAATGTTTAAATATATAAGCATTTATATTGAACATAACTATTTTTTTAGTAAATGCATTGTAAATCCTTAACTTGATATTGCATGTATATACTCCTAATGGTTTACGCAAGTATATTTTCTGTGACAAGATGTCATAGCACTCATCCACCTTTCTTTCTTTTTCTCTTGGTTCAAATTATACCTTAAGTAAGTTCACAATTCCTCAATGTCACTGATTTTTCCCAATGCAATGTATGTTAATTCAAATGAATGCTACAAGTAAATTTTCAGTGATTCCACAATACTTTTGTTTGGGTTTAAGATCAAATGTTATGATAATCATTAAAGATAATTAAATGCATAATATAAAAGAGCAGGAACACTTTATTAAATGGCAGTTGTTCCTTCTTTTATTTTCTTCAAACAATACTCCTATAATCTATGTTTTTACATTATGCAAATAACCCCACATGTTCAATAATAGCCTTTTAGAGAAGATAAATAAATTCTCCAAAAATTGGCCACAGTAATGGTCCTCATTCTTAATCTCATCTATGCTCCATATGTCAGTAATATTAGTAAAGTTGTTATATATGTCAATAAGATTAGTATATTTATTATATATCCACATATATCCAGATATAGACACAGATATATGTTTTAACTTCCCGCTCTACTCCCTGAAGGATTTACACATAGTATTAGTGCTTGCTTTGATTTTTTTAATGCAAATATCTGTCTCACTTTGTTAACAAGAGAAAGTGGATCATTTCCCTAATAAGAAATTACCTTTACAATTTATCTGTAAAGTGTCATACTAAAAACAGGTATTACAAGATTATTTTTATTGAATTATATTAGCCACAGAGCCTTTATTGGAACATATTACTTTAGGGCTTCAGTCTGATTTTTAATGAATATAGGAACTGCCTTATATATTAAATATTTAAATTGTTTACATATACAAGATTGATCATCCCTACTTTAATGATCTCTAGAGACAGATGAGTGTAGAAATATCTGATAGAATCTGGCAGTGATATTTTATATTATGTGATCCCCAATATGCTTCAAGAATCACAAAATGTATCAGCCTATACTTGATGCAGACAGCTTTCACAGAGAACTCACCATGATTCTCAAGTCCTCTCTCACCAAATCCATTGATTTCCCATCACAATACTGTAACTACTCATATCTATTCAATAAGAAGTTGATTAAGTTCAAGGTCCAGTTTATCTGCAGAGACTGGCTCACTAAGTGCTATTTTATTTATTGCTGAGGACCTCATGTCCGAAATTTTAATATTATAAACAGACTCTGACTTGAATCTTTCCTCTCCATACCATACAACAAATACCCTAAACAATCCTCACCATTATTAACCTGTAGACTTGTTGACTATGACTGTAGTAAACCCTAAGGATCTGGATCTCCTGATCTTAACATAGGTATTTTTTTCTAAATTAACCAGAAGAAACAAAGGCATTATGTAGATATCTGGACATGCAAAATTATTCTTTTTTTAAATTTTGTTAAATTTATTGTTTTGAGAGAGAGACAGAGTGCGAAGGTGGGGGGGGGACAGAGAGAGAGGGAGACACAGAATCCTGAGCAGGCTCCAGGCTCCAAGCTGTCAGCACAAAGCCTTACGTGGGGCTCGAACTTATGAACCACAAGATCATGACCTGAGCTGAAGTCAGTCGCTTAACCAACTAAGCCACTAAGGTGCCCCTCAAAATTGTTCTTAAATAAAAAAATCTCTTGATGAATAACATAATAAATTTGGAAAACTATTCCATCTCCTGAGAGTTTAACATTAAAATTATTTAAAATCAGATAATCAGATAATACTATAAATAATATTGTGCCTTAAACTTTACCTCATGTAAATACAAAACATAAAATAAAACTATAGTGTAGGTATCTTCTCAATGTTTGGCAATCAGTACTAAGTTCTGATAAAATGTTCTCCTGCAACAGATATTAAGGATAGTGACTTACATAGTCATTCAATATGTTATGCAGTCCCTGGAAATATGGTATTTTGAGCCTTCCTCTGTATAATGAAGAGCACTTTATTTTGAAGGTGATTAGGTTATATGCAAAATGCATTGCATCAATATTATATGTTTTGTGGAATGAGGAATATCATGAGATTGTGGTCACATGATGCTGTGGGTATGAGTCTATGTTGTGCTTCCTACCAGAGAGGTTAGTATTGAAAATAAGTAAATCTTAATCTATGTTCATATCAAAGTGTTTTGGTACATTTTTAAATACACTAAATTTTTACTTATGAGTCCATAATGATAATCACAGGAAAAATGATAATAACAGAAAAAGACATAAAATGACAATAAGAGTATATATAATATAGTAAAGAAATGAAATGGTCACATTTGTTTTTCTCCTAGAATGAAAATAGTGGAATTTCCCAAATAGCTATCATTAATAGTTTATGGATAAACTATTCCATCAATAGAAGCCTTCTGAAATCACTACAGTTGTTGATAATAGTTTAATACATTCATTTTTAGAAACTACAAGCATAAATCTTTACATATGAATATGCATAAATGTTTGTTATTGTAAGCTATACATTTTAGCATATTATTAAAAAATATCTTCCCCCATTTAATGAATTTTATTCATGACTGTGAATATTTCTTTAATTTTGAGTTATGAGCAAAACACACTTAGAGCAAAACATACTTTATAGCTTTAAAATAACATTAACTTTTTTATGTTTAACAGCTGTGTTTTATAATGTTTATATTTTGAATTTATCATGGTGTGGAATTTAAAGGTTGGGAAGAGCATAAGAAATTATCTGTTTGAGGGGCACCTGGGTGGCTCAGTCAGTTAAACTGACTCTTGGTTTCGGCTCAGTCATGATCATGGATGACTTCTAGCCCTGCATCAGCTCTGTGCTGACAGCACAGTGTCTGCTTAGGATTCTCTCTCTCTCTCTCTCTCTCTCTCTCTCTTCCTCTCTCTCTCTCTCTTTCAAAATGAATAAGTAAACTTAAAATAAAATGAATTATTTGTTTGAGTGAAGTGTTTAATCCCACCTATGCTATCTGCAAGGGAAAAAATACCCCCGAGATTTCAAGGTTGTAAAAATGAATAATGAGTTATCTGATGAGGTAAAGTACTATTATTATATAATAATATATAGTATACTTTTATATATCTTATATACACATATGGTATAGTATGTTATGTATACTATACAAGTAAATATATATGTAAAATAATTACTATGGTAGTAAAATAGCAGTTTATAAGGTGCAGTGTCGTCAGGTAATTTTTTTTTCAAAGTCTCTTGTTCAGCTTATTATAAAACCTATGACTCTTGACTCTTGGTTCAGATCCCAAATAATTGGTGCTTTTTTTATTTTTTTTTAATTTCATATTTCATTAGGTTTTTGTGAACCAACACTTAGTATTTCCCCTGAACTCTCAACATAGCTGTATACACAATTTAATAAGTTCAATATATTTCTAACCCTCTAATACTTCCTTTTTTTCCTTTGGCTGACCCTAATAAAGACATAAGCCTCATTGCCCTCATGCTTCAGGTTAGACTGAGACACAGATTGTCCTTTGTGCCTGTCCTCAAGGTCATCTCAGGACTTCCCCATACTGTAAACCTGGAATTTCCCCTCATATATTCTCTTCACTGTCTTCTGTTATGGATCACTTGATCCCTCTCTCTTCCTACATTTACTTCTTTATTTTGGAGAAGAACATCCATCCTCCACCAGTTTCTGTGGGTACAGGGACAGCAACATTTTGAGACTTTGTGCATCTGACAAAGATTTTCTTTTATCTCCACATTTCATGAATAATTTTGTTGAACATAGAATTGGAAATGCATAATAATGGTTGGAATTTGTTTTCCCTATGAAATTTGAAGGCTTTTCCCTATTTTGTTTTGTCTCTTAGCTTCCACTTTGCTATTGCAAAGACCAGGTACATTCTGACTCTTAATTATATGTGTAAAATCCTATTTGGTCTCTTTGCAAATTTTTAGAGCTGTCCCTTTATCTAAATGTTCAGGATAATTTATTTTGGTGTGGAATTTTTTTCATTTATTTTGTTGGGTAGTATATGGATTCTTTCAAACTCGACTTCTGTGCTAATATTCTAATTTTTAAAAATTATTTTCTTTCCTGAGTTTTCCTCTTGTTTCCATAAATTTCTACTAACCACATGGTCTATCCTCTAATTTGAATATATAATATTTCCATTTTTCCTCTTATATATTTTCCTTGTCTTTTTGGACTATGTTTTATATGATTTGCCCAACTTTAATCTTAAAAATCCTACATTAATTTCTCTTAAAGTCATATTTCAATTGAAAAAGACAATTTCTTGGTTTGTTTTTGAAAATTCCTTTGTATAGAACTCTTTGGTATTATTTAATAAATGCAGTATCTTTTACCTATCTAACAAATGTGAATTATACTTTACATGAAATTTGCTCATTGTCCCTGTTTCCTCTGAAATTTATTTTTGTCTTCATCTTTCATGTTACTGAATTTTCTCTGTTGCTGGTGATCCTTGCCTATTCCTTTATATAGTTTTAGTCAGATTCCAACCAGAAACATCAAAAAATTTTAAGTATTTTAAATAGATGGAATTAGTTCAGGGGATCAGTTATACATATAGTGGAATATCCAATAATGCATTCATAGGATAATGCATCACTTCGACTGAATCCAGCTGAGTCAGCAGCATGGGGACCTATAAACTGCTGTCTATGAGGATGAGAATAGGGGACCCAGCAGAGTGAGAAATAGTACAGAATGAATTTGAGGGCAAAGTCCTAGGAGTATATATTAAATTTCTTCAGAGAAATAAAACAATAGGCTATATCTATATAGATGTAGGTGGAGATAGAATAGATATAGATGATGATATAGATGATATAGATAGAATGGGATTTATAATGAGAGATTGGCTCATGTGATCATGGAGACAGAGACACCACATGGTCTACATAATGCAGGCTGGAAAACTAGGAAAGATGATGGTGTAAGTCTGAGTGCAAAGACCCAAGAATTGGGAGGCGAAGGTGCAATGTGTAAATATCGGTCTGAGTCCAAAGGTCTGAGAGTGATGATATCAAAAGGCAAGAGAAGATGGATGTCTAAACTCAAGCAGAGAGAGCAAATTTGCCCTTTCTCTGCCTCTTTGTTCTACATGGGCCCTCAACGGATTGGAAGATACCCTCGCACAGTGGTGAAGGCAATTTTTGTTTGTTTGTTTGTTTTGTTTTGTTACTTTTTTTTTTTTTTTTTTTCGCTCAGCCCACTCATTCAAATGCTAATCTGTTCTAGAGACATCCTTGCAGACAAATGCAGAAATAATGCAAATAATGTTTTACCAGCCATCTGGGCATCCTTTAGCCCAATAAGTTGACACGTAAAATTAACCATCACAAACTAGCACAAATATTTTTAAAAAGTCATGAAAAACTGACTGGAAGCTCTCTTGTACATGGGCAAATTTTGTCTACTGGTACATTTCACTATAGGCCAATGTGATGTGAGGCAGACAATTTAGTTGATTTCTCCAAAATGCAATGACTAACACATCATTTTTTCTATGAATGATCTGTGTCTCTAGAGGCAAATCCTTTAACCTCCTTCCTGGGGAATCTAGGCCAAGTTGGAAGCAAAGCTTGAGAAAATGGCTAAGGAAATCACAATTCATCAGCAGATATTCACTCAATTGCTCCGCTTTTGCCTATTACCAAAGCTCTCTTTACACATGCCTGCCTGTCTGGTTTTCTTTCTGGTTTCCCATCTACAAAGAGTGAATTCGCTGTCTCCAACTAGTATGGTGGAGCAAAGGATCTGGTGAGTGATTTAGTAGCAAAGAGGTGGAGTTTCAACCTCTCTATTCAGATTTTTCAATCATCTATCCTCATTTTACATTCATTTCTGCTCTTACATTCAGAAGTGACTCCAGTTACTAAAACTTTCTGGGGTTCTGAGACACAAACAGGTTACCTTTTGTTGAAATCTCTATAAACTGGTGTGTGTGTTTTTTTGGTCATTTTTTGTTTTTGTCGTTAGTACCACTCTCATTTGTTCATTCAGTCTCCATTTTCCATCTTGTGTTCGCTTACCTCATTGTTCTTAGTTTCTCTAGAATCTGATGGATTTATGACCTTTGTTCCTTTGCTTTCACTTTAGTGGGAATTCAGAAATGAACAGAAATAAATGTGATATTCAGAAACTGTGTTTTTGCTGCATAGGTAACAACTTTAACAAACGAAACCTAGTGACTGCTGCCTTTAGAAACTAGACCGGCCTTAGCAAGTTTCATAATATTGCAAAATATGTTATGTTTCTTTAATTCAAAATTTCCATACAACTTTGATTTTTTTAAAAAAAATTAATGTTTATTTATTTTTGAGACAGAGAATGAGCCGGGTAGGGACAGAGAGAGAGGGAGGCACAGAATCCGAAGCGGGCTCCAGGCTCTGAGCTGTCAGCACAGGGCCCGATGCTGGGCTCAAACTCATGGACTAGGATCATGACCTGAGAGCCAAAGTCGGATGCTTAACCCGACTGAGCCACCCAGGTGCCCCACAACTTTCATTTTTAATGTTCATCTTCTAATCATATTCTCATGTCAAGATTGTAGAAGTCTTACCAGAAACGGGCATATACATGGGAACTTTTCTCATTTGTTTTAGAATACAACATACATCATTTCACAAATGCTTTGAACTCAGGAATAGTACAAATACTGCTTTTGTGTTAGCTTCTTTAATCTAATGTTTCTAACAGAAAAAAATAGCATATTGTGTGGGTGGATGAACAATATATTATTTCCACCTGTATTTGTGTTTGTCCACTGATGACACACTCTAAGAAATTATTGTAAAAGTGCAATTTCTCATGATAGACTTGGTTTTCCTAAGTTTTGCCAAACAATTCATGCTTCAGTACTTAAATAAAATTTAGTCAAGTAATTACACAGCCCACTTTTGCTTTTTTGATTACTAAGAATTATATATCATTGTATACTTGTGTTTATACTTTTGTTTTGCCTTAATTTTGAAGACAGAATACACCTTGGACAACATACTAACACTAAATGTAGAAATTAAGAATTTGAGTGATGAAACACTAAATCCTACCTGAAACGAATATTATACTATATGTTAACTAACTAGAATTTAAATAAAAACTTGAAGCAACAAAAATAATAATAAAATAAAAATAAATAAAAAATTATATACAAGCAAATAAAAATACCCCATTGTGAACTCAATTATCTTCCCTGTCTGGAGTATAATGTCTTTATTTTTAAAATTTTTTAAATGTTTATTTATTTTTGAAAGAAAGAGAAAGAGAGAGAAAGAGAGGGAGAGGGAGAGAAAGAGAGAAAATGCAACTGGGGAAGGGGCAGAGAGAAAGGGAGACACAGAATCTGAAGCAGGCTCCAGGCTCCGAGCTGTCAGCCCAGATCCCAACGCAGGGCTCAAACCCACAAACCATGAGATCATGACCTGAGCCGAAGTTGGACGCTTAAATGACTTAGCCACCCAGACATCCCTGGAGTATAATGTCTTTTTAACAGCTAAAAATATAGTTTCTAATGTTTTCTAAAATAAAGGTCTTGGAGTTTTATTGAAAAAAAAGGGTGAACTGGCTTGAAAATATCAATTTAATATTCGGAAAAAAAATAGTTGATGCATACATTTCCAAAACTTGAGTATGTATAAATTGTTTGCTTAAGCATTGTTCATCATCTAACTCAGTTTTATCAGGGGTGGTTACAGAAGTGGAAACATTATTAGCTTGCATAGACTTTAAAAAAAAATATTACTGTTTTGGTATAGTTTGTGCATACTGAATTTCATGCTAATTTGAGTGAGAAGTTAACACACATGTCCAGATGCCTGTCTACATTTGGAGAACTAGAATAATTTTCTGTATCAAGGAATACTGTCTCATATAATACAAAGAACATTACTATTTTGTCAGTGTGAGGGAAGAAGGTTTGGTTAAGCTCTGTTTGGGTGTATTCCATTGTCCTGTCCTCCAGTCCAATGATTCTATCTTCTGCTTCATTTAGTCTGCTGTTGAGCTCCTCTAGTATAATTTTCAGTTTTGTTATTGTATTCTTCAGTTCTGTGACTTCTGTCTCATACTTTCTTATATTTCCTATCTTTTTTTGAAGTTATCATTGTGTTAATCTATATTTCTATAGAGTTTGTTGAGCATCTTTGTGATAATTACTTTGAACTCTTTATCTTGTGTATTCCTTATATCTGTTTCATTAGTTTTTTTTTTCTGGAGTTTTATTTTATTTTATTTTTTTATTTGGAACATATTCCTCTGTCTCTTCATTTTGCTTGAATCTTTGTGTTTGTTTCAGTGTATTAGGAAAAATGACTATCTCTCCCAATCTTTCAGATGTGGCTTTGTGTAGAAGATTAACCTCATCATTTAACCTTACCCTAGCTCTTTGTTGTCCCTCAAACTTCCCATTGTCTAAGCAGCCTGTTTCTTGGTAAGTCCCAGTTGTTGTGGGTGTGTCAAGAATTGTGAAAGTTCCAGAGAGAGGGACCTAGCTGAAGGCTGATTGGATGGTAGACTTTCAGATATCAGCTTTTATTTTATTAAAAATTTTTTTTAATGTTATTTATTTCTGAGACAGAGAGAGACAGAGCATGAGTGGGGGAGGGGCAGAGAGAGAGGGAGACACATAATCAGAAGCAGGCTCCAGGCTCTGAGACGTCAGCACAGAGTCCGACACAGGGCTTGAACTCACAAACCGTGAGATCATGACCTGAGCTGAAGTCAGTCACTCAACCGACTGAGCCACCCAGGCACCCCAGACATCAGCTTTTAAAGTATGTGTTATACAAATCCTGTGGGACTGAAATTGTAAACTCTTCTGGCCTCTAGACCAGGTGATCTGGAAGTGTCTCCTTAGCTAAAGTCACAAAATTAGGGGTTCCAGGTGAATGTATGAACTTCTTTCTGGGTGGTACTGTTGAACTGTAATGAAGCCAACCAAGGGTACAAAAATGGTATCCCGTAGCTTACACTTACATAGCCTCTAGATGTGTGAAAATTATGAAGTGAGTTTCTCAGGCTAAAGCTTGGTCAAGTAGGTAGGTTTTATTTCACTGGGAGTCTGTTTCAGTGTGTGGTCTACCCTGGGGTGTACTAACATCCTAAGAACTGTCACTGCAATTGTTTCAGACCCATAGGGCTCAGAAACACAATCCTTCTTGACCATCAGAGCCAGGCACTCAGGGGCATCTCCTGTGTGGATTTTGCATGCTGGCCAACTTAGGCAGGGCTATGGTAGAGTGGTACTTGTGGGCATGGTGTGTCCACCAATGCTGGAAGATTGGAGGGAGAATTCCAAAATTATGCCTGGTAGTATTATTATTAGTAGAGTAGAAAGTGCATGCCAGGGTCTCCATCCCTAGAGAGAGTCCCAAAAATCTCCTGCCCTTGAGCAGATGCTTTAAAAATAACAAATGAGGGGTGCCTGGGTGGGTTAGTCAGTTGGGTGTCTGACTTTGGCTCATGTCATGATCTCACAATTTGTGAGTCTGAGCCCTGTGTCAGACTCTGTGCTGAGAGCTCAGAGCCTGGAGCCTGCTTCAGACTCTGTGTCTCCTTCTGTCTCTGGCCATCCCTCACTAGTTCTCTGTCTCTGTCTCTCTGTCTCTGTCTCTGTCTCTGTCTCTGTCTCTCTCTCTCTCTCAGAAAATAAATGAAAAGATTAAAAAAGATTAAAAAATAAAAATAGCAAATTAATCTCCTTCACTTATGGTATAGGAACTTTTCAAACTACTACCACTTTGTAGCTGAGTTCTGGCATCAGTGAATCTGTGCATGAACCATTTAAGTGTGTAGTTTCCATTCCGTACAGCCCTGTGGCTTTCCTGGATGTATACTACTGTTGGTTTTTAAAATCAGACACTTTGTTTCTCCAGTGAAGGCCCACAGGTGTTAGGGTGCCTGATGTGGGTCATAAACCCTTTACTCTTCAGGAAGAAGTTCTGTATTTATAGGATCCCTCCTGACTGTGGTTTGCTATGCTAACAACATTTTTTTTTTTTTTAGACCTCTCTGCTTTCCTATGGATCTCAATGTGATCCTTTTATCCTTTGTTGTGGAGGAGCTGTTCAGCTAGTTTTCAGGTCTTTTTCATAAGGAATTGTTACCTTTGGAGCTGTAGATTTGTTGTGTCTGTGGGAGGAGTTAAGTTCAGGACCTTCAAGATGCCACCGTCTTGAACCACCACTCTGTTGTGTCTTTAATGATTATTTTGGAATGGAGGAAGGCAAAACATTAGATAAAAGTAAAGCATGCTTGGGGCGCCTGGGTGGCTTGGTCGGTTAAGCGTCTGATTTCGGCTCAGGTCATGATCTCACGGTCCGTGAGTTCGAGCCCCGCATCGGGCTCTGTGCTGACAGCTCAGAGCCTGGAGCCTGTTTCAGATTCTCTGTCTCCCTCTCTCTCTGCCCCTCCCCTGTTCATGCTCTGTCTCTCTCTGTCTCAAAAATAAATAAACGTTAAAAAAATTTTAAAAAAAAGTAAAGCATGCTTATTGCATTACATTATGAGCCAATTGCATTAGAAAGATCCTTATTATCCCTTGGAATCAGAACATTTACTCTGGTAACACAAAACAAAGGGTTAAAAGAGAACAGCTCAACAATGTTAGTTTTAATACTTAAGATGAGGAGCCAGTTTGCCCCAAAAGCAAGTAGGTTCATCAGAGTCCTAAAAACTAAGAGACTACACTGGGGTTCAAGTCCCTCCATGTTAGTACCTGGGATAGTTTGCATGTGTTCCTTTAGATTTTGAAACCTCATTTCTCATTATTAAATGGGAAATAAAAGTAAAGCTTTCACTCCAGCAGAGTTTTTATAAGGATCAAAGAGAAATGTATATGAAAATGCTTGCAAATTATAGACTCAAGAGTTAATTCATGAATATTAATACCAATTCTGTATAAAATATTTTACAACTTATATTTGTTTAATAATTTCAATTTATTTCTTTTTTCAAATATTCTCTCACATATGTGCCCATAATAATATGTAATAGATTTTATTATTCCTGATAGGGAAAAGTCTGTTAAAAGATGGCCAACAGGACTGCTAGGGAAATTCCCGTCCCCAACTGAAGACTCCCCTTCAGGGTTCTTCTTCCCACCCTGCTTGCCAAGCTTGTCAATGCGGGAGTAACAGACTATAAATTGTCTCCCATTCTTGTGCTCAGGACTCAGGCCTCTGGAGAGTGATCACCTCTGAGCCTGCCAGGGTGAAATAAATCTCCTGCCTTCCAAAGTCTCTGAGTTCCTCCGCTGGGTGATCCAGACCGGTTTCCATAACATTCCCATTTCTTAGATGAAGAAAGGGATAACTTTTCAAAATAACATATGACAGATATATCCAGTGTTAAAATTAATATTGTCATTTAGTGCTCCATTTCTCTCAATAGCATCATCACGTTCTATAAAAAGTTTTATTATAGTCTTGCTTAAAAAGCTTATGAAAAGAGTATTTTATATACACACACATATGAAAAGGGAAGTCATATTTAGTTAGCTCTAGTGCATGAGCCATTTATATATTTTATAATATCCAGTGTTTCTATGAATCCATGTTTTTAAAAAATACACATTGTAAAGATAAAATTAAACATGAGAATATTTAAATGACTGTCCAAAGTTACACACCTACTTACATCATAGAACAAGAATATAACCTCAGATTTTGGACTATGAAACAACCATCACTTTTGCCTGTATCCACTGTCCTCTGTAAATGGTGCAAAAACTGGCAAGTGGACGATGGTGTTTTTGTTTCTTTTGTTTTTGTTTTTAGCCCAAGGCAAATCACTTAAACACTCTGAGCTCTAGGTTCTGGCTACTCTTCCCACTTCTCAGTGTTTTTTGTTTGCTCCTTTTGAGATAATATGAGGTCATAGAAAAAGCATTTTGTAAACCCCAAAGTTTGTACATACACTTTGTGACACATGAATGTTGACTCATGGAATGATGTCAGAAAAAGAGAACCTGACTTTAGTTTCAACCCTGTATTTATTGTGTTATTTTCATGCTAACTACGTATTTCATATGACTTGGTGAGGTCTTATTTTTATTGAAATAAATTTGACATACAACATTGTATAAGTTTAAGGTGTACAACATACTGATTTGATTCATTTTTATATTGCAGTATGACTGCCATTGTTACCACTTACCTGGCACCTCTATTAAATTTGTCATTATCATTTCTTTTTTGTGGTGAGAATATTTCAGGTCTATTCCCTTAACATGTTTGATGTTTATATAATACAATATTGTTACCTGTAATCACTATACTGTGCATTAGATCTCTAGGACTTACTTATCTACTATTTGCCAGTCTATGCTGTTAAACAGCATCTCTCCTGTTCCCCAACCCCACCTCCCCCCAGCCTCTGGCAACCACCATTTTACTCTGTTTTTATGAGATTTGCTTTTTTTACACTTCACATATAAGTGATGTATTGAAGCCACAATTGAGTTTCGATTGTTCTTTATAAAATGACATTTCTGCATAATTGTTTTTAAAAAAGGAAAATTACATATAACTAGTGCAACTTTCCTCAAATGTTTTAATTTTACTTTTATGACAGAATCAATTCAGACTTGAATATCAGCATGTTGTGAACTACTGTTTTAATTACCAACAATGAAATGAAATGCAATTCAAATAAAAGTGATTAAATTAAACATACCTATTATTGTTTTGAACATAAAACAATAGAAAGCAAATGCATTTATTTCCAAAGAGAGAGGTAAATAAAATACTTCACAAACTCTTTTAACTGGTTTTGTATAAAAGGATGAATTTCGGCTACTTTACTCAATACAGTGAAATTCTAGTTGAATCTTACCCAGATATATCCAGCTATTATTTAAATATTCCAATGAAGGCTGTTAAATATTAGATAGGTTAATAAATCCTAGTCTCTAAACATGTGGCATTTAAATTATAAAATTAAATGGCATTTTGTGGTTAATCAAAATTAATTAATGTTGGAAAAAGCATGTCTATCTGTAGAAGTTTCTTGATAAATATAAACCTGAAAATAACTTAAGACTAATACATTTTAAAATGCAGCATTATTTTCAGAAATACAACTATTTTCCTTCATCTCTAAAATATCACAGATCCTGTAACAGATTTGATAACATTACACATTTTGAAATATATTGAAATGATTTTGTTATAAATGTCACTCATTTAAAAAATCCAACAGGAAGTTAGAGAATGTTTTCCATGCCCCACATTCACTAATTTCAACATTTAATTCACATTGTGTCTTTCAAATGGAAATGTAAGCACCTGTGCACACAGACACAGACACAGACTAATTCAGCAGTAGCAGAATCGCTACCCAATACTTGATAATTTTCCTATAGGTTTGAATATTTATCACAAATATGTTCACCCTTGATTTGCGTCCATTCAGTATTCCTTAAAATTACCAGGTTTTCTCCTAAAATAGTATATATGGGTATGCAGCTTCAAAATGATGGACATTTAATTTCATTAAAATTTTTTTTTAATGTTTATTTAGTTTTGAGAGAGAGAGAGAGAGACAGAGCGCAAGAAGGGGAGGGGCAGAGGGAAGGAAACACAGGATCTGAAGCTGGCTCCAGGCTCCAAGTTGTCAGCACAGAGCCGGACATGGGCCTAGAACTCATGAACCACGAGATCATGCCTTGAGCTGAAGTCAGCTGCTCAAGTGACTAAGCCACTGAATTAGTCTTTTGGGCTGCTGTGACAATCATAGAAAAGAAGTTTTTCATAATTCTGGAGGCTAGAAGTGCAAAATTGGAGTGCCAGGATGGTTGGGTTCTGGGAAGCACCCTCTTCCTGGTTCATAGGCAGATTTCTTTCCTGTGTTCTCACATTGCAGAAGGGGAAGGGAGAGCTCTAGATCCCTTTTATAAGGGCACAAGTCCCATTCGTGAAGACTCTGACATTTTAACCTAATCACTTATCAAAGGCCTCAGCCAATTGCTATCACAATGGAGATTAGTTTTCAACATATGAATTTGGGGAGAGGGGTACACAAATTTAGTCTATAGCAACCACAGTGCTAATAATAAGAAAACTTATTTTGAATATGTACTATATTCTAGGAACTTCTCAGAAAGTTTCACATTTAATCCTTAAAATAACCATTTGCATGTTACTGTTATCCTCATTTATAGGACAAGGGGACTTACAGCAGTTTGCTAACTTGTCCAAGACTACAAAGCCTCTAAATGTTTGAAATGTATTAAAACCTAGAACTCTTACCCTCTTAACTACGATAATGCTTTTCCAGCAGATGTTTCATAGCTTCTAAGATGAGCACAAAAATATTGGAGTAACAAAAATTGAAAAGAAAAAAATATGGATGTCAATATTATTTCTTTGAAAATCATAGCCATCTTGATTCCACATATACATTTTTACCATCTTAAGTAATCAATTATAAATCATAAAAATAATTAACTTTTAAATAATATATTGGATAAAATTTAATTTCCCATGGTGTTTTACTCTCCTTTAGGAAGGAATCTACAAAACCTTGCCTTGGGGGTATATTGTGAGAGGTGAGTGTTAAAAGGTAGCATGAAGGAAGACAGTTTCTATAGCAAAATATTCTACCTGTAGATATGTTCTAAGAAAATAATTGTATTAAGACAACACATTGAGATCTTAGGGTAGGCTGTGAAGATATTTAAATGTAACAAGCACATACCATGCACTGTACAAATATAAACCTCATTTGCATTTTTCACACCGAAAGAGAGTTCTTGGGGATAAATATATAGAAAGTATTAAATTGTGCAAAAGAATATGTCCTATAAAAATGCCATTCACTCGACAGAAGGATTTCAATTTTAAAATGACATCTTTCCTCTGAAAGTATATTAAACCCCCTCCCACGTTTATTATGTTGAGGTAGAGGCAAAGTTTTTACCAAGTCTTATTCAATCTTACAAACTGATTCCAAAACCACTAAGCCATGAAAATAACAGAAGGAAGAGGCCAATCCCTTTATTGCTTTTTTTTTTTTTTTTTTTTTTAGTGGCTAAAGAATTAGAGAAATTGGGGCAAGTCCTTATTTCTAGAATCTTATAACTGCCTTTACTCTGAAGATATGATGGGCACAACCAGCAAAAGACAGCAATAAGTCACAGAATATGACTCAAACTCATGGCTGCAGAGTGTCATGTTTGGAGCGGCACTACTCCTAGGGGTTGTTAGAAAGTAAGATAAAAGAAGGCAGAAGAGATAAAGACAGTGCAGATAACAGAAGCCAGAGTTCAAATTGAATAAAAAAAATCTATATTTTATTAATCAATGAACTAAATATAACTATAAGGTATACTCATACACACCCAGGTCAAATAAAGCTAGCCTGGTAAAATATGTCAAGGACATCTCAATCAACTTTATAAATCAATTTTAGTAATGCTGTTCTATTAGGTTATTATTTTCTTTTAAATCAAAAGCTTTAAGAAAGTAAAAAAGAGACTACTAAAGACTATATATTGTATATATAGTCTCGCATTGTGTGATTTATAGGCCAATTTATGGGCCAATTCTTAAGTTCCAACTGAAATAGTCTTAGGTAACAAAAGGAATTTAGGAATACTATAGATGTAGTTTCTTCCGTTTTAAAATTCTGTATACTGCACAAGTAATTAAACAAGAACCATCTTTTTGTGAGATAAATGTTGCAAAACACTGACTGGTTATTTCCATTTTTGTTTTTAACCAAAATGTGGGGTTTATGACAGTTCCACCATCAACAAGTCCTTTTCCATTTTAATAGTTTGATTTCTATTCAGTATATTAAGTTTGCTCTACATTTTCTGAAGAAGACAGAATACTGTAATGGATACTGTAATAACATAATGGAATGAAATGGAAAGAGAACAGACATCCAATCAGGTAGAAGTGGGCTTGAATTTGCACTGTATTTCTTAATGTATGATGATGGCTGAGGATCTAAACTGGCCTGCATCTCAAATTTCTAATTGTGTAAAATAGGAATAATAGTACCTATATTGAAAAATGTTTATAGGATTTGAAATTCTGTTTATAATGCACTAAAATATGGTTGATGTTGTAAATCTGCACTCTCCAATATGGTAGACTCTAGCTGCATGTGGCTATTAAAAGCACAACATGGATGGACCTAGAGGGTAATATGCCAAGTGAAATAAGTCAGACTGAGAAGGACAAATACCAAATGATTCCATGCATAAGTAGGATCTTAAAATAATGAATAAACAAAATGCAGAATCAGATCTAGAAATATAGAGAGCAAACTGATGCTTACTGGAAGGGAGGATGGAGCGGGGTGGGAGACACAGGCTCCAGTATAGAATGAATAAGTCACAGGAATAAAAGGTACAGCATAGGGAATATCATCAACAATATTGAAATAGTGATGTATAGATGGTAGCTACACATGAGATGAATATAGAATAATGTATAAACTTGCCAAATCACTGTTTTACACCTGAATTTGATAATGTGACGTGTGTCAACTATACTGAAGGAAGAACAAAAAAGCAAATTAAATGTGGCTATTGCAACTGAGGTACTGACTTTCTAAATTTATTCAATCAATATTAGTTTAATTTATGTAGTTCATTAATATTAATAGACTAACCCTAACTTAGATTTTAATTTATATAAACAAATATGAATTGAATTAATATAAATTTACATTGAAAACATTATTTAAACATTTATATAAAATTTGTTGATGAAATGATTGATAGAGGATCTGGTGGTAAACAAATATGCTTGGAACAACTTGGATATGTGAATCTAATTTTTCAAACATAAATTTTATGATATCTAAATAAAAATCAAGCATTGATGAAATATATTGCCTTATTTGCGATTTACTGCAAGTGTATATATAATACACACCAGATTTCAAAAATTTGGCGCAAATCTGATTGTAAAATATTTCTTTAATAGATTGTTGCCTTGATTACATTGGAGATGAAAATAGTTTGGATATATTAGGGAAAATTATATATCTTATTAATAAGTTTGACATGTTTCATTTTACTTTTTTAATGTGGCTATGAGAAAATTTTAAATTGCATATGTGTCTTGCAGTATATTTCTATTGATTATCATTGCTTTGTAGATACTCTTTGTTATTAAGCCTACTGAAAAATAACAAAATTATAATTCTGAGAAAAGAGAAGATACTTGTTTTTTATCTACTGGTCAGTGGGTTTTGGCTTTGGCTTCATATTATGGTCATCTGGAGAATTTTTAAAAATCTCATATGCCTAGATTTCACCACAGAATAATTGCATCCAAGATTGAGAACCACCCTTTTAGAACAAAAAGGAAAAAAAAAAGCAAAAAAAAGCAGATTCTTGCAGCTGGAAAGGGCCAGATCAGTCTCATATGAAAGACCTTTACCTCACTTTAGAATATATAGAAAATCATCCAAGAAGAATTAACTATTTATTCCTATTCTCTTTTCTCAGTCTTCCACAGTGAAAAGACCTATGTTGTAGAATCACATACACTTAAAGGTGGTGGAAAGGACTTTGAAGTAAACAGGCATAGTCGTTCAGCCATTCATTGCAGGCTACCTTCAGTAATCTTCCTGAGTTGTTCACCCAGACTTTGCTTGAGCACTTCCAATGAGAAAAAGGATGGGAGGAGCTGATGGCTCATGGTAGGTTAGCCACATGAAATCACTTGACCTTCTCCACAAACTGGATCCTCTTTCAGTATCCAGTTCTCAATGATGGCACCACTCTATCCACTTAGAAAAAAAACAAACAAACAGGGGGCGCCTACGTGGCTCAGTAGGTTGAGAGTCCGACGGGCTCAGGTCATGTTCTCACAGTTGACAAGTTGGAGACCCACGTCGGGCTCTGTGCTGAAAGCTCAGAGCCTGGAGCCTGCTTTGGATTCTGTGCCTCCCTCTCTCTCTGCCCCTCCCTCGCTCATGCTCTGTCTCTGTGTCACAAATAAATAAATATTTTTAAAAATTTAAATAAAAAATAATTTTTAAAAAGAAAAAAGTAAAAAATTTTTAAAAAGAAAAAAGTTACCCCCATATTCCTCATGTCAAATATATCCAAACTCTCAATTCCTTTCGCTCCTATTGTTCTCAACTCCATCATCCTAGTCAAAGCTACCATGCTTTCTGATCTGGGCTCCTACCTACACCTTCTACTGAGTGCTCCATATCTACTTAAACCTGCTTATGATCAATCCTTTACACTCCAGTTGACTTTTCTAAATACACAGACTTGTGTGACCCTATGCTTAATCCTTTGGCTGGTTTCCTATTTCTCATAACATGAAACAACTTTCTGCAGATCATTCACAAGCCTTGAATCATCTGGAATTGTCTGGTTTCATCCAGCACCACATGCACTTTCCCCTCCTCCACTGTAGGCTCTTCAGGGCTCTCATACCTCCCATGTGCCTTAAAGATACAGGGAATTTCAAGTGGAATTTGACTCACTAAATGCATTTTTAATGAGGAGACAAACAATTTTTCAGGTTTTTCAGCAAAGACACCACTCAAATCCTTTCAAGAGGTTTGCATTGCCATTTAATATAGCCAGCCTCTGGCCATCTTCAGAACTGCTGTGCCAAGATAAATTGTACTGGCTTTGTTCTGATTTCTCTCCTGGGTTTGCCATGGGATACTCTGTGTCCCTTCCCTCATCCTTTAGGCTTCAGTATCTCTTCATCAGGGAAGCCTTCCAGCACCTTTAATTTCCCAAGTGTGCTCTTCCAGAGCATTTCGTATTTCCCCTGAAATGTAGTGCTTGTCCCGACTACATTCATTTATGATATTTCACTATTGGTCTTCCTTGTCATCAAATAATGTGCTCTGTAAAGACAAGGATTGTGTCTATTTTTACTCACTAATGTTTCTGCAAAAGAGATCACCTAGTAGATTTTAGGTATTTGTTAATTTAGTGATTAAATATGTTAATGCATAAATAATATAAATTAATATATGATGTAAATTTACAATTCTCATCCTCTAGGAAATATGGGGAATTCCTGACCACGTGTAATTAGGCAGTTTTATTCTATTTCTGATCATATCAGTTTTTGATCATTCTGATTTCTGGATCCTATTCTATTCTTGCCATATATATATATGTGTGTGTATATATGTGTATATATATATATATATATATATATGACTTTTTATATATAAATGGATTTATTTTTAAGGCAATTTTAGGTTCACAGCAATATTAAGAGGAAAAGACAGGATTTATTATAGACACTGCATCCATACACATGCTCAGCCTCCCTCATTACAAACATCTTTCAGCGGAGTGGTAAATTTGTTAAAATTGATGAACTTATATTGTCATCCGAAGTCTATACTTTACATTAGGATTTACTCTTGGTGTTGTTTATTCTGTGGGTAAAGACATAGCTCCATCACTATAATATCATACAGAGTACTTTCATTGCCCTAAAACTCCTCTGTGCTCTCCCTATTCATCCCTCTCCCCATCCCTTGGCAACCAATGATCTTTTTACTGTCTCTGCAGTTTTGCCTTTTCCAGAGTGACATATAGTTAGAATCATTTAATATGTAGCCTTTTCAGACTGGCTTCTTTCACTTAGTAATATACATTTAAAGTGTCCCTTTAGGGGCGCCTGGGTGGCTCAGTCGGTTGAGCGCCGACTTCGGCTCAGGTCAGGATCTCGCGGTCCGTGAGTTCGAGCCCCGCGTCGGGCTCTGTGCTGACAGCTCAGAGCCTGGAGCCTATTTCAATTCTGTGTCTCCCTCTCTCTGACCCTCCCCCATTCATGCTCTGTCTCTCTCTGTCTCAAAAATAAATAAACGTTAAAAAAAATTAAAAAAAAAAAATAAAGTGTCCCTTTATCTTTTTATGCCTCGGTAGCTTATTTCTCTCTTTAAAAAAAACGTTTTTATTTGGTTTCTTTCACTAAGTAATATACATTTACAGTGTCTCCATGTCTTTTTATGACTTGGTAGCTCATTTCTTTCTGTAAAATTTGTTTTTAATTGATACACAATGTTACATTAGTTTCAGGTATACAACGTAGTGATTCAGCAACTCTGTGGGTTATGCTATGCTCATCACAAATATTGTAGCTACCATCTTCTACCATACAATGCTATTGCAATACTATTGACTATATTCCCTGTGTTGTGCCTTTTATTCCTGTGAGTTACGCATTCCATAACTGGAAGTTTATATCTCCTACTCCCCTGCAATTGCTCATTTTTTTAGTGCTAAATAATACCCCAATGTCTTTATGTACCACAGTTTATTCATTCAACCCACTGAAGGACATCTTGGTTGCTTCCAAATTTTGGCAATTACGAATAAATCTTCTATGAACATCAGCATGCAGAATTTTGTGTGGACACGTTTTCAATTCCTATGAGTAAGAAGCAAGATTGCTGGATCATCCATTAAGAATACAGTAGGCCCCCCTTATTAAAAGTTTCACTTTCTGCAGTTTCAATTACTGTGGTCAACCATGGTCCAGAAACAGATGATCCTCTTTCTGATGTATTATAGCCTAACATTACATCACATTGCCTACGTGACAGACCACACTTCATCTCATCACACAGGCATTTTATCATCTGACATCACCACAACAAGGGTGAGCACACTACAAGAAGATATTTTTAGAAAGAGAGAAAACACATTCACTTAACTTTTATTATAGCATGTTGTTATAATTGTTCTATCTTATTGTTATCATTGTTAATCTCTTATTGTGCCTAACCTATTAATTAAACTTTATCATAGATATGTATGTTTAGAAAAAAAAACATATTATATTATATATATATTATATATATATATATTATATATAGGGTTTGGTACTATCTGTGGTTTCAGGCATCCACTGGGGCTCCTGGAATATATCCCCATGGATAACTGGGGACTACTATATACTTACTTTGTAAGAAACTAATAAACTGTCTTCCAAAGGTGATTGTACTGTTTTATATTCCTATCCTTGTTAGCATTTGGAATTGACACTGTTCGATTTTGGCCATTGTGAGAAGTGTGTAGTAATATTCAATAGTTTTAATTTTTCATTTCCCTGGTGACATATGATGTGGAGATTCTTCTCATATGCTAATTTGCCGACTGTAGATCTTCTTTGGTGAAGGGCTGTTAAAGTTTTGGCCTATTTTTAAATCAGATTGCTTGTTTTCTTATTATTGAGTTTTAAGACTTCTTCGTATATTTTGGATAAATATCTCATGATATTATGTTTAATAGAGTAGAAAGTTTTAATTTTAATGAAGTTCAGCTTTTGTGTATTGTGTCTTTGGTTTTGTATCTACAAAGTCATCTCCATACCCAAAGTCATCTAGCTCTTCTCCCCTGTTAACTTCTAGGAATTTTACAGCTTTATGTTTTACATTTGAGTCTGTGATTCATTTTGAGTTAATATTTGTGATGGGTGTAATGTCTGTGTCTATATTATTATTTTTATTATTATTTTTTGAAGTTTATATTTATTTTGAAAGAGATAGACAAGGGGGAGGGGCAGAGAGAGAGAGAGAGGGAGAGAGAAGCCCAAGCAGGCTCCATCCTGCCAGTACAGAGCCCCATGTGGGGCTCAAACTCCAAACCATGAGATAATGACCTGAGCCTAAACCAAGAGTTGGGCGCTTCACTGATTGAGCCACACAGGCATCCTGTCTTTTTCTTTTTCTTTCTTGCTTTCTTGCTTCTTGCTTTCTTTCTGCATGTGAATGTCTAGTTTTTTCAGCGCAATTTCTTGAAAAGACTATCTTTGCTCTATTGTATTGCTTTTGCTACTTTGTCAAGATCAATTGAATATATTTATGTGGGCCTATTTCTGGGCTCTCTGTTCTGTTGTATTGATCTCTGTCTATTCTTTTGCCAATACTACCTTGTCTTGATTGTTGTTACTTTATGGTAAGCCTTGAAGTTGGGGAGTGTTAGCCCTTTAACTTTGTCCTTCTCCCGCAATATTGTGTTGGTTAGTACATTTTTTATCAAGATTCATTATACATCTTAGAGAAACTTTAACTTTTGTCTATCAATAAATGTAGACCTGAACCTTAAGAAAACTTTATTTCACACCAGAGGGCTGAAAAAGAATTTTACCACTTTTTTATGCCACATAAAATGGCACTTCTCTCTGTGTAAAATTGCCCCTACAATGCACCATCTGCTCTGTGAAATCTGTGCTCCTGGTCAGTTGCCTTTGTCTTTCTAGTCCTTTTACTTAAAATTATTTCATTCCATATTGTGATAACTTTTAAAGAATATATCTTCATTGAGTAGAATTTTATATTACCTATATATGAAATGCCCCCCTTTATGAGAACAGATCAGTATCTAAGAAATTGGCATCCAATGACTTGTGTCTAATTAACAGTTTATATTTTTTCCTGGCTTGTCTGAGTCTCCTTAATATAGACGTCTAGCTCATTTGTTTTTATTCTCTCTCATTTCTTAAAATAATAGCCCTAAAGACTATTAAGTGTCCTTTTATTTACAAGTTTTGTTATTTAGTATTTTCCACTGAAGTAAAATTGACATATAGCATTTTATTAGTTTCAGGTGTACAGCCTAATGTTTTGATATTTCTATTGATTGCAAATGATCACCATGGTAAATCTAGTTAATGTTAATCCCCATACATAGTTACAAAATTGTTTTTTCCTTGTTATGAGGACTAAAAAATAGAAATATTCTATAAACCAGCAACTGCACTAGTAGGTAGTTACCCAAAGGATACAAAATTACTGATTTGAAGGGACACATGCATCCCTGTGTTTATAGCAGTATTATCAATGATAGTCAAACTATGGAAAGAGCCCAAATGACAATCGACTGCTGAATGGCTAAAGAAGATATAGTGTGTGTGTGTGTGTATATATATATATATATAGGTATTAAGGAGGGCACTTGTGATAAACACTGGGTGTTATATGTAAGTGATGAATCACTAAATTCTACCCCTGAAACCAATTTACCATATATGTTAGCCAACTAAAATTAAATAAAAACTTGAAAAAAAATCTACTACCTTAGCAGCTTTCAACTATGCTAGTATTATTAACTATAGTTACCATGCTTTACGTAACATCTTTATGACTTATTTATTTTATAACTAGAAGTTTGTACCTTTGACACTCTTCACACATTTTGCCTACCCTCCACTCCCCACCTCTGGCAACTACCAATCTGTTTTCTGTATCTGTGAGCCTTAATTTTTTTTTTTTTTTTAGACTCCACATTTATCATGTGAGATCATGTATTTGTGTTTTTCTAATTTATTTCACTTAACATAATGCCCTCAAGGTTCATCCATGTTGTTGCAAATGGCAATATTTTGTTATCTTTTATGGACAAATATATTCCATTGTGTGTATATGTATATCTATATATATATCTGTATCTGTATAGATATACATATATATCTATATGCCAACAGATACCAATTTTCTTTATCCATTTATCCATCAATGGATATTTAGATTGTTTCTATACCTTGGTATTGTAAATAATGCTGCAACGGGTGCATATATCCTTTCAAATTAATGTGATCAAATTCTTCAGATAAGTACCCAGAAGTTCAATAGCTGAATCATATGGTACTTCTATTTTTAATTTTTTAAGGAACCCACATAGTGTTTTCCACAATGGCCAATTTATATTCCCACAAACAGTGCACAAAAGTTCCATTTTCTCCACATCCTCTCCTTGTTATTTTTGTATCTTTTTGACAATAGCCATTCTGACATGTGTAGGTGATATCCCATTGTGGTTTATTTGCATTTCTCTGATAGTGATGCTGAGCATCTTTTCATGTGCCTGTTGGCTATCTGTATGTCTTCTTTGGGAAAATGTCTATTCAAATTCTCTGCCCATCCTTTAATTAAATTGTTTGATTATTTGCTGTTGAGTTGTTATTTAGTATTGTTTATTATTGAGCTGTATTAATTATTAAGTTATGCTTTAAGTACATAAAAGGTGACAAATTTTAATAGCCTTGAATTGAGTTGAATCTTTTAGCAATATGTGCACACAGGCACACACACAGACATATACATGTTGCTATATTTAATAAAGTCTTGCATTAGAGTTTATTAGGTTGAATATAAAGACAATTATACCACCATCGTTGGATGAGCATTTGCTTAGCACATATATTTTTCATATATTCACTTTGAACTTTATCCCCTTATGTTTTAGCTGTTTTTCACTTTAAAACATGTGGCTGCATTCATTTTCATTTACTGTTAACAGTCTTCATCTTTTACCAGACAGTGTAGTCCATTTCTATTTTGGTAATAAATGAGAAACTTAGATTCATTTCTGACACCACATTTTAAACCTTATTTTTATCCATTTTATATGAATGGTATTCCCGTTTCATGCTCACTTTATGCACCCTTTTCTTAGTTAATCTTATGTAGTTATTTATATTCCCAAATTGATTATTTGTCCCAATTTGTTTGGAAATTAACATTCTGTTTCAATTATTTTAAATTTATTCTATGAATTTTCACATTCATATATAACCAAGTTAAAAACAATATTTTTCATATTCTCTGGGAGTTATTACTTTAGAACACATACTTTTCACTCATACCTCATGTTTTATATTATCATTGTCCCATATTTTGACCTATCTTAAATTTTTATACACAAAAAACTTATTTAAAAAGGTAATTCAAGTAAGTCAATTATTTAATCTCAAATGTAATCCTTTCTAATTTTTTTTTGAGAGCCAGATGTCCTCTCTGTCAGCATTTTCTTTCTTCTTTTTTTTTTTCTAAGTTTTTTTTTTTTTTTTAATGTGTATTTTTTTTGAAGGAGAAAGAGACAGAGCATGAGCGGGGTAAGGGCAGAGAGAGAGAGGGAGACACAGAATCTGAAGCAGGCTCCAGGCTCTGAGCTGTCAGCACAGAGCCCAACATGGGGCTCAAACTCACAAACTGTGAGGTCATGAACTGAGCTGAAGTCAGATGATCAACTGACTGAGCCACCCAGGTGCCCCAGCATTGTCTTTCTTCTTGAAATGAGCTTTTAAATATTTCATTAATGAATTCTTATTAATTAAAACACATGATTTCTTTACCTAGAAATGTATTCTTTTATTCTTGCTCTTGAGAAATATGTTTGTTAAGTATAGAATTCTAGGTTGACATCCTATTTTTTTCTAACACTTTTAATATATTATTTCACTAACTTTCAGTTTCATTGTTGATTTTGAGAAAAATTTTGCCAATTTAATGTCATTATTTTATAAGAACCTATCTTTTGTCTCTCGACTGTCCGTAAGTTATTCTCTTTGTATATTCTCAAGTTTCAATAGTACTGCAAATATATGAATTCTCTTGTATGTATTCTCCTAGGGATTCATCTTGCCTCCCCAACCTAAGATTCTATATCTTTGGCAAGCCAGAAACATTACTAAGCATTATATCTTTGAATATATTGTTTATATCATAAATTTAAAAATATTTTATCCAGTTGGAATCTCAATTATGCTTTTTCAATTTTTAAAATTACTATCTCTTTGATTCTGTGTGCTGTGTTACAGGTAACTTCATGGCCATTCTCCAATTCATTAAGTCTGTTCTCAGTGGTGGTATTCCATCTATTTAGTTTCAAATTTTTCTATTACGCTTTCTTTTTCTAAGTGTCTTATTTGTTTTTTTCAGAAATGTCTGTCAACATTCAGGTCTCTCATTCTTTTATCAAATTTTAAATTCTTTATTTCTTCAAAATATTAAATGTATTATTTCTTAAATGCATTAAACACCTTTGTTATTTCCAGTCATCTACATTAATAGAATATTTGATTCTATAATTATTCTTTCTGTTGAATTTATTCATACTCATTCATTTAAACATCTGGATGGTGGGTTGATAGTGGCATGCCATTTTTGTTTTAATTTGCATTTCTGTTACACCTATGGCAACTTAAAATTATTTTATTTATATATTCTCCATTTAAAAATACCCACACTTCAAGTTTTATTTCCCTTTTTATAAACAATGTCTTATTTTCTTACATGTTTAGCAATTTTTGATTATGAGATAACAGAAATACCTGGAGGACTAAGTTAAAAGTTTCTTCATCTACAGATGATATATTGAATCTCAGTTATTTTTAGTGTTAACAACCTGGAATCATTTCAAAATTTCAGCTGTATATTTTGTTTTTTTTTGTTGTTGTTGTTTTAAGCTTGAATTGAATCCACAAATGTTTATGCATGTGGGTTTGCATTTAGGAATTCTTAATCAAGAATTCAAACTTTTCATTCTGTTGACAACATAACAGTTGAAGATGGACATTTATCATTCTGTCTCCATCCCTGGATAAGTTTTCTCTGTCTCTGTCTCTGTCTCTGTCTCTGTCTCTTCCCCCCTGGTTTATGCTTTGGAGTTTGGGAAAATGGCAGGTATCTTGGCTTTACATAGGCTATCCAGCCCAATATCCAACCTTGCTTTGATTCTCAAAATTTTCTCCTTCCCCCTAAGTCTGAAATCTATTAAAACTCACCATTAAAGAAGACAACTACTTACTCCAGTGCTCTTTTGTGCGCACAGATTTGGACTGTCTTCTTGATTCTGATGCCAAAGATTTCCATTACTTTCCTACTAGTACAGTCAGCTATTAAAGTATTTTAATCTATTTAACTAATAACTTAAGGAAGCCTGTAAGCTAAAGGAGCCGAAGTTTTATATCAACTTTAAAAAATGTTTTTAAATGTTCATTTATTTTTGAGAGAAAAAGAGACAGAGCACAAATGGGGGAGGGGCAGAGAGAGATGGAGACATAGAATCCAAAGCAGGTTCCAGGCTCCCAGCTGTCAGCATAGAGCCCTATGCGGGGCTTGAACTCAAAAACGGTGAGATCATGACCTGAGCTGAAGTTGGAAGCTTAACCGACTGAGCCACCCAGGCACCCCAAAGTTTTATATCAATTTTTAAGGAAAAGTTACTAATTCCAAGTCTGCTATTCTGTCCTCATTTTCTTAAAATCTTCTGCCTATAGTCACCTCCTCTGCTTCAGGTCTGAACAATTAAAATAATACTCAATGTATATAGTAATAAAAATATGTAATTCCTTAGAGAACTCGTATTCAGAAATTTAATCAATAATCACTCATTGTTTGGTCAGTTGAACCCTCTGGTTTCATTTTCCTTATTGAGGTCTAGGAAACCATCAGTAGAATTCTCAGGTATGTCGTTCCACAGCTTTCATTAACATTGTGCACTTGATTATATCAATTGCCTGAAGTTGCATGAAATGGCTGGTATTACTGACAACATTGCCAAATTATAATTTTTCTCTTCTCTCCCTGATGGCGTGGGTCAGGTTTTAGAGAGGGTAGTTAGCAAAATTTGTTTAAAGTTTCCTTAGGATTAATTTAGTATGAAAAAAATTAGGGATAAAGTTAACTATTTTGCGTTAAAGCCTGGATATCAGCTCTAATTTTAGGATTAGAAAAAATATATATAATTGCTTATCAGAGTATCAGATTATTAAATTGGACAGGATTTTGAGGCCTTGATGGACTTTTGTTACCTTGATGCCCTAGAATCTCATACAAATTGGTGGGGATCTTGCACAAAGTGAGTTTCCAGAGATTATGAGATCACACAAAATCATTCTCAAGCTTATGCTAACTTATTGGAATTATAATGACAGTTTCTCCTTTGGTTTTAATCTTTGATTTTGCTCTGTTTTGTTTTTTGCATGCCTGTGGGCCAAAGTTGAATTCAGGAAAGCTAGTGTATATATAGTGTTTATCTGCTTTTTGATACTATGATCCATGTTCTACCTCTGTTTTCTTTTATGGTTCTTTCTACAAGAATACATTCATTAAAGGTTATATGGAAGACATGAATCCTTGGTGTCCTACTGTTTTCTTTTTATACTCAGTGCCTCAAGTACAGTGCCAATTATCATGCCTAAAACGTAGCTACACTTACCTGATGGCTTTCACATGTTTGTGGTTAACAAGCTCTTTCATGCAGTCTCATTCTATGTTACCTACAGACATGCTTCCAGGTAATATGCTGTCCTTGCCTAAACATCGAACCAAGTGGTTTCACTCCCAGATCCATACTCTTACTAAATTTATTATTTATCCAGCTTTTCTCAGCAATTTTTTCTTTTATATTCTTAGATTAAATAATTTTTAGTAGTTTTTGCTTTTGGTCATCTTTCAAAGACCTTCTCAAAGACCTATAATTTAGTTTTTGAAAATTTCTATATACCATCTCTTTATCTAGATATTCTCCGTAAACAGTACCAGAGGTTCTTGATCATTTATTTGGATTGTTTCAACATCATCTAACTGCCTTCTGTTTTGTTAAAAAAAAAGTGATTCTAAAATTCTTTAGTAGTTTGAATTATAAGTTCTGCCACTTCTGGCCTACTTCCGCATTAGTCTTCCTGGTGCATTCATGTCACTCTCTTCATAAAAACTATACTTCAGTATTGCTTTTGAGCTTAATTCACCTTTAATTTTCATTGTTTCATAGTAACATGCTCGTAGTTATCATACAATTTATTATAACTGTAATTGTTTAAACCCTCATTTTGCAACAAACACATGCTAAAAATACTTTGTATTTAAAACATGAAGTTATTTCACATACAATAAAACTACCTCTTTTATATGGTATATATTATTTCCATAGAAATAATTTTCTCTGGTCTGTCTTCACAAAACCCTAATACTTATCTCTGCTCTTGTGCTCATGCTCTTTGATAATGGCCAGCTGTTTATGCGTCTGCATTGCACAAGACTGTTATTGTCTCAAGGACAGAGACCATGATTTATTCATCTTTATTTCCCTTTCATCTAATACAGTGCCCAGTAGATAGTATTTGTTTGGTAATTGCATGTGAATTGAATTGAAATCGGTTTACAAGTGTTTCTCAAAATTAAAAAGCCAATAACACATGGCTCTCAAATGGTTCTAGTAATTGGAACTGAATATACCTTTTCTTTTCTTAGATTATAGAATATTGTAACATCAATATTGACTTCTGCAGTATTTTAACAGGTGTTTGGATAGTACATGTTATTGCTATTTTAATTAATTATCATCAGACAGATTTTGTATAACTTTTGCATAAACACAAGTAAGGGAAACATTAAAATTACGATTTATTACCACACTGTATTATTTTAAGTTTTGGGCACAATGAGGGATTAAATTCTAATTGTTTTTGATAAAAGGAATATGAGTTCTCTTTACTCTGAGATTTTATTAGGAAATATTATCCCTAAATTTAAATAAATAAAAGATCCCCTAATATTTTTTCTTATTAACTTCTACAACTCAAGCAGAGAGGTTAAGAGAGGGGATAAGGACTCAACTAAAGTAATATATGCTGATTAATAACAAGTTTATGCCTGATAATTCATATTTTAACAAATTAATATAATTAATAATTTTTAAAATTGTTTCTGAAGATGGATAAAGGACTACATTACTGATGATAGGGCATTTTGCAATTTAAATAAGTTTTAATGAAGTATAAGCTTTATTTTTAAATGAAGTAAGTGTACTTGATTAAAGGTATTAGTTCGAAATTTTGGATGCATTACTGAAATTTCTCTTTCTCCCCTCATCCTCCCTCGCCAGCCCCCACCATCTTTTAATAAAGTCTTAAAGTATAACAGACATTTCACATAATAGTTTACTTTCTTAAACTGTGACAGTAGGGAAGAGCCATTTTGTTTCTATTGTTTCCAAAAATGATGAGAAGCTTATTAAAATATAGTTCAATTGATTAAAGATTATACTCTACTGACAGTCACTGCTTCCAAGCATGTTTCTGTCTTACTGTTATGATTTGTGCCTATCTTTGAATCTATTATTCACTGTTACCCCCTCCAGTTTCATGTGCCAGCATATGCATCTCTCAAACAGATGTAGAAGTAGGGTAATTGACTAGGACAGAAATATACTAGCCTTAGGGATGTCAAATCGCCCAGTTTGGGAGAAGAGAGTAGATACAATTTGTATTAGTCCACAAAATTACCCCCTGAAGTTTGAAATGTGTAATCTGCATATTCGGCAGATGCTATGGTCCTCACTGGACTACACCATGGCTCTTTTTAGCCAAGTTCAGATGAGTGAGGACTTTAATTATTATTTGGACATGGAGGCCACATTGGACTCTTCTTTGAGTGTAGAGCTTGTTTGGGATTCTCTCTCTCCCTCTATCTATCTCGTTCCCTGCCCCTACCACCTCCTGCTCTCTTTCTTAAAAAAAATAAAAAATAAAAATAAAAACAAATAAATTATTTTTGGAGGGCTACCTAGGTGGCTCAGTTGGTTAAGCACCCGACTCTTGGTTTCGGCTCAGGTCATGATCTCACAGTTCATGGGTTGGAGCCCCACATTGGCCTCTGCACTGAGAGTGTGGAGCCTACTTGGGATTCTCTCTCTCTCCCTCTCTCTGCCACTCCCCCAGTTGCATTGTCTCTATCTCTCAAAATAAATAAATAAGCTTTGAAAATTATTATTTGGACAGGGAGCTATTGTGTTTAGAGTTAGGCTTATAAAGTAAAAGAAAGCTGGGGTGCCTTGGTGGCTCAGTCTACTGAGCGTCAGACTTTGGCTCAGGTCATGATTGGGTGCAGGTCATGATCTTGCTGTTCATGAGTTGGAGCCCACATCAGACTCACTGCTTTTATTGCAGAACCCACTTAGGATCCTCTGTCCCCCTCTCTCTCTGCCACTTCCCTGCTCACATGTGTTCTCTCAAAAATGAATAAAAAATTGGTCATATTTGTATTTTCTCTTTTAAAATATGTAATACTTGTTTTAAGATCAAATAACACTTTTCATCAGCAATCTAGCTAATTTTAAATGTTGCTAGGGTTTCATTTACAAGGGATGCATGTATTTACTTATATAGTACATTTTATTTTCCAGACAATTTCTATTATCCTTGATCTTATATTTATTTAGCAATATCCCGTTGTTTGCCTTCCTGAGCATTTTAGGATTAAACAATAAAAGCAGGTCTCAGGGGCACCTGGGTGGCTCGGTCGGTTAAGCATCCGACTTCCGCTCGGGTCACGATCTCACAGTCCGTGAGTTTGAGCCCCGCGTCGGGCTCTGGGCTGATGACTCGGAGCCTGGAGCCTGCTTCCGATTCTGTGTCTCCCTCTCTCTCTGCCCCTCCCCCGTTAATGCTCTGTCTCTCTCTGTCTCAAAAATAAATAAAAACATTTAAAAAAAATTAAAAAAAAAAAAAAGCAGGTCTCAGAATTCCATTGGTGTGCACAAGGTTTGACTGGTGTAGCCCAAGTGAAGGCACAGCAAGCAGTTATTCTTCTTCTCAAGTTCCAAGATGACTTGTGTGACCAAAGAAAATTAGGAAGAAGAGATCTATATGCTCCCTTAATATAATTCCATTTATCTACTACTGCTGGTAATGATGTGCTTTCAGTGGTGAAAGATGAGGAGAACAAGGTATACTTTAAACTTCCTGAATATCACATGGGACCATGGGTCAAAGGGAAGAAATTGGTTTCTGTTTCTAACAGTGAGTTCAGGGCAGAAGTGGCCACTGCATGGGATGTAAGCACTCTGAGATTATAAGGAAAGATAATGCATCCTGATAATCTGGTAAGATTCAAGTGCTACCATCTGGGGCATTGCACAGATGATAAGCAGTTATACACCAGACTGTGAAGCAGGAAAACATTATTACATACTATACTTATTTCTATTAAAATGTTAATCCTTCTGATTACTTCTTTACCTTTAAGAAGCTGAAACTTCTTATCACACGAGAAAATAGAGACCAGAAAAGTGAAGAAGCTTCAGAAATATCACATAAAAAATTGGGATACTTCTCAATCAGGTCTTGAATCTCAGACTCTTGTCTACTGGTTCTTTGCTCAATGTGTAAAAATTATAGTGACCTCTAATAGTTGCACAGAGGTTGATGGAAAGTCTTGGTAAGTCCTGTCTAAAGCAATTAGAATAGTCTTTTAGAGACTGGATAGTGAATCATCTTCCACATCTACAAGGGGAAAATTAGATGAGATTTTACATCAGTACAATTACCAGCAATTCCATGAATTTCCTAGATGGATAAAATTGTAGAATATTGAATTTATTAGCAGACTCACACCCTACTAGATATTCTGGGGGTAAAAAGTTTGCATGAGAAAGATAGGGACTGCAAAACCTTATATTTTCATCTTGATCTCAACGGAAAAATTAACACAATATATAACAAAAATCAGCTTGCTAGATTGTACGTGGAAAACTAAATTTGCTATAGGTGCTGAATAGACTGGGAATGTTCTCAGTAATTTTACCACTGACATCTGCAGGACATGAAAGAGTTACGGATTTTTTTCAACTTCCCTACATGCAGGCAATGGCCATCAACACTTCAAAACATAAATGTACCATCCTTAATTCTGGAGATTCCTTTGATGTGTTTTTCACTCTCTGGTTTGATCTGAAATTTGCTAAACATTTCTTATGGCTTTAAGAGTGGATAAAATGAACAAATAGGATTTGTATTTGTTTCAAGTTATTATTTAAGTTCCAGGTAGTTAACATACAGTGTAGTATTAGTTTCCAGTATGGAATTTAATGATTCAAGAATCATCTTATGGATAACCTGACACCTATTATTTCAATATGTGCTGCAAAGTATTTCTTGACTCTTCTTGATTTATTTGATGCTGAGTATCAAAGACTCTTCTGACTATCAAGATTCTTCTAACCTGGCTAAGAGTTTCTCAGTTACATTATGTACTTAGACATGGGCAAGAGGGAATTTGCTCTGCACTTGTAATTTAAACACTCCTAGATATCAGAGGAAAAATATAAAAATATAGCTTTGCACACATATAGACAAGTGGACAAATGACACAGCTGCCACTCAACACTGTCATGGCATAATCTAAGACGTAAACACCCACCCCCATGGGCTCACCAACAAAGTCATCAGGATATCTGCAGCCCTGTGTTTTTATTTCATTTTTTTAATTAAAACATTTTTTTAATCTTTTTTGTTTTTTAGTTTTAAGACAGAGAGTGCAAGCAAGAGAGGAACAGAGAGAGGAGACACAGAATCCGTAGTAGGCTCCAGGCTCTGGGCTGTCAGCACAGAGCCCAACATGGGTTCGAACTCATGAACTGTGAGTTCATGACCTGAGCAGAAATCAGACACTTAACCAACTGAGCCACCCAGGCACCCCTATTTTTAAATGTTTAAAAATGTTTTATTTATTTTTGAGAGAGAAAGAGCACGAGCAGGGGAGGGGCAGAGAGAGAGAGAGAAACACAGAATCTGAAGCAGGTTCCAGGCTCTGAACTATCAGCACAGAGCCCAATGCAGAGCTTGAACCCACAAACTGCGAGGTCATGACCTGAGCCAAAGTCAGATGCTTAACCGACTCAGTCACTTAAGAGCCCCTAGCCCTGCGTTTTTAAAACAAAAGACTATTGTACTCAAATTTAAACAAGTTTTGAATGATGCTACTGATATTGTAGACTGACACTGGTTACAAGTACGGGGAAGTTTTCAAGTGTAGGCCTGCTTAGTTGTCAAAAAAGACTGCTTAATTAACTTGTCAAACTCTGCCTTTCAGATATCATGAATGCACAGATCATTGCATATTAAACTATACATGTATAATTTTCTAATAAAGCAAAACATCAATTTTATTACTTCTCTTAGTGTTCCCATTTCAGAATTTAGAAGAGTTTCTGAACTAACCCAATATTATAAAGTCATGCATAGCAGCTGAAAAACAATTTTCTATGTTAAACAATTAACATTACTCTTAAAATTTGAAAATAGGTAAGTTTAGGAATAACACATGGAAAGCATAGTACTGAATTAATCACATTAACAACTAGAACATTGAATATTAGAATCGTGAATATTTTCATTGAAATGTTTACTATTTTAATAGCTTTCAAATACTTGCATAAAGTTTATTTTTATTTAATTTAGATTTGCAATCCAAATAAATATTCACTAATTATAATTTTCTCTTTGCCTTTGAGTTTTATTGGATAACATCAGATATTTAAAATATCCAGGGACACCTGGGTGTCTCAGTTGGTTAAGTGTCTGACTCTTGATTTCAGCTCAGGCTACGATCTCATGGTTGTGAGAAGGAGCCCTCCTTCAGATCCTCCCTCTCCCTCTCCTTCTGGACCTACCCCTCTCCAAATAAATACTTTTAAAAAGTAAAATAAAATATCTAAACTTGTTTTTTTTGTCATTTGTATTAATTTGCAATTAATTACATTTATTTACATTTTAGAACTTTTAGTGCAATTGTATTTTCTTTTTATATCGGCACTATTCAATAATATAGCCGCTAACCATATTCTTAAACCTAAACATTGAAGCATGGAATATTCTTTCCACTAAACATAACTTTATTTTGGAAGAGGGGCACCTGGGTGGTTCAGTCAGTTAAGCATCCGACTTTGGCTTAGGTCATGATCTCGCAGTTCATGAGTTCAAGCCCCACATCGGGCTCTGTGCTGACAGCTCAGAGCCTGGAGCCTGCTTCTGATTCTGTGTCTCCCTCTCTCTCTGACCCTCCCCCATTCATGCTCTGTGTCTCTCTGTCTCAAAAATAAATAAACGTTAAAAAAATTATTATTTTGGAAGAAATTAACATTTTGCTTTAAACATCGTATTGCGTAATATATTGCTGTTGTATTGTAGCATACATATCAAGAGTCTGTGTAGTTTCTAGAACTATACATAAACACTACTCTAGTCTGTATCAACAGATTAATCCAATTTAATTTATTCTACACATCAATGTAATATTCTAATATTTTTAATATATTATGCAGAACACATGGGTTACAAAGATCCTAAGTAACTCATATTTGATCACTAAATTTAAAAATATATAATGAATAATGTAATTAAAAGTCACCAATTAAAAATGTGTGGAAGGGTGCCTGGGTGGCTCATTCGGTTAAGCATCAGCTTTGGCTCAGGTCATGACCTCACAGTTTGTGAGTTCGAGCCCCGCGTTGGGCTCTGTGCTGACAGCTCAGAGCCTGGACACTGCTTTGGATTCTGTGTTTCCCTCTTTCTACCTCTCTCCCTCCCTCTTGTGCTCTGTCTCTCTCTCTTTCAAAAATAAATGTTAGAAAAATTAGAAATATGTGGAGAATTTTTAAACTGCAAATCGGTTGAGCATGTATGCTATAACTATAACTAAAACATTAAAGAAAAAAAAAGTTAAGAGTAATAGAATCAAATGACAAGTGTCAGAGATTATGATTCCACCCACTCCTGACAGCACTTTATAAACATAGCACACCCCATTAGTGGCTGCATTTATGGTTACACATGGAAGTTGTGGATAAAACTAAGAAATTCACACAAAGAACAGTCCATTCTAAATGCATACTTTGTTGAAATATCTATCATGTCTTCTAATGCTTTAGAATCCTAATTGAAAATGTATTCATATTAGGTTTATTTCTATTCTCAGCTCTGTTAATTTACAGTTAATCTATTAAATATCTAATCATACATTTGGAAATGTTTTCTATTGTTTAAAATATGTATATATCTTGAAATATGCTTTTTTAATGCTCTGGGTTTTGGTCAATTTAAAAAATGTGTGGAGAGTCAAACCTTAATATTCATAAAGGTCTTTCTCTAAAAAAAAAAAAAACAAAACTTTGGATGTTTTCTAATTTCTTTAACTTGCTCCTAAATTCCAAAGGATATAATTCATAATTTTTAAAGAAATTTGTTATTCAGGATTAATATGATATAGAGTAATGTAGGCTTGATAAGAATGGAATTTGCAATCACATATACAGGTTTCTGGCACTATTCAATGTCTCTTATCCTGTAAAGAGAAATCTAAGTCTTTCAGTCTGTCTTGGTATGTATTTATCATTAGCTCAAAGGCCATTACAGAATAAATTGCCTACATATTTAGTCAATTGAATAATATAATATAAAATTTTATAAGTTGATAATAAGGATCCCATAATTATGTTTCTTATATAGTCACAAGAAATGACTAATTTATGAGACAAGAATTTTGAGGAAGGCCATAAAGGATAAATGGCAGATAGGACTGAACTATCAGTGTTATGCAATTTTCTTGTTTACAAATGTTTTATGATAAACATCCTATGTATATAGAATCCAATGAGTAATAAATGTCGAAATGTATCATAGTTGCCTAATTCTCGCAGGTACATTCTACAGTGTCATATAGATTTAAATATGAATCTTAAGTTATGGTAGATTTTTTTAACATTGTGTTTTGCAACCAGTTCCATATTGGTAGGACATTTTCTGAGTCATATCCAATATATGTTGAAAACAATTTGTTTAAAGATATTAAGCATCTGCTCTTTTTTTATTATAGAATTAATAATTGTAGAATTTGGCATTTTATTTTGCATTTAATTTATGGTTGTTTTGTATATATTGATTTAGTTTTCAAATGTAAAAACTACAATAAATATATATGGTATTAATCTTAGGAAATGCTTTGTTTGAGTTCCTGTTTCCTGTGAATAATTTTGATTCTAAAATAATATTACAAAATAATTACATATGTAGAGTAAGGAATATGGCTTATATACATTATACAATAATATTTTAATAGTTTTTAAATAATAATTAGATTTCTAATATAGATTATATATGCATCCATGGGATATGGAGAAGAAAACCAGTGTACCATAAATCCTTAAACAAATATGAATTATTTGAAAATAATAATTATATTCTCTTCAACTCTATGCATTAGATCAGTTATAATCCCTAAGGAACTTCACAATTATGATTCTTCAGACTGTGTTTTGTACTATGGGAGAAGTACCTACTCACAAATCTGTAGTTTACCATGAGGGAAAAGTGCTCATTTTGTGCTTTCTGAAAATGCAAACTAAATTATGCTAAAGGAGATATAAAATTGTGTCATCTACATGTAAATTGGTTTTGGAGCCTAAGGGAGGGATGAGTTTTGTATATACTATGCTATCATAGTATCTACTGGATTAGATTTTATTAAGTACAATAAAAACAACATGTTTTTTTTTACACAAACTAAATTGAAGTGAAGTAGATAATTAATTACTGAAATTCTTTAATTCCTTCACAATGCAGTTATAAAAATAGTAAAAGAGTATTGTTTTTTGAATATTAAAGTACACACTTTTCTTACCCAATGAAGTTTTTAACCCTCTAGCCACTACATAAATGAAGGTTTTAAAATTCAGTTATACCTTAAAATACTTTCCAGTCTGAAACAGCTAATGAAACAAGATTATTTTTACTGTTCTCTTATCTAATCAGAAAGAGCTTTGCTATTGATTCCTTGAAAAGGTCTCAATTTTAGAAATCTTTAGAATTCTAACTAAAAACTTCTTCAAATAGAAATAACACAAATTTCCTTGAAGGGAAAGTATATTTGTTCATATTTTCTTGAAAGCATATTTTAGTTAAAACACTTTAAATATACTATCTTTGAAATGTAAAGACAATACATTCTACAAATATTTGTCATTAGGCTGAGAGTTGAGAGTGGAGAGATCTGTATTTTAGAATATCACCAATCTGATAACTTGAATATAATTTTAAACATCAATTTGCTGTATTTTAATCCTTTATTGATAGTGATGAGACCATCACATGGTGATTAAAAATATACACCTACCTGGGGCGCCTGGGTGGCTCAGTCAGTTGAGCATCCTACCTTGGCTCAGGTCATGATCTCATGGTGGGTGAGTTTGAGCCCTGCGTTGGGCTCTGTGTTGACAGCTCAGAGCCTGGAGCCTGAAACCTGCTTTGGATTCTATGTCTCCCTCTGTCTCTGTCCCTCCCCCAGTCATACTCTGTCTCTCTCTCAAAAAATAAATAAACATCAAAAAAATTTAAAAAATAATATACTTACCCAATAAGAATGTTTGCTAAAAAAAATGCTTATATGTGACAATAGAGGTACATAATTAACAATTTAAATGTATAACTACTATAAACTTGAAAAATATTTAGTTTAACATTTTCTTATTCATAAAATAGGAAACTAAGGCTAAGATCTGGTAAAAAAAATGCACATAATGGAACATAACAAGAAAGTGATTAGACTGGGGTTACAACTTTGAACTTTTAATAACAGAAAATCATGTCCTGTTGCTGAAATGGCTGCTGTCCGCCCAAATTTCTGCTCTCCTTCCATGACATCTAGATGCTATGGAGAAGCAACTACTTACTACCTAGTCACGCTAACCATCCAGATTTGGCCATTTGGTTAGTTCTAGCAATGCAAGTGAAAATAGTCTGCATTATTTCCTGGTCAAAGCTTTTAAAAAGTTAGTATGTCCTTAATTCTCCCATTGCAACAGCTGGACACAGACAATAATGAACCCCTAATGGAGGACAAAACCACAAAATCAAAGATCGGGTTTCTGAAGCTTTCTCACTTGTAGCCTGAACCTTGTCATCTTGAATGAGAAACTTTTATTGTTAAGCCACTGAAATCTTGGGGCTTATTTGAAAATGCAGCTTGATAAACCAATACAATATCTTTTCTTATGAGAGAAAAGATATTTAAATAGAATCAACTCTGCTAACTCTAATTATTTTAACTTCTTCATATATGTTTTTCTTATGTGTTTTACTTATAAGGAAGATAATTTGGTTGAATTCTTAACTCTTTTTTTCCTGAATTATCTTTGTATCATGCCTTAAATTTTATAAAGTAATAAAAACATACAAATTCACTGTCTAATAAATCTTGACTATAGAGAACATATTAATGGTTACGGTGGGGGGAAATATGTTAAACAGCTGATAAGGATTAAGGAGTGTATTTGTTTTGATGAGCACTGGGTTTGTATGGAAGTGCTGAATCACTAAATTCTATACCCAAAACTAATATAACACTGTATGTTAACTAACTGGAATTTAAATAAAAACTTGGAAGAAAAAAATATGCATTAGAAAAAATAATTGAAAAAAGGGAATTTCTGCTGTGATTATATTATTAATAAGTATTTTTGTCTTTAAAATTGTGTTTTTTATTGATATTGATAAATTTTTGTGTACCATTTGGGGCTTAATGTTTTTTCTGTGTTCAGACATTTGATTATCATAGATATGTGATAAAATTTTCATAAAATATTATATTTAAGTAAGAGGTGACACAAATTTATTTTATAAAATGTAGTTATAAACCAATACAATATTATCTCCTTTAAATATGTTAAACTTGGTATGTTTTAACATTAAAATATTTTAAGTAAATATTGATATTTCTGCCTATTTTCTAGCAATAGGCAATCATTTCTGGTTAACATACTGAGATAATAAAGGTTTTCATCGTCAAATCAAACTCAGATGAATATGCAATCTTTTATTTCTAACTTTTTAAATTTTTTTTAACATGTATTCATTTTTGAGAGACAGAGAGAGATAGAGCATGAGGGAGAGGCAGAGAGAAAGAAAGACACAGGATCTGAAGCAGGCGCCAGGCTTTGAGCTGTCAGGTCAGAGTCCGACTCGGGGCTAGAACTCACGGACTGCGAGACTATGACCTGAGCTGAATCTTCGAAGTCTGACACTTAACCAACTGAGACATCCAGGCACCCCTGAATCTGCAATCTTACACAGTATGAAGCTTCAACAATAATTGCAACTATACAAGCAATCAAGAATCAGAGGTAAAACAGAAAGAGATCTGGGACATTGAGGACCTCCAGGGCTTTCCTTCCCATATCAGACATGCGCTCTTTGGCCCAGATAAATACTGGATGTTTCCAAGTTGTTTTGTGTGTGTGTGTGTGTGTGTGTGTGTGTGTTGTTTTATTTCGGACGACTTTACATAGCAGATATTTTTTAAAGAAAAATATCTCTTTCTGGCGCCTGGGTGGCTCAGTCAGTGAAGCATCTGACTTCAGGTCAGGTCATGATCTCGCAGTCTGTGAGTTCGAGCCCTGTGTTGGGCTCTGTGCTGACTGCTCAGAGCCTTAAGCCTCCTTCAGATTCTGTGTCTCCCTCTCTCTCTCTCTGCCCTTCCCCCACTTGCACTCTATCTCTGTCTCAAAATAAATAAACATTAAAAAATTTAAATAAAATCTCTTTCACACTCAAGATCCTCTCCTAGTTTATAAGATATTATTTGGAGAGCAGTGCACATAAATCAACAGATCCTAATTTTGTTTACCATAAGCGATCCTAAATGGGGAGCATCCTGATAAGGGTATTCTATATATCCTTCTGAAAAAACATAATCATCCAGATGGTATAGTTATTAGTATGTTAGGGAGACTATTTCTGCTACCTGCCTTCTTCGCCTACCCCACTTCCAGGAACTCTAGAAAAAGTATGAAGAGTGTGATGCTAAGTGAAATAAGCCATACAGAGAAAGACAGATACCATATGGTTTCACTCTTATGTGGATCCTGAGAAACATAACAGAAACCGATGGGGGAGGGGAAGGAAAAAAAAAAAAAAAAAAGAGGTTAGAGTGGGAGAGAGCCAAAGCATAAGAGACTGTTAAAAACTGAGAACAAACTGAGGGTTGATGGGGGGTGGGAGGGAGGGCAGGGTGGGTGATGGGTATTGAGGAGGGCACCTTTTGGGATGAGCACTGGGTGTTGTATGGAAACCAATTTGACAGTAAATTTCATATATTAAAAAATAAAAAAATAAAAAAAAAAAAGAAAAACATTTACACAAAAGTAGAAAATATAGTAAAAATTTTAAATAAAAGTATTTTTAATAAAAAAAAAAAAAAAGAAAAAGTATGAAGAAATGGGTTACAGGCCAACTAGTTTACCTTATACCCCCTTCTTTAATATCATCATACTGCAAGGCAAGTATCTTTCTTATAATTTCCCTACCACATTTTCCCCAATATCTCATATAAAAGAATAAGCCAACAAATACCCACATTGACCATAATTTGAACTTTCCAAAAAGAAATACACATTTCATTTATAAATAACTTTAGTTGTGATCATAACTGTTCACATATTTCTGGTATTCTTTTTTCAAGCTTGATCACTGATAGTCTTCTATTATCCAGAATTAGTTGGAAGTTTTACTATGTGTTAATGATGACATTCAATTATGTATAATTTTAAGAACCAATTTCATGTCAGTTGCAGTCTTTACTCAGTTTCCCTAAATATTTTCTCATCTTGGGAATCATCATTTACATAAATCTTATTTTTATTTAATTTTATCAATAAAGGTGTACAGCCTTTGTTATGTTGTATCAGTAATCGGCATACTATACATCAGTTTAAATCACTCTCTTTTATCCTCCAATGGGAAAAAAAAATAATGTTTTCCCTTGCACCATGTAATACTGGTGTTCTGTGTTCATAAGAGGGGTTATTATTTACTAAATTTTAGATTCTATTGGGTTTGTGTATATAATCATATCCATTTGTCATACTACAAGTTTTTACAGACACTTTTTAAAAATTGTTCCTTTATTGCTCCATCCCAATCAGTGGCTACACAGTGAGAATAAATTCCCTTTTCACCCATGGTACTTGAGCCGTTAGAGGACAATGAAAAGGACCACATTGTTCAGTTACACACTATCACAGTAGTAGCTGCCACAACCTGCTTCTTTTTGATTCTCTAGCATACTCAGCCACTGACCTCTAAAAGCATAGATTTCATAGTGATTAGATACCCAGTAGTCTCCTGAGAAAGGATAAAAGCCAGCTAAACGCATCACTGATGGAATGGTGTGACATTACAGTTATTAGTCAATGGATCATTTAATTGGGTTGCTGATATATCTCCAGTTGTACCACTATCCTAGAATGAGTTTCATCAGGTATCCATATTTGGCTAACAATAATGATGATGATTTGGGTCATGATGATGAGCCTCCAGAAATGTCATTTTCACCTGATACAATATCATAAATCTAGATTATAATATCCCCAAAGTACATTTGGCATGGTAGGGATGGTGCTGATTAAGCCAACACATATTGCCAATGAACTTTGATGAAATTCATGCTATTAGAGAAATCGTTCTGTATTCAAAAACATCATGGGCCCCATGATGGGCAATTGTATTCAAACCCAAATACAACTCTTTTTTGGGTGGACCATATATTTCCCATAAATATCCTTTACTTACACTTGGAGTGGAGTTGTCTATAATTCTGCACCACCAAATCACTCTTAAGTTCATCTAACTTGATACTGTTTTCAGTTTATTCTTTTCTTAAATGAACTCTCTCCACATCTATATTTTACACATTTTCCTTAAATGTTTATAGATTTTAGTAGTGAAATGAGTACCATTGTCTTCTCTCTTTTTTTCTTGGTTAGCTAAGTAGGTTAGAGGTTAATCAATTTTATTTATGTTCTCAAAGAACCAGCTTTTGGTTCCATTGACTTTATTGTTTTCCTGTTTTCAATTTTATTTATGTCTGCTCTAATTTTTATTAAAATTTTTTTTCTGCTTGCTTTAGACTTAAATCGTTATCTATCTAGTTGCTTAGGTGAAGCTTGGGTTTTTAATTTTGGATTATTCTCCTTTTATACGTATTTGATGCTATGTATTGTCCTCTGCACAGTTTCCCTGGTCTCCCAGACTTTTCAATAAGTTGTACTTTAATTTTCATTTAGTTCAAATTCTTTTATCTTGAGACTTCTTCTTTGACCCATGTTATTTTGACTCAGGTTGGCTAATCTCCAAATACTTGCGGGTTTTCTAGCTATCTTTTTATTATTTATTTTAGCTTTATTTCATTGTGACTTGCAAACATATTTTATATGATATCTACTTGTAATTTGTAAATGTTTGTTTTATGGCGCAGAATGTGGTCTATCTTGATGAATGTTTCATGTGAGCTTGAGAAGAATGTGCATTCTGCTCTTATTGGAAGGACTATTACATGCCTATTAATTAGATGAAGTTAATTGACTGGATTGTTATGTCATTTTGGTGAATTGACTCTTATTATGTAGCACCCTTCTCTATCCAATATTGTTCTGAAATATGCTTGGTTTGAAGTTAGTGTAGCTACTCCACATTAGTTTTGGTAAGTGTTAACATGTTATATTTTTCCGTTTCTTTATTTTTAACCTCTCTTAGGTTTCTTGTAGACTACTGTTATGGGTTCAATGTTTGTGTTCCCCCGCACCTCAAATTCTCAGATTCATATGTTGAAACCTCACTCCCCATTGTGAGCTTATCAGGTGGTGCAACTTTTGAGAGGTAATTAGGATTAGATAAGGTCATGAGGGTGGAGTACTCATGAATGGGGCCCTTATAAGAGAGCTTGCTTCTCCTCTCTGCTCTCTACTATGTGAGGCTATAACAAGAAGTTGGCAATCTGCAGTCTCAAACTGGAGTCTCACCAGAACTCAGGCATGCTGGCACCCTGATCTCCAACATCCAGCTCCTAGAATTGTGAGAAATATATTTCTGTTGCTTATAAAGCCACCTTATATTTTGTTACAGCAACTTGAAGTTACATAGACAACATACAGTTGAATCTTTCTTTTTACATACATTAAGGCAATCTCTTTTGTTTTATATGATATATTTAGGCCACATTTAGAATGCCTGTTAATATAATTTGTTGATATCTCCATATTTGTAACTGTTTGTGATTTTTTTCCATTTTTAAGAGAAATTTTTAATTTTCTCCCTTTTTCTGGCTTTGTTGGCTTTAATTGACCATCTTGTATGGTTTAAACTTTTTCGCCTCTCTTAGCATATTTAAAAAAAAATAATGTTTATTTATTTATGAGACACAGAGACAGAGCACAAGCAGGGAAGGGGCAGAGAAAGAGAGAGATATAGATTCCAAAGCAAGCTCCAGGCTCCGAGCTGTCAGCACAGAGCTCAATGCGGGGCTTGAACCCACAGAACCGTGAGATCATGACCTGAACCGAAGTCGGCCACTTAACTGACTGAGCCACCCAGGTGCCCATCGCCCCTCTTAGCATATTAATTTTACTTAAAAACAATTAGACATTGATCTGTAATTGCAACATATATGTTTAACTAATCTAGTTCCGTGTTCAAATAGCACTGCAGTTTGTAACAAAGTGCTTCTAATTCTCCCTTCCCTTCCCTAAGGATATCGTTGTCATTCATTTCACTGACCCATAGTCTATAACCACTCAATACCTTATTGCTATTATTCCTTGAACAAGCATTTTTTAGGCTAATTAGGATGAGAGAAATAAAGTATTTGACATTACATTTATTTATTCCTTTTCTGGTGTTCTTCCTTGGGTATGCAGATCAAATTTCTGATAACATTTCTTGCATTGTCAGGTCTACTAACCATGAATTCCTTCAGTTTTTGTTTGTCTGAGAAAGTCTATATTTCTCCCTCACTTTTGAAGGGTAATTTCACTGTATTTGGATTTCTAGGTTGGTGTTTTTTCTTTCAACCCTTCAAATATTTCACTCTGTTCTCTTCTTGTTTGTGTGGTTTCTGATGAGAAGTTTGATGTAATTATCTTGTTTCTCTATAGGTAATGTTTTCCCTTTTGGTTTCTTTCAATATTTTCTCTTTGTGTTTTCTTTTCTGCAATGATATGACTAGACAAGCATTTATTTATTTATTTGTTTGTTTTGTTTTCTTTATTCATCTTATGTGACTTTGCAGAGCTTCCTGGATCTGTTTTTTGCTGTCTGTCATTAAGTTTAGAATTAATTTTTGGTATTATTTCTTCATATTATTACTTCTAATGGTTTCCATTCTTGTTTCCTTCTCTTTCTTATATTTCAGTTATGCATAGGTTACATGTTTCACATTTGCCCCACAGTTCTTGAATGTTGAGTTCTTTTTGTCTCTTTACATTTAAGTTTGGGATGTTTTATTGACCTATTTTTAAGCATGCTAATTCATTCCATTGTTGAGTCCCATCTACTGATAAGTCCATCAAATAATTATTTCTATTACAAATTTTTTAGGTTTCTATTATTTTCCTCTTGATTTCTTTAGAGTTTTTATCTCTGTACTTAAATTTCTCATCTGCTCTTGCATAATGTCTATTTTTAATCCATTAGAGCCCTTAACATATTAATTGCAGTTATTTTAAATTCCCCCTTCTGACATTTCCAAAATAAGAGTATAACCTGAATCTGCCTCTTTTTTTTTTTTTTTTTGTCTCTTCAGATAAAATGTGTTTTTCATTTTAGCATACCTTGCAATTTTTGGGTGAAAGCTAGATATAATGTGTTGATGTGTCAGGGAACAGAAACTAAAGAAGATATGCTTTAGTGTGAGACTTTCCGATAACCTGATTAGTATCTGAACAAGGTTGAACCTTTGCTGTAGTTATAGATGCCAGATTATTCGGGGCTCTCTAGTATTCTTGTTTTGTCTCCACTATTGTTTTTAGGCTTCCTTTAGAACTTCTTAGATATAGTCTGGCCTTCCTGTTTTTTCAGCTGTAATTCAAAGTTATTTTACTGGAGCCCCGTTGGTTGGGCAGTAACATATTGGAGAGAAGTATTCTATAATCTTATAATTAAATCTCCGTCTGTGTGCTTGGGCTGTGACCTTCACAAGTGTTTGTTACCTTTTTTCCCTCACCTTTTGGTGGGACCATAGGGATTGGAATGGAATGGGTGTCTTCTTACCAAGTGGTATAAGGCTCTGGTAAAGTCTTTTCCTTTGAGAGTAGCCCCTTGCTATGAAGAAGATTCTAAGCATGTTTCACAATGATTATTCTTCCCCTTTCTCTGTCAGCACCAAGAGATAATTTTTCTTCATTTTTTGTCATGAGAATTGGGTGGGGTTTCTAGAGATAAAACACACGAAAGTATGAGCTTCCCTAAAATTACAGCTCCCAGAAGTTTCTCACTGTTACGTTAGTCTACACATAGACTGCCATTTCATCAAAATTACCATTTAAGTGTTTCTTCCAGTTTACAGCCATAGTGGCTTTCTTCAGGTAAGCGGATCTTGGCTGTGACTGCTGGATTTGCCTCTCTCTAGATTTCAAGGCAGTGTTTCACCTTGTGACCTCAGGTCTCTGATGTCCAAGAAAATCATTGATTTCAGCTTGTTCAGCTTTTCCTTGATATTAGGACAAGAATCATGAACTTCACATTTTTAACATATGATAGCTCATACTGGAAGTCTTCATATCTGGTTTTTAGTACATATTCATTCAACCAACTAGTCTATGTTTCACCACCTATTTTAAAAAACAAGTGTTTCAACTATCCACCCCAATTTTCAGTGAGGCAACTGCTCTGAGATTGATAAGTGTGGTTTGTCCATTAAATATTATTTCATTGTTCATGCTGTACATTAGTATCAATGAAATGCGTTCCTTGGTAGGAAAAAATATATGCAAATAGGCAAATAATAGAGACTTTTCTGTTTTAAACCTTTAAATGTATTTTCCAAAGTTTCTTATTTTATAAGGCAAGCAAATCTTAGAGTAGATTAAGTGACAGTCCAAGTTAACCTTTACTTGTAGGGCTACTGATAGATGCCCTACGTAATCCACTCACCAGCTATGTGGCAAACCTTACAGTCAGTAATTTTAGCCATGGCCGATTTCTAGCAAGTCATTACCTTTTGACATTGGGTGTGTTTATTGTTGTTGTTGTTGTTATATTAGCAATTTCATTAAGTGCAAGGGAAGTATCTAGTCTTTTATCTCATTGTACAAACATAATCACCTGCATGCTTTTTCGTTTCATGAATTCCAGTAGCTAATTCTAGATTTGATTTAGACATTTGCCTTAGTATTCCTATTTCTTTCTGAGGATGCAGCTGTTTTTATATATTTATTTGTTCCTTTTTTAGTGGACTCTTTTATTCTTACTTTTAATTCCCATTGAGACTGTCTATGTAGAAAATGTAAATAATATTTAAATAAACTTCTTGAAATAGTGAGTATATTTACCTAGGATTAAAGAAACAAAGAAACACAAACAAACAAAACCCCCAAAACAAAACAACCCTATATTCTAGTTGATGGGTTTGTTCCTCTTCCAAGTATGGATTATTAATGCTGAAGCAACTGCATGTAAACTAGGTTGGACAAATAATTGAATAAATTTTTGATTATAAGATCCAGATTTCTTACTGAGAAATTACAAATAATCAAGGAAGTGGTCTCCTATTAATCCTGTTGCCCCTAATTAAAGGCAGAAACAATGTAAACTCAGGTTCATTTTAATATATATCTAGATCAATTGGTACAGAATGCATAGAGATATATCAATGTTCATTATTTAGTATATACACAATTATTTCCTTTTGCTAGTTGCTGACATGGCTTGGAAGCAGTGATAATCCAGGGGCAACAAGCACACCCAGAACAGATCTTGGTTTTCAAATACCCCTTTCTAATAAAGGAATCAGAGCTCCTTAGAGAAATGGTTGATATTTGTGCTAGGGAAGAGATTATATAAAGGGAGTTTAACAAAAAATAATAAAATAAAATAAAATAAAATAAAATATAAAATAAAATAAAAATAAAAATAAAGGTGTTTCAAAGTTGACATTAAAGCCAGCATGAAAGAATTGCCAAAGATAAAAACTGGCACAATCTGAGAAGTAAAATAAATAATGATAAGTTGGATTTCAACCCAAAGAGTAAGATAAATATCTGACTCTATAATGATAGAAATAAGTGATTGAAAAAAAAAATGAATGTAGGAGAAAAGACAAATGTTCTTTCACGAAAAATTCCAAATAGCACATGTATATGCTTACTCTTCCTGAATATTTATTCTTCCAGGATATTTCCTCTCTTCTCGGGTGTATGCTGGACTTTTTGACCTGGTTTCAAAGAATAAGTAGGCTCTGCCATACTTTTTCTTTAAAGGGAAGATTGTAAATATTTTAGGCTTTGGAGGCCATAGATCTCTGTAGGCACTACTCTGCTGTTGTAAAAATGTGTGAAAGCAACCATAATATGTAATATATAAATGAATGGATGTTATAATATTCCAATAAAACTTTATTTACAAAAATAGGTGGAAGGCCTGATTTGACCAGTGGGCTATATTTCTTCAACCTTTGGAATAGAGCATGGAGAAGGAAAAATAGTAATTTTGTATTGGAGAATCCTGTCAAACACTACCTTAACCAAGTAATGAAAGTTAGCATCAACAGTGATAAGGCATGTAGACATTATGTACATAACAGTTCCAGTCTAATAATGATAAAATATTAGGCATATTCCAATTGAGGCATATTCTTTTTTTTAACTTTTTAAATATGTTTATTATGTTTTGTTTTTTTTTTTTTAGAGAGAGAGAGAAACACAAGTGGGGAGGGGCAGAGAGAGGGAGACACAGAATCCCAAGCAGGCTACAGGCTCTGAGCTGTGTCAGTACAGAACCTGAGACGGGGTTTGAACCCAAGGACTGAGAGATCATGACCGGAGCTCAAGTTGGATGCTTATCTGACTGAGCCACCCAGGTGCCCCAATTGGGGCACATTCTATAAGATACCTTTTACTGTTCAAAACTGTTAAGGTCACAAATAACAAAGACGTAGAAACACATGTTTTAAAGTACCATGTTAACATAGCCTTTTATATTCCAACTTGAATAAATTTGTATTTATAATAGAAACTTCTTGAATAGCTATTGGAGATTTAAAAAAGATTTTTTAAAGGTATAATTAAGATCTATTTTCCCAACACTTGGAGTGGGGGAGATCCAAGGTTTTTGCAATGATATGGGCCAAATAGCCTCGATTAGTGTGTCAAACTTATTGTGATTATGTTTTGGACATTCTAAATGGCTCCAAGTTGAAGCCAGAAAATGTCATGGTGCTGTTTTTGCCCATTCAAAAATTCATATGTTGAAACTTAACCCCCGAGGTGAGACCTTTGAGTGGTGATCAGATCACAAGAGCAGAGCCCTCATGAATGGGATTAGTTTTTGTCCATTCAAAATTCACATGTTGAAACTTAATGCACAACTTGAGACCTTTGAGTGGTGATCAGATCATGAAGGCAGAGGCTTCATGAAAGGGATTAGTGCCCTTGTGAAAGCTGCCAATTGCACCATGACACCCTTGCCTCTTGCACCATGTAAGGACACAGCAAAAAAAGGTTTGCATCTATAAATCCATAAGAGGGCTCTCATCAGACACTAAATCTGCTGGCACCTTGGGCTTAGAATTCTCAGCCTCCAGAACTCTGAAAAATAGATTTATGTTGTTTATAAGCTACCCATTCTCTGGTATTTTGTTACAGCAGCATGAATGGACTAAGACACATGGTGAAGGATAAAAGTCACTGGTAATGTGTGATTTGAAAATTGACTGTTAAGAATTGCCTTGGTTATAGCATGACTACCTGCATGCATGATTGAAAAGTTGTTATTTGCAAATGGGAGGCTCTGCCTTTTCTATTGAATGCCAGTTAAGTCTGTTTTTTTGCCCAGTTTTACATGAGTGTGCTAAAGAAAGCCTTTTGGAACATCCCAGGTCTTAAATTATAGTAAACGTTAGGAAATATAGAATTTTAGGATAGCAACACAAGATCACTGCTCTGATTAAGGAAATGCTGGAAGTGGAAGCATTGATTTCCATTAACTCCCTTTTTAATATCCCTGCCAGGCTGGTGCTCTACTCATATTATTCAAAGAGACTGACAAAAAAACACTAGAGATTAAACAAGGTGGTTTCCCAGATCTCATTAACCATATCTGATATGGTAAAGAGCACACAGAAATTGCAACAAGACAAACATGATTGGTAGAACTTAATGCACTGGTCTAATGCTCATTTTTCATTTCTACCTTAAAGCCCCATCAGATAAAGTGTGAGTTTTAAGGAATAGTGTTCAATATTTAAGGTTCCAAAGGGATATTAAATTAGCCTGCATGCTGTCTGAATCTATTAGAGTGGGACTTGGGCTTGATGACCTCCCAACGTAAGTTTATTCACTATACTGATTATATCATAATTGCTTAGAGGAAGAATCACAGGATTTAAGAAATTAGTCACTCAGAACACATCTAGAGAGTAGCTCATATACCCAGATAAATTCAAGGTCCAAGCCAGTCTATGAAATGTTTGTCAACTACATGGGCAGGCATAACTTGGAATATCCTGTGTACTATAGGAAATAAATTATTATTTCTTATTGATTAGTGTCACTGACAGGAACAGATGGGTGAGACTTTCGATTTGGACAAAATCATATTGCTCACCTAAGAATACTTTTTCACGAGAAAGAAATATGAATTTGATTGTAGCTTTGGGCAGAAATAGGCATTAAATTCTTCATAAAGGTTTGTGGCCCAAGAATTCCCACTGGGATCTTATGACCTGACTTTTCAGACAATTTTAAAACTGTCTACAACTAGAAAGCACAACATGAGCTTTTGGCAGGAACTGAATAATGCTACTCAGCAGAGACCACTGGGGTTTTAGAATCAAAAGCTGCCTGGTGCAACCGTTCATCATAGCTCTTTGAAAGACAATTGATAGCTTTTTATTGAACATTTGTAGAACATGCCCCCACCATGGAAGTATACAAAATAATCCTGAGACAAGTAATAACCAGTGGACAATGTATGAGAAACATTCAAGCACAAAAGGAGCTGATCAATAAAGCTCATTGATAAAATGGAAATGTCACATTCAAGATCATGAAACATAGAGAAGATTGGGGTGATTTCATCACATACATCAACAGATTGCCTGAAGGGTTATGACAGAGCCCTCTGAGGATCAGCCTGCTCATTACTTTATTTCTGAATCCTGTGATCATCTCCTAGTCAACGTAAAACAAGCTGCTGGATTCCCGGTTGGGAGTCCTCAGATAGAGGTTTGCCTTGTTTTTTTGAAATTGGCTTTGATATTTTCTTCAGTTCATAGACGTTGGTAGAAGGAAGCAATGTCAGATTTGCACAATGGGCAGGGCTTCGGGTTCTTTAGTCAGGAATGAAGGAGACCCTTAGTGAGGGTTTGTTTCCCTAGAGCAGCGTTTGAATATTTACCTCATCCTCACCCTGTTTCAACAGCCTTGTGGAAAGGTAGAATGGTCAGGCATATGGGCTCAGGATATACAATTTTTTAATTTTTATTTATTTATTTTTAATATGAAATTTATTGTCAAATTGGTTTCCATACAACACCCAGTGCTCATCCCAACAGGTGCCCTCCTCAATGCCCATCACCCACTTTCCCCTCCCTCCCCCCCCCCCCATCATGCTAGTCTTGTTATGGAATTAAAATTTTTTTTAATGTTTATTATTCATTTTTGAGAGAGAGAGGGACAGACTGTGAGCAGGGGAGGGGCAGAGAGAGAGGGAGACACAGAATCTGAAGCAGGCTCCAGGCTCCGAGCTGTCAGCACAGAGCCCAATGGGCACGAACCCATGAACTGTGAGATCATGACCTGAGCCAAAGTCAGATACTTAATTGAGCCACCCAGGCACCCCTAGTCTTGTTATGGAATTTAAAGGAAAATAGACTGCACTGAAATTCTAAAGTACGCTTTTGAGAAGAACTGTTGACTGATATTTCATCTAGGAGTTGCTTATATGACAAAAGCAACCATAGAGAATGCAATTAAAATTATGAAACAGTAAATTGTGTATCATGTTGGCCTACCTGATCATATTTCATTTGATAAAGCAATTCACTGCTTATTTTTACTTTACTTTACTACTTCACCATTTTACTGCCACAAAAACAAACAAACACACACACAAAAAAACAATTGACATGAAAGCATACTACATGGACATATTCTTTATCATTCCAAGACCTGACGTCTCACTTAAATTTAGAATGAACAATTAAAATACCTGCTGCCAAATAGGAGATGGAAAAGTTTGAAGGAGATGGGTAACTTGATTAAAATTGTATCTTCTCACTAAGTAAGAGAGGAAGTAAAGTATTTTGGAAGCTCCAGTGAAAAAATTTCTAAGATGGGAAAGTTGAAAGAGGTAGTGAGGGATATTTGCTGTACATCATTTTATGTATTTTCCATTGCATAAATTTGCTCTCATGCTTTTCCTGACCCAGTTTCCCTCAAATAGTGGTTGCAATTACATGTCTTCTAGAATTAGCTACCCACATACGAAGTGTGATTTGATTTGTAACAAAATATTTGACAGTGTATTCATTATTTGGGGGGTTTTTGTTTGTTTTGTTTTTTGGACAGAATAGTCATTCTTAAAGGAACTTCTTTACAGCTGTTATCTATGGAACCATATTGGGGCTAACTGAATGCCATACCTTTATCAAGTGGAAGAGACAGTTGTGTATTTCTATCTGCCATATCCTACTACATCTTCCTGGGAACTGCTGTTATTTCATGAATTAACGTACATACAGTACAGGCCAGCCAAGACAAACCACCACCACCAACAAAAACAACAAAACAACAGTGGTGACAATATATAGGTAATAAAAAACAACTGGAATAAATTATGGCAAAAGTGAAAGGGTTAACACTGTGGGTTATCATCCACAGGTACGTAGACATAGCCCCAAGAACACATCTCAGCATGAAAATAATACTCTTAGTTATGTTACCTCTTTCAGATCTGGTACTAACATATGGCTAATGCTCAGAGGATCATCCCACCTTTTTTCTACAGAGAAGGGAAGTTTGGGTTTATTCTGATTTGTGGTTTGGCATGAGGACTCCACCTGGTTAATCTGGAGGAAAGATGAGATGCAGGACCATCTCATGATTCAACTGACCAATGGTTGGCTCAAGCTACCATTTGAATTACAACATGTGAAGATAGTCACTATTTTTGCTTTTTCAAGTATCCTAAGAGAAATACCACCACTGAATTGTGTAGGTAGAAGGATGCTTTGTGGCTGAGCATCTGTTGGCTGTGACTGTGAATCTTGGTGACGTGCTGCTAAGACAGTCACCTGGGTGTAATGGGAAGCCAACTGCTGCTGCCCTTGCCTGGTGTGTCAGAACTTGATTTACTTATTCAAATGTATAAATTGTGAATGTGGAAGGAATTTCTACAAAGGATACTATTTATAATTTGCATAGCCCTGAGCGGAATGGTTTGAGGAGCAGTAGGGTGGCCATATAACACTAAGGACTCTACTTTGAAGCTTCTGAGGAGCCACCTGTGGGAAGCCTCATGACGCACCCAGACTGCGTTGTAGTTGAGGCTGGAACATCCCCACTTGACTTCTACATGGAGTACACAGTACCTTTTTGTGCACATGGTATACTCCGTAGATTTGTGTACACATGATATATTCAACCTATACTGAAGCCAAGGTTATACAATGTCAACAGTACATGTAGTTGATTAACATAGGTCTCATTGTGCATAAAGTTTAGACCTAGTCTCAGATTGTATGTCAAGCAAAAATTACATTCTTGCAGACAAGTTACCATAATTAAAAAGACTTGCTTAATCATATAGAGACATTCCCTGGTATGGAAGTGATTTTTATAGTAAGGAAACAGGTATTTATGCAGTGCTGACTACATCCCTGACACTGCACCAGTAGTGTAATGTAACAAAGACATTGTAGCAAAAGCTGTGATGTTCCTCCTGTGTCCCATGGTGATCACTAGGCTGCTGACATTCATTAGCTCTTTTCTAAGATATTGGCCCCAGTGGGCAGTCAGCATGGAATACAAGAGGACTGAATGTATCCCCAACCTGACAGAACACCACAACTGTCAACAATTCCTGAAGAGGGCTACAAGCTCACCCAAAAGGAACTATTGGATATTTTGATCACTCCAGAATTTAATGTAGTTACAGAGTGGATTTACTGCCCAAGTGGGAATGCTCTGTTTTTATTTCTAGGGATGCCTGATATCTGGTTTTTGACTCTTGGCCAAGATAAGAGCAGAGGTATTTATTACGTGCTGTTTAAAGTCTGATACCCCTTGGGGCACCTGGGTGGCTCAGTTAAGTTTCTGACTTCAGTTCAGGTCATGATCTCATAGTTCTTGAGTTCAAGCCCCATGTCCGGCTCTGTGGTGACAGCTTGGAGCCTGGAGCCTGCTTCAGATTCTGTGTCTCCCTCTGTCGCTGCCCCTCCCCTGCTTGTGCTCTCTCTCTCTCAAAAACAAACAAACATTAAAAAATTGACAACAAAAATTTAACAACAGAAAAAGTCTGGTACCCCTTGCTGATCCTCAAGGTTAGCTTCTTTACTGATGATTTACATCTGGGCTGGTGGATTTGAAAATCCTCTCGTGGCTCTTTCAAGGGCGATTGAAACCTTTTTTTCTGGCTGCTCTAAGTAAAGATTCCTTCCATAGACCATGGCAGTTCAGAACAGAGACAGTGTGGTTTAGGTGCACGACATTTGTACCTTCATGGAGCTGTGCTGTGAGATATTTCTCAGACCTCTGATGTTCACTTGCACTCTTTCTCTCTCACACTGACCTGTGTCTTTTACCTTCAAATGAAAGCGTTATATGAATGTACTCTGTAGATCTGGTGAGGCCTTTCAAATACCAAACTTGGAAGACAATACAAATGCCCCTATAGATCAGTCTTAGAAACCCAAAGTATCAGGAGTACATTTACTGGAAGGTTGTCACTGGACAGTGTGACCTCATTCTCTAATGACATGGACACAATGGATAAAATGGGAGCATGTTCTAGCCTCTTTGGTGGGAATAAAACAAATATTTTTAATACAGTCTATTCCTATAAGAGCAAAGAGAATATTACATAATATACTGGGAAGCTGATGTCACTAAAAATCTGTGTATGATACCTGGGATGCAGTTATGCCCATAAATCAAATAGGACACAGACTTTAATAAATTACGTTGTCCACTAACCTCTCCTGTAACTGAAGATGGGTGGTAAGTAAAGATATTTCTGTCTGAAGGAATGAAACTGATACTATAACTTAAGGTACAGATGTTATGTTAAAAGTTACTTTAACTGATGGGGCTATATGATGCAACAAAGTGTATAGATTTATTAATAGAATTAAGTAAAAATAAAACATATGAGGCTAGTGATTACCAGAATTAGAAAAGACTTCAAGGGCCCAATTTGAAACCTGCAGCTGCTTTGATTACTATGAAAAATCAATAGGTCAGGAATGAAGAAATGCTAACATGGCAATAACCAACAGGGTCATTGTCTAAACATGTTACTGGTATTTAATAGCAGAAAATTCCAGGAGTCTCTATCTGTCAAATATATGTAACATGATATATCTTGTACGTCTCGATTGCTTATTAAAAACAAAAACAAGAACAACCTGGACTTTATGGATTTATGTGGCAGGGCTAACTGATGATGAAGTATAGTCATTTAGCTGTATAAATGGTGAAAGCTCAAATGGAATCAAATTAAATGGCCTTATTGTGTCAGCATTTTGAAGTACATTGTTCAAATCTCCCTATTAATTTCAAACAAAAAAGAGTTCCAGTATAGGAGACATATAAATTTGGGGAAATTGTATCCGGCAGTTTCTTGATCCTTTAGGAAAAGAACATTTCATTTGTTTCAGGGCTTGCCTCATCATTTGAGTCTTTCATAAAGATCGGTGCTGGGTAAACGCATAATTTCCATTAAGTCCGCTTTGATAATTCAACCATTTGAGTTAACACAAAGCTGATATTAGCTTAAAATATGAGTACTAACCTACAAACACAATAATGGACATTTTCTCATGCATATTTTAAGAAAATGTCAAGGGAGTGCTTGTATATATCTCATATAAACCTTAAAAAATAAAAAGAAATTTCTCCAGTAAACACAATAAAAAGAAAAATATAAAGCGATTTTAATTAAGGTAAAATTAAAACTCTATAAGTATTAGCAAACTCATCCAATCAGTTTTAAATTCACATATGCACACACATACACTCATACACCCCATGCATCATTGGCCAGTAAAATTCTAATAGTGAAGTGGAAAGTTTTTGCACACTAGAAAACATATTAATGTGTGGCAGAATGTTACTAAGTTAAAAGAGAAAACTATATGATCACACGAATAAATGCATCACAGATTTACAAGTCTAATAAATTCAGCATCTATTTTACGAAAATAACTCTTAGGAAATAAGGGATGAAAATGCATCTGTAAAAATAAACAAACAAACAAAAAAATCCTAAATGAAGCAGGAAGAAAAAACCCACAGCCAGCAAATAATTGTAAAGAACTGAAAAGTTTATCTCCAAGATTGGGGATGAGTTAAAGACATGCATGATTACCACGTCTCTTTAAATTATATAAGTATTCCTGGACTCCTGGGTGGCTCAGTCAGTTGAGCGTCTGACTCAGTTTGCACTCAGGTCATGATCTTATGGTTCCTAAATTTGAGCCCTGCGTCTGGCTCTGTGATGATGGTACAAAGCCTGGCAGGGATTCTTTCTCTCTCTTCTTCTCCTTTCTCTTGTCTCTCTCTTTCTCCCCTTCTTATGGACTCTCTCAAAATAAATAAGTAAACTTAAAAAAATAAGTTATATAAGTATTCTTAATAGGACAGTAAAGTAAGAAAAAAAGCTATAAGGATGGGAAATAAACAGACTGCTATGGTTTATAGATAATAGGATTGTATATATTGGAAATTAAAAATAATCTACAGAATAACTATTAACATTCTAAAAAGAGAATATTTTAGCAGTTAGAAAACACTTAATAGTATCAAATATTAACTCTCAGAATAAATCTAGAAGATGAAAAACTTGAATAAGATAAATAACCCTAATGAATGTTTATCAGTAAAATAATTATAAATTGTAGGCATAATTTATATTTTTAATTCATATATAATGGTATAATTATATCATGGCAAAAATACAATTAAAAATCTCACTACATTTTGGAGGAAAAACATGACAAGACTACTCAGGAAGTCTGATGCCTAAACCTTGCCATGACAATTTCCTCGCTGGTTCTGTGCTAGAGGAACCATTGTACATATGGTAAAGTTGTAAGTAAGCTTGTTCTGTGAAGCACTAATTGTAGAAGTAAAACATGATTTTCAACACCTATTATTTAGTAACATAAGAAGTCCATAAATTATCTATAAGATGGGATACTGTGCAACAAAGTGAATATTATAGGTGTGTCTGTATATAAATGGATACATTCTACAAATATAATTTCATGAAAGTAATTACAGAACATGATGCTACATTTGATGCAAATTATTTAATGTGTAAAGATGTACTAAATGATAATATATTTTGTATCAATTAAACCATGTATAATAACATAAGTATTCATAGGATGGATATATAATAATTTCAGATAATGATTACCTCTTAGGAAAGTAAGGGAAAAGTAGAACCGGCGGGTGGCAGGGGTTCATTAATATTCGTGTTATATAATTACTTAAAGATACTGAAAGAAATAAAGAAAATATACCCAAATTCATTTTTGTGAAGAGTATATTTTGCATCTGTCATATTTGACTTTCATTTTCTTTGAAATAATTTATAATATAAAGAAAAATCTTTCTGAATTTATGACTGGAAATTAAAAACTTAAATTTATTCTTTAATGGAGATATAGATTGAAAACATTGATATGATTGTTAATCCATGCCTAAGAATTTTCTCCTATTGGATTTTATGGTCTTTTTCTCTTTTTTGAAAGTTATATTTTATTTATTTATTTATATATTTATTCATTTGTTCATTTATTTATTTATTATATAAATGTATATATATTATTTGTTTATTTATATTTTTTATTTAAGAGGGAGAGGGAGAGAGAAGAGGGACAAAGGGCGAGAGATAAAGTGAAAGAGACAGAAAATTTTAAGCAGGTTCTGTGCTGTGAACATGGATCCCAACACAGGTCTTGAACCCACAACCCTGGGATCAAGACCTGAGTTGAAATTGAGTTGGACACTCAACCTCCTTAGCCACCCAGTTGCCCCCAAATTTAATTATTTTATTTCAAGATAACTTACAACTTCTCAGCATAAAAGTGACCGAAAACAATCATATATGCATAGTGCATATTTCTAAATTTATGGTCAATAGAGCCAAAGATAGTGAACCCCTCATTCTCTGAGTCATATGATGGAAAAATCAGAGAGCTGGGTGGTTGAAATCAAATATTTAAAGAAATGATTGCACTGTTTTTCTTCTTAAGGTACCTTGCTATAAACATTTTCTGTCATTGACCTATGTGGATGGACTAGAACGAATTTAAAAAAAAAACAATAAACTAGCCATAAATTCATAATGTTAGCCTATACAATATTTCTGACTAACCCATCATTTTTATATATTAAGTAAGGAGTACTTTTCCTGAGCAGAGGCACACAACAACCACAAGAAAAGTAGATATTACTGAATTATCAAACAGCAGCCTGCTCAGCATACAATTTCTTTCTTCTCCTTGCTGAGATTTCTTCCAGCTCTCTGGGTTCCTTCCAGATCTTTGGGTTCTTGCCCCTCCTGGGACTTTGTTGTGTACTTTACCCTTCAATACTCTGTGCTACTCCGAAAGTATTTTGTGAATGTAGTTTCTGTTCTTTGTGACTCTTTTCTATGTTCCTCCAACAAAAGGGATTTGTCTACTGATAAATTCTGTGTGCATCAATAGTACCTAGCACATGGTTTGCACACCCAAAACATTTACTGAATGAAAGAATTGAGCAAACCTGAATATTATCAGCACAATGAATGAAATAAACAGAGGGTACAGTTATCAACTACGGACATTCATGTGCCCAGAAAGTATAATACTGTCTGGAAGTAAGTAGCTGCTGTAATAAACAAATTTATAGGAAATGAAGAAAGCAAGAACTGGAGATTAGAAAGACTACCTCTGATAGCACTGACAATTTAAATATGGGAGTAAAATTCTCATTTCAAAATTTATCAAAATACAAATGATATGCAAGATATTTCTTGATCTCGACAAGATAAAATTTTTCTTTGAGTGCTGAAAACTAAACTCAGAAATTTAATTTGTGATACTCCTTCAAAACAATAGTTGAGGGGCACCCAGGTGGCTCAATTGGTTAAGCATCTCACTTTGGCTCAGGTCATGATATCATGGTTTGTGGGTTTGAGCCCCAAGTCAGACTCTGCACTGATAGGGAGGAGCCTGCTTGCGATTCTCTCTCTCTTTCCCTCTCCCTTTCTCTCCCTGTCTCTCTACCCCTCCCTGACTCACGTTTTCTCTCTCTCTCTAAAAATAAATAAATAAACTCAAAAAAAAATAGTTGAGTGTATTGCTTTGCCTTATGTGACAGTAAATACATTGATAAGAAAAGAATGGTTATCCAACAATTGGAACAAGCACATCTGAAAGAATTGAGAAGGCTAAAAAAATACTAGACTGAGACTTCCAATGTCTTTGAAACATTTTCCTGTGTGTCTCAGTTTTATAAGAAAGTGTTTCCCTTTTTACAATAGAAGCTTAAAAAAACTGTTTCTTTGCCCTACACATTACTGTTGTACATTATTAATCAGAATGCAAACTCAACCTAACCAGGTGGTATAATGTGAAACTAATGTAAGAAGAGAGGGATTATACTCAAATAGAATTCCAAAGATTAACAACTTAAATCAATGGAAATTTGGGAAATCATTGTAGGAATTGATTTTAAGATGCTTGGCCAAAAAGAATTAAACATAGGTTTACTTAAACTGAATGTATATAAATCTGTGCCAAATTCTGGCCTTTAATAAGAGACCAGAAAGCCACTGATGCAATACAGGGGCGAAAGAATGGCATTTCAATAAGACTTCCCATTCACTCATTCCCTTGGAAACACTTACGTAGAGTCCTAGTGATTGATTTACTTTCATTCATGCCATGAGGTACTAGGATATTTTTATAAGCTTTTTTAAATTTTAATTCCAGTATAGGTAACATACAGTGTTATATTAGTTTCAGGTGTATGATACAATGATTCCGCAATTCTATACATTACTCAGTGCTCATCATGATAAGTGCACTCTGTAATCCTCTTCACCTCTTTCACCCACCCCCCCACCCCCCAACCTCCCCGCTGGTAACCATCGGTTTGTTCTCTATGAAAAACTTGGATCTTATAACAACATTCACCTCTCTTTGATTTTGCTGGATTTGGAGTGCTAGTTGGAAGAGCTTCAGATGAAATGGTATCAATATCAACAAGGATAAGGGAAGCTCAAGTCAGTAAACTGAGTCATCAAATGCCATCATAAACTAGGACTATTGATCAAAATAAGCGTCAAGGTGTCATACAAATGAGCTCAAATGTAAGAGTTTAATCCAATGTGTTCCACTGCTTAGCAAGCAAATGAATCACCTCTGTATAATGTTAAAATGCAGATTCAGAGTGAATAAGTCTGCATTTCTAATGTGTTTTTGAGATCCCACACTCCTAATAGGTGATACTCATCTGCTTATCCATGGGACTATAAAGTTGAGTATCAGGTGTCTCACCCAAAGAGATTCTGTCTGAAGTTAATGAATCATAAGTTTCTGAGAAATAATATTGATAGGCAACCTCCCTCAAAGCATTGATCAATGTATATAATGAAAGCTTAAACAACTATATATCAGGTCCAATGAACAAAATCTGGCATGATTCTCCATCCTAATGCTAACATGTACAGTTTCATATTCAGTGGTCCTGACCTCATCCAATTTCCAGAACTAATCAATTCATGGAAGGTTGTTATCTTCAATGAAAGGAAGGCAGTGTCTCTATTATAATCTCCCAAGTTTATAGCATGCATTCTCTTGGCCTCCCTTAATGATATCCATGCTCATTTACTGTACAAAGAGAAACCTCCAACTTTTTAGAGACTACTAGATCTCTGTTTATGTGAAGTTTAATCTCTGAGGACCCAGAAGCATCACAGTCCAGTATTCAGAGTGAAGCCCAGGCACATAGGTGATTAATGTATTTTTATCTGAATTGACTTCACAGTAGGTCCACTGGGTCCCAGAACTCATCATGCATTTATTTCCCTAGTTCCTGGGTCTAAGATTAGAATTGCTATCCTCAGCAACTGGAGCAATTCCCATAATGCCTTTCTAACCTGTAAAGCAAGAACTATCATTGTAGAAGATCCAGCTGAAAGTTGTTTCACCCCCCATACTTCCTTGCCAAATAGTGCATCAAAAGCAAGGTTGAATCCCTGGGGATACAGCAGAGAGCAGAGCCATAAACAAGTTTTTGAAATCAAGTTCTTAGTTGATATTATACCAAAAAAAAATGCTGAAGGGTCTTATAAAATGACATAGTATTATTATATATCTAATTGGATGGTGAATTTAATTGAAGCTGCTATTCTATGTGTGATATGTTTGCTAGAACAAATTAATACAGATTTGGCCCTGATGTGTAGCTATTGACATAAAGTAACTTTTTCTCCATGCTAATTAGTTACATGAAATCAAGTAGCTTTTGCTAAGAACAGTAGTATGACTTTACAATTTTTCCCTCAAAGGTAGTCCAACTTCAATCTTTTTACTTTAAATTTTTATAAGGATTTTGGCTGTGTTGGGACAAGAAATCTGGACAGCATGAAGTAGGACCCTAAATGTCATGTGAAAATTCATGTGTAAATGATGGCAGAAGAGATATTTTGCCAAAACACACAGTTTGTCACACCGGTGAGGGATCTGGAAGTCCAAACTTCTAGGGACAAAATATTGCTTACAAAGTGAAGGAAAAGTTACTCTACTTTTAACACTTTACCAGTAAGAATGAGAAATAGCCTTTGGTGGGTCATAACAATTATTATTGTTTCCACCAACATATATATTATTTAATGGCTATTCCCTATAACCAGTTGATGCACCACACAGCACACACACACACAATTACAAGTCCAAAATCTGATATAAAAATCTGTAAATAATATGTAGATAGCAGAAAACAGTGGATCATAATGACATTGGTACACACTCAGTACTGGGACTGAAAGACCGTAGAGAAAGAAAACCTCCCAGAAGTCAACCTTGTAGGTAGTGAATACAGTTTTCAAATTCCCCCTGGGAAGAAAAATCGATTGACGTTATAATGCACCTCTATGATTCTTGATCAGTTCCACTGCTCTAGCTAAGTTTACAAAGATTGGTAAGAAGCAAAACTGGAAGATACTTGAAAAACAAACAAACAAACAAACAAACAAAAACATTCAAGGAAGCTTTTGTGGGACAACCTCTCCAATTACTCCAAATCCAGAGGGTATTGTTTCTTATGTGCATGTCACAGAAGTCTTCTATAGCAGAAAGGCTTCTTAATAACCAGAATGCCACAATAACCAATTCTGCATATGTCAAGCATCCATCTTCCAAGAATGTCCAATGATTATTTTTGGGCTCATAAACAAAATGGTCAAAGTGTCAAAGATAGACATCATGCATGAGTTCCACAGTGTGGAATCCCTCTATGAGCCTAAACTGCTGCCACCTCTACTGAATGTTCGATTTGCCTGTGAAAACATCTTTGCCTAAACTTCCAATATGTTACCTCACCAGGAAAAGACTAGGCAGTCATCAGTTGGAGTAATATTTATAATGGACTCTGTTTTAGGCAGAACTCTTTCAGTTGCAATTCACAGTTACATATATACAAAATAGAATTTATCGAGTCATGATATTGAAAATTCTATGAATAAACCTAATTTTAAGTATACCTGTTTCTGGGTGCTCATGCCATGTTATCAGATATTTATATATTTTTATCTCATGTTTTTTTTTTGTATTGATTTCATTCTCAGTCTTCTCTTTAGATAAAACTGAAAATGGTCAGTGGCAGTTTACATGGTACCTAAAGTTGAAGATGACTGAGAAGGTCTTTCTACTGGGGCATTGGTTTCTTACGGCTGGATTTTCTTGCTTTTGTCATGTCTCTCTCTACCCCTGCGTAAAGTTCTATCCAGGAAAATGTGATTCCTTGATGGGCAAGCCTGAGAGGATCCATTATTGTAACAGTAAATGTGGGGTCAGCTGATTGGTAAGCCTGACAAAACCACTTCAGTTGGGGAAGGGCAGATCTAAAACGAAAAAACTATGAGCCAATAAGATGGAATTACTAATAAACATTAGAAATAGAGGAAGCAATAATGTGTTCATACTGGTACAGAAGCTTATTTTCTGTTTATATTTGCATCCTTACCTGCATTTCCCAAAAAATGACTTCAATCTTATTAGAAGTTTTAGGTAATATTCTCATAGTTTATATAAACATCGCTTTTGAGTTAGATATCCAGTTAAAAGAAAATACTTGAAATAATAAACCAGCGAAGAAGATATAGATATATTCAACAACTCTAGTCCAAAGTAGCTGGCCTTTTAGAATAGAAATTGCCCATTTGGATATGATCTTTTGTGAGTTTAGGATGTAGCCTTGTAGGATATAGTTTAGAAGCTGAACCAATGATTAATGTGTAGTTGTTTTTTTCCCTGCCAGCTAGAATGTGAAAGCTTGGGAAACTAAGGGTATAGATGTCATTTGTACCAATAATGACTATACCTAGTGACCTCCTGATAGTTTGTTTCTTCTGTGTTGTTTTATCTCTGATCATTTAAATCATGGATCAGCAAGCTATATCTCCAGGGCAAAATCCAGCCATCTGCCTGTTTTGTAAATAAAATATGATTGGAACACAGCCACACTCATTCATTTATATATTGGCTGTTTTTGCCCCACTACAAAGTGTTAAGTAGTTATGACAGAGACTACATGGCCTGCAAAGCATAACATATTTGCTATCTGGATATTTATAGAAAAAGTTTGCCAAACCATGATTCAAATATTTAGATAGTCAAAGAATGAGTGTACTCCATGAATCTTTAATTATTCCATTAAGGTGGAATCTAAGAATACCATGTAGACTTTCTAGACATGAGCAAACGGGGTTATATTGTTTTCTGTAATAACTAAATGTCAAGGGCAATCAAAGTTGCAACTACACACTGGGGACCAGAAAATGTACTGATGAAAATCCAGGGGACTTCAGATGGATATTAACAAAGATCAGTAGCAAAGTTTAATTGAGGGTAACTGCATTTCTATAGAGGAGGGCTTCTGAAATCTCACATATCTACAAATTATGGAAAGGGAAAACTCACAAGAGTATAATACACCAGTGATCTGAGTAGTAGACCAAAGCAAAATAAATGTGGAACAGTGATGGAGGAGAAAAGTCATAAATCTCAGCTGCATGCTACTTTCTCAACATGATGAAAATTACATCTTTACGTCTATGGTTTATCATCAATACTGGTATGTATTAATTGTTAAATTACTATTCATTTCAAAGTATTAGAATATGGATGTAGGGCCATAATATCAGTAAGGAGAACATGGATTTCCCTTCCTGGAAAGGATTCCCTTACTGGAATTTCTTGTACTGGAAGACTTCTTTTGTGTCCTTCTTGGGAAAGTGTTAGTTTTCTTCGTTATGTCTAAGAAGTTGTATTATATTCCAGTTTGGCATTTTTAGAATTCAGTCAGTGAAAATAGAGGGTTTGTGAACCTAGCGTTTATGAAACTAGAAGCCAAAAGTTATATTCTGAGAGCAATCACATTTCTTTGCAAACCTCTATCTTCTTCCTTTCTGATAATTACATTTTGTAGAGCTTCTTGTCCCCTGTGCTCACTAGCCTGTCTCTCTACTCACTCTGCCCTCCATAGGATTATTCTTTATAAGAGAAATTCAACTTTCATCAGGTGACACAAAGTAAAGCAAGAGCCAAATCATTTAGTGTGTGGCCTAGAATATAGCCCACACATTCTCTTTTTTTTTTAAGTTTATTTATTTTTGAGACAGAGAGAGACAGAGCATGAACGGGGGAGGGGCAGAGAGAGAGGGAGACACAGACTCGGAAGCAGGCTCCAAGCTCCGAGCCATCAGCCCAGAGCCCCACGTGGGGCTCGAACTCACGGACCGCGAGATCGTGACCTGAGCCGAAGTCAGATGCTCAACCAACTGAGCCACCCAGGCACCCCATAGCCCACACATTCTTATTGCTAAGATCCACAGAATTAAAATGCTCCTTACTTTAATCAGAGTTTGTTGCCCAGATTTTCTTGCAAACTTGTGAATTTTATACTTCTTTAATTTGAAAATTGGTATGATTTAATTTCTATTGCTTACAACCCTAATTGAGCCATAAAAATTCATGCACAAAGAACAGTGCCCTTGTCTTTAAAGAACTCACATTCCAGTTGTGGAATGAGTACTGAATAATACATTCATTTTTCAAGTAATTAAAGCTTAATAATTGGGGAATGTTTATTTATCCATCCATTACTTAGTTAAGAATGTCAATTTGCTAACTTTATGCTAGGTTGCTAGGCACTGAGGTAAACACTAAAAACTAAATGTAAGAATAAATAAATAAATAAATACATAAATGCATGAATAAATAAATATACATTACTTCTTTCTTTAAAATGCCTATATAGCATGAACAATAGAGATGATATTCAACACTCACATTAAAATGTGATAAATGCTATGAGTATATAATATTGCTTCAGGTACAGGGAGTGGCATATGTCAACAACAAGAGTGAAAAAGGATTTTCTAGGAAAGATTATGATCTTGTTTTCAAAGGATGCATAAAGTATAGCTAGGCAGAAAAGCAAAAAGCATGAGAATCCAAGACAGAAGAAATTTATTATGAAAGAAGATGATTAAGTTAGAGGAAAAAAAAACTGGGTGGAATGGATTAAGCCTACTCTTGTTACTCTTAACAAACATTCATATTTCAAAATCTTTCAAAAGTGATGTCTAAAAATTAATTTACTCAGTTGCATTTTATGAATTCTAAATTTATTTTTTATTACAATCTAAGTTGCTCTATAATATATTCCCTATGTTTTGCATGTAAAGGCATGACTAAATTATACACATACACAGACACACACACAGGTGACCCTCAAACACAGGGGTTTGGATGTTAATCCCTGCACAATCAAAAATTCACATACAACTTTTGACTCCCCCCAGATCTTGACTTCTAATAGCCTGCTATTGATTGGAAGGCTTACTGATAAAATAAGCAGTCAATTGACATATATTTTGGAAGTTTTATGTATTATAGAGTGTACTCTCATCATAAATTAAGCTAGAGAAATAAAATGTTATTAAGAAAATCATAAGGGAGAGAAATACATTTAGAGTACTTTACTGCGTTTATTGAAAAGAAATCCGTGTGTAAATGAACCTGCCCAGTTCAAACCCATGTTGTTCAAGGGTCAACTATATATTAAAACATGAGATAAATAGCCATTAATTGTAATCTAGCTGTGTCAATCATGTAGAGGAAGTTCAACCTAAAATTGTAGGTTAATTGGTAGCATAAATTATTGATACTGTAATCAAATGTTTCTCTTACTCTTTATTTACTTTAAAAGCAAACCTTCATTGACTTTTGTTGCATATTCATATCTTTTGAGTATTTTTGTTGAATAATTATGTGCTACATTTTATGTTTTATTCAATATACCTAGTAAAACAAAGAGATTTTTATAGTTTTTTCTTAAATTTATGTGTTTGAGATCTTATTCTTTTTAATGCATTGTATTACTGTGAACATTAATAAAATGTATTCATTTTATAGGAATTATTTATAAAAAGTAAGTTTTTCTAAACATGCCGTTTTATCTAGTCCTTTAAAAATCATGACTGATATTTTTATCTTTTGGAGGATGCAGCTCTTCATATTTTTGATGCCATTAGAAATTTAAATTTTTGAATTTTTTTTGACTTTCCAATAGAAGTTCTGTTAAAGGCTAATGAATCGCTTGTTTATCTAACAATTTCAATCTATGGATATTGTAATCATTATAGGAAATTTGGTTATTTTTGTTCTACATCAGGAAACTAAGGTGATAAAGAAACATCTATAAGTATATTTTTTAAGTCCTTCACTTATTTAGTGAATTATTTCTGAGTGTCTAGCTTTAGCTTTACTATTTAAAGCCCACCAAAAGCACTTGTGAACTAAATTGGATCACCTGATAAAATGAGACGCTCCTTAGTGTTTTTATACCATTCCTTAGCAGAGTGGCTGAATCAAAGTGGGCACTTAGTAAATACCTATTGAAGGGCCAATTGAATAATGGTGATGATTCTCTCCATCTGTACTGTTTAAATCCTCAGTGAATCTAGCTCTCAGGTGCCACTCTCAGTAGATCTTTAATGAATCCCAGTAGAAGTGATTGATATCCGTTGTTATGTGACAAGTTCCAATGTCTTGATTAATATAGAAAGAAAATGAAAATTATCTACCTGCTGGCAGCATCTTCTCAGATGACTCTATATTACTAATTAATAGATTATTGTAATTAATAATTAATAATTAATTGTTCCTGGTTTGAAGGGTCATTGCTTCTTGTACTCACTGTCATCTACCTGCCAATGTGCATATTATTGGTTGGTAGCTTAAACAAACAAAAAACAAAAACTATCCTAGTATCCATAGTCTTAAGTCTTTAGCTGAGAGGGAATATCTTTTCATTAAAATTTAGTATGTATATGAACCAGTAACATGGGCTATTTATTATTTACTTCCATTTGATGATTAAGTCTGAGTTTCATTTTCTGTTAAGGCTTAGATTATTACAATTTAGATAAAGTGGGATAGGAAATAACCCTCTTGTAATCATATATGTCCTGAAGAACAGGTCTCTAAAGGAAGAAATGAATGTGGACAGCAATGTTGGATATTTCATTAAATTTGTTTTCTGGGGTAGCAATTCTTAAAATATGGTTTGGAGACCTTTGTCATTCTCTGAGATTTTTCAGATTTCCAAGGTTAAAATTCTTTTCAAAAAGAATCCTAAAATTTTATTTGCCTTTTCATTTTCACTTTTTCACCCTGTTATTTGTCTTCTCTCATGAATGTAGAGTTGAGTTTTCCAGAAACTACAGGATAGATGAAATCACAGTAAATGGAATGTTAAACAGAGTTTCCAGATGTCTGGTGTTTAGATGTACATTAAAGAAAATTTCAAAACATAAAACAATGTTATTTTTCTCATATTTTTTCTGGAAAATATTGCCATTTTTATTTTGACATGTTGCTTTGTTAACACATAGTGAGTTTATTATTACTTCAAATGAATTGATAAAAAATAGTTTGAAAAGTCTCAGTTTTAATTGCTAGATCAGTAAATATCAATAGATATAACACACTTGAACACAAGTTATTTATTTTTTCAGAAGTTTTTACATATGTAATAGGGCCTGAAAAATATAGAGAGAATTACTGCCAAGAAGTTGGCAAATGAAAGATCCAGGCTTGTGTGTGGGAACAGGAGAAAAAAAAAAAAAGCGAGAATAGCCTACGGTATCAGAAACCCAAGGCTATATAATTTAAATTGCTTCAACAAATTTACCAACCTCAAATTTCGTATTCTGTAATTTTTCATGTATGCTACTCCATTCACAAAGGCCTTCTTCTTCCTCCTACCACCTCATGTGCTTGTATTGTCATTACACTTTATGTGTTATTGGTTCATCCTTTGGTGGCAGGGGCGATGTGGGTGTGTGTGTGTGTGCTATTTTGTCTTGTTTTCTTTTGACCTTCTGAAAGTCTTTCCTTTATTTTCCACTAAGAAATAATATTCCTAAGAAAGTGGAGGTATGCAGGTTTAGGTTAAGACAAATTGAAACAGAATGCCACCATCTTGAATGGGTGGGAGGGAAGATGTTAGGGAGCAAGACCCAGAGGGAGTCATTGAAGGAACTGGGAAAACTTTAAAAGTTCTAGGTGTTGGGGCCCCTGGGTGGCTCAGTTGGTTAAGCAGCTGACTCTTGATTTCAGCTCGGGGTCTCAGATCATTATGGCTGTGAGATTGAGCCCCCATGTTGTGCTATAAGTTGGGTGTGTAACCTGATTAAGATTCTCTCTCTCTCCCTCTGCCCCCATCCCCACTTGCACTTTCTCTCTAAAAATTAATAAAAGTAAATAAATAAATATATACATAAATAAATAAATAAACAAATTAAAAAAAATTCTAGAGGATTAGGGTTAGGGTTAGGGTTAGGGTTAGTATTTTAGAAGTAGGGAGTGAAGGTACTTGAAAAACATTTGGTACTAAAATTATGTAACTACTTATAATGTAATATAATGAAATTTTATATTTCACTTAAAAATTTGAAAGAGAAAATTTAACAGCTTCTATGGGACATTTATGGGCTATTTTAATAATTCAGTATTTCTGCTAGTTGCCAGGAACTTGAAATATCCTAATTTGTTTTGCACATTTTTACATTTTGCTCTAGCTCCATATATTTATGTCCTATTAAAAGGTCATGCATATTATGACATCTTAAATGTAAACTATTTCTCTAGTAGACTAGAATTATTATGTTAATGATATAAACAATTTTGGACATATTCTTGGAGACTAAGTTTACCTAAATGCCACATGTGATTTACGATCCAAAAATTGAAACTTGAATTTTTAGAAAAGACAATTCACTAATGGGATAATAAAGACTTGTACAGTAGTATTGCTGACATCAGTATAAAGATCTTTTAAATAATATATATCAGAGTACCTGGAGGCTAAGTCGGCTAAGTGTCTGACTCGGCTTGGGTCATGATCTCGCGGTTTGTGAGTTCAAGCCCTGGAGCCTGCTTCAGATTCTGTGTCTCCCTCCCTTGCTTGCACTCTGTCTCTCTCTCTCTCTCTTCAAAATAAACATTAAAAACTTAAAAAATTAAATAAATAGTATCAACCTCTTGAGATTTTTATAAGGTAAAATTCTATAGCATGGTTGTTTCATCATCCAAGTTGTTCTTCTTAAGTTCCTTTGGGGCTCTAGGACATGACTGCAAGTATTATTCCACCCAAGACTTAGCATAGAATTCACAAGGATTCTCAGGTGAAAAGTACTCACTGTAGTAATGCACTGGGCAACCTACAACTGCTATGTGTAGTAGCTTTGACTCCCTTTCCTTTGTTATTGCTAGGTATAGTGAGTGGTGGCCTCTCATTATATGCATGTGTATATGTATATAAGTAGGTGCATGTATTTATGGGTCTACTATAATATTAAAAAATAAAGTATTATATACATACGTATCTGTTTCTCTATTGATTTTCGGCAGAATCTAATTTTTCACCCTTCTTAACTCTCCAATTTTGAGAATTTGGTTAATATTATTTCTTCCATATTTCAACTGGTATTTCTCCCAAGGAAGAAAAACAGTCCTGCTATTCCTTGAAAGTCTACCATTATTTTTCACAATTGGAGGCATTTGTGTCATAGCCATCTTGGAGAATTCATTCAAAGTCTCCCACAGAGCCATGCACACAGTATTAATTTACTTAACGCTAAAGCTTGAAGCATGTCATTGACCCCCCTTGGGATTTAAGCCTATGACTGCATTCACTATTATTGTTGTAGTGAGATCAAGATCCCCTGAAATAATCTCTTCTTGCTTTAAAATTCTTCCATCATTCAAAAATATACAGATTAAGGAAAAACAAAGAGAAAAACAAAACCCAAAACATCCTATTTCGGATTGGTTTGAAGCATTAAGTTCTTGATGAACTGACACAACAATAGCTTTTGTTAAGTAGAAATACATCCTTTCATAATGTATAAAACATGATTGAAACTTTTAACAAAATAGTTTTATAAGAACAGTAGACTGTAAGGAGCCTGCCTAGGCATTTTTTTTTTTTTTTTTTTTTTTTTTGGTTTTTGAAGAGTTGTTTAAAACCTCACCACATCATGAGATAATTGGTTGAACACTGAATGCACTGACTTTAGCTCAGATGTTGCTCAGTATTTCCATCTGTGGTACACAGTGAATTGGAAACAACTAGAGGATTATTTGAACTTATTCCCAGGGAATTATAAACATGGTTGTTTCACAACCAAAATAAACTTTTCCTAAAAAAAGTCATCGTGAGAGATGAGCCCATGAAGATGTCAATTATTGTAAAATGGTTTGTTTCCAGGGCACCGGGGTGGCTCAGTCGGTTGTTTCTAAATCTTAATTTCAGCTCAGGTCATGATCTTACGGTTTGTGAGACCGAGCCCTGCATTGGGTTCTGCACTGATAGTGTGAAGCCTGCTTGGGATTTTTTTTTCTCTCTCTCTCTCTCTCTCTTTCTCTGCTCCTCCCCTGCTTGTGCTTTCTCCTCGCTCTCTGTCTCACTCTCTCTCTCTCACTCTCTTTCAAAATAAATAAATAAACTTTAAAAAAGAACCGTTTTTTTTTCGAGTGCTAGGAAGAATGAACACTCTGAAACACATCACAGAGAGACCGTATTTTCTCTTTACCCAAATACATGGGAATGGAGTCATAGGTGACAATCACTGACTTATTTTACAAACAATAATTATGTCACAAAGGAATATAACAAAACTAAAACCAATTCCATTTTAGTGATTAAAGGTGTACTGTGTGAGAATATCAGTGTAATTTATAAGTTGACCTCAGAACTGGATACAACTTCTTGCTTTATTATGTATCAGCAATATGCTAAGACTCAATTTTTCCATCTTTGAAGGAAGAAGGAATAATACCTACATTTTATGGTTCTTAAAAATAACACACACACAAAGTGTATATAGAGACAGACAGAGACAGAGATAGAGACAGAGAAACAGGGAAGGAGGGAATAAAGAAGGAAGGGAAAGGGAGAGAAGGACAGAAAGTAAGAGAGGGCAAGAGAGAGAAATTGGCATAATGGTAGCAATAATGGAATTATAATTATTCATTTTTGTTATTAAGTGTTCCACTAAAATTTGATACTGTAATTGTCATTATAATAAATCTGATAAAGTAATGAATAGGGGTAACTACATGTAATTATCTAGCAGTGTTCTTCACATATTATAAATGTTTAATACATATTTTTTGAATGAATGGATATATTTTCATTCCATTTCCCTTTATTTTATGCTTTACTTTATTAAATACATAGTGCCTATGAAATACATAATGCAAGTGTAATAATAAATAATAATAATAAATTTACACCATAAAAACTAGAATTTTTAATACCTATGAAGACCCCTGAGTATTCCTTTTGAATCCTCTCTCTGTCTCCTATCCAGAGGTAACAAACATCCAAAATGTTATTATTTTTATACTTTCCTTTATAGTTTTACATATATTTAAACTTTATGGAAATGGAATTATACTCTGTACATTCTTTGCCTTCTTTAAACAACCAATGTTATACTCTGATGGTTCATTCAAATGCATAGTTCATGCATGTTAATACATATAGTTCATTAGTGTGATATTGCATTATGAATCACAATCTAGCAATCATTTTTCTTTGTTGATAAGTTGTTTTTTTAAACATTTTACTTATTTATTTATGTTTTGAGAGACAGAGAGAGACAGAGTGTGAGTGGGGGAGGGGCAGAGAGAGAGGGAGACACAGAATCTGAAGCAGGCTCCAGGCTCTGAACTGTCAGCACAGAGCTGGACGTGGGGGTCAAACTCATGAACCATGAGATCATTACCTGAGCCGAAGTTGGATGCCTAACCGACTGAGCCACCCAGGCACCCTGTCCCTGTAATAAGTTTTTCTCAGGCTTTTGTTTGTTTTGTCAGGATATATTTTTCCTTGATGGACTTAGTGATTATTTTTCTCATACTCCCAGAACTGAAATGACTGTTGAGGACATTTACTTATTCAGCTTTAGTGAGTAATGACAAAATGTTATCCAATTGGTACGAAATAATTGGTGCCAATTTACGGACCTATCAGTGATATATAAATATTTTTCTTCTTCTATATCCTCACTAATGTTTGGTATTATAAGACTTTTTAAAAATTTCCTGAGTATAAGATAATCTCATTAGCATTTAATATGCATTTCCTTGTAACAAAGCCAAGTGTGTTTTTACGTGTTGTTAAACCATTCGTTTTTCATCTTCTGTGAAAATGTGTAATTTTTTTTCCATTAATTGTTGATATTTAGGAGTTTTCCTGTTTGGAGTTAAGGATGTGCTCTATTCTACTGGAGACATATGTATTCTTTTACTACCATTTGAGCAATTGATTGTGGAAATATAAGGTTTTCACCAATAGTTATATTTTCCTGTTTCTCCTCAATAGTCATTTTTTTAGAACTCCTCCTCACTCAGAAGAAGTAAAAGTTAAGCATTCCCTGTCATTGCGTTTCTTTTCCAGTATGTGATATTAAGACAGGACATTCAAGATTGTGTCTTCTAACTAGTATCAATAGAAATGAGCTGGTGTTGGGGAGTTCTCTCATGCTGCCCGCTGCTTTGCTCCAGGATTTGAAGCTCATTTCCTTGCCCAATGGTTCTAAGTATATTGTGTAAGGGTATGCACCTTTCCCTGTGGTTACTCTTAGAGACTTGGGGTGGGTAATGGTGAAAATTTATGTAATGGCATTTATTATTTAAAAAAATAATGTTTATTTTTGAGAGAGAGAGAGAGAGAGAGAGAGAGAGAGAGAGAGCAGGGGAGGGCAAAGAGAGAGGAAGACAGTGAATCCCAAGCAGGCTCCATGCTGTCAGCATAGAGCCCAACTCAGGGCTTGAACCTACAAACTGTGAGTCATGACCTCAGCCAAAATCAAGAGCTGAGGCTTAGCCCACTGAGCCACATGGGTGGCCTTGTATTGTTCTTTCAATTCACTATATTCTGTACATGTGTGTGGCATATACAAAACTTAAAGGAATATATACATATTTGTTACTTAGAGGACTTGAATATATACAGTATATATATCGTCATAAGCCTTTTGAAATTAAAATCATATGAATATCATTTGTAATAAAATAGAATTAGCAATGTAGAACTATGGGAATATACTTCACAGGTTATTTTGGTCATTATATGCTTATGAGGAGAGAAATAAGCATTGATTTAATAGCAAAACACTATATCATATAATTTTAAACACAACAGATATAAAGTATTGTTGCAAAATTAATTTTCATCATTTTGCTAATTTTCAAACTATGATAATGTTTAAAGAACAATACAATGATCACATCTATATACTTCACCTATCTTTAGCTTTATCCTCTATTGCTATCTAGTCAAGCCTTTCTCTCTCTCTCCCTCTCTGTCTCTCTCTCTCTCTCTCTCTCTCTCTCTCTCTCTCCCATTTATCTGGAGGTGGTTCTCACCTTGTGGACCACCGATCACTTCCTCTCTTTTTTGTGCAGCTTCTACCTAACTTTCTACTAGTCTCAAGATCTGGCCAGAGTGGAACTGAGAATGTATTTTTATGTGTATACATAATTTGAAAACCACTGTATTCTTCTTCTCCTGGTTATATCACAGGTGAAGAACAGACATTGTTTTATTTGTTCTTAATCCATGTTGATGTATTATGTATTTATCACTATCCTATAAGGAAACTAGCTGAAATGAACGCTCCCCCCCCCTTTCTTTGTATATCCAAGGTCTTCTTCTTAAACAAATCATTTACCTTAGCTGTAAAGAATGTTTAAGCTAGGGGCACATGGGTGGCTCAGACAGTTAAGCATCTTATTCTTGGTTTTATTTCGGGTCCTGATCTCACAGTTCATGAGTTCAAACTCCACATTGGACTCTGTGCTGACAGTGCGGAGCCTGCTTGGGGTTCTCTCTCTCTCTCTCTCTCTCTCTCTCTCTCTCTTTCTCTCTTCCATTTTATCTCTTCTCCTCCCTACCCCTCTCTCCTCCTTCTCTCTCTCTCTCTCTCTCTCTCTCAAAATAAATAAACTTAAAAAAATTTAAACTGTAAGAAAACAATCCCTCTCATGTCCTCTTACACACCTCCAGTTATTCCTTTTATTTTCTATCATTTACAGCCAAATTTATCATTTTATCAATTTTCTGTCACTTCCTATTCTACCTCCTTTTGAGTTTATCTCAACTTACTCCACAGAAGTCGCTCATGATCATTCCCCAGTACCTTCCATATTGCATAAATTTTTCCCTTAATTTTTCAGCAGTACTTTCAGTGACGCTATCACTATTAAAGTTTATTTCCTTTTTTTGTTCCGTTTTTATCTTTTGTGAAACAACTCTCTTTTAATATAATGCCTACATTTCTGCCCATAAGTTCTACATCTCCTTTGGTGCTTTATTATTCCCAGCTCAGGTTTTAAATGTGTGGTCACTTGTGGTTTTGTCTTAGATCCTCTTCTCTCCTCATGTCATACACTTTTTAGGAGATAACAATTGCTTAAACCTCTGAGGACTGCTTTCCAAGAATTTACTCATAGTTAACATCCAGGATGAAATTCATCCTTCCCATATCCCTCTTAATATCTCAATAGCATTTCATTCTTTGGTTGTTTTAAACAAATCTTTATTACCATATTCTACCCACCCCTAAAATTATTTTTTCCAGTGTTCCCTTATGTGGGCACAATCCTCTCATTATTTATCAAGCCAGAAACACCAGAGATGTCCATAATGGCATTCATTCTTTGTCACAACCTTATGCAGTCCTTCACCAAATCCTATGACATTTGCATCCTGTCTCAAATTTGTATATTTTCCATTTATTTATAGTCCACTACTGTATTCCAAGTGATCATAATCTTCTTCTCTGGACTTTCACACTGCTGTCTTTATTGATCTCCTCACATGTAGTCTTATATTTGTCTAGTTTATTCTCTACATTGCCATCAGAATATATTTTGTTATCTAAATCTGATAAAGTTAACCCCTCACAACAAGACTGTATAAATGAAAAGCTAACCATTTAACTTTAGCTAACTAACAATGATACTCTGCTGTGACCTTTAAGCTTCCACTTGGTTTGACCTCCCTCTCCTTAACTCCATATCCCATTATATCACTTTCTCTTTTCTCTCAAGTCAAATTAGACTGATTTTCAGTTTCTAGAATTTTCCATATTTGATAGTTCCATAATCAAATTTTCAAATTTCCATATTTGATAATTCCCACGAGGAAAAACAACATTATACATCTATATTGTATGGCAACATGTCCATAGTAGAATAAGGTACAGTAAAGTGATTCTTTTTCAGTTTATAGAGTAAAGGAGAGAGTGTATATATAATGCTCTGTGAAACACATATTTCCAAAGTATAGTTTATGGAGTGGGAAGTTGTGAGACACCTACTTGCCTACATAACTGATGTTTTCCTTTTGGTTCTCCAAATCTGTTAATATATTGACTTTGGATCTCATGTATGCTTGTTTTCATCTATAACTAGTTCCAAAGACTAAAGTTTACAACATAATACTATATCTCCTTACATACCAGAGGTTCATGATGAATGATTTTATTTTACAAAGTCTTAAGAACAACAGAGGGAAAAACTGTTGTGACTATCAATATATCTTTGTGTTTTCCAAGAGAGTGACAGATTGACCCTCATCCAGTATTTAGTCCCAAAGCATATTCTGGGAATTAATAAATACCATTACACAATGAACTTATTCTCAGATACTTAAATCTCAACTCAGTACTTAATAACCTTGATGGCATGTCTAAATATAAAACTTACTGCCCTAAAGGAATTACACATCCTCTTCCCTGTTCTCCTCTAGAAGTATGAAAATATAATTTACCTCAAATATCCATAATACTACTGCTAGTTAAAATGCACCATACCTTTTAGAAGAATGGTAAAAAATATTGTGGAACAACCTAGTGGTAAACTGCACAACAAATGGGAAATCTGGAGTCTTCTTAGTTAACAGCTGGGACAGGATGTAGGTTATAGATCATCTAAGTAATGAAAACAGTTTACAGAAATGAATTTTGGTAACTCTAAACGCTTACTTTCCTTCTGCAGATTAGGCAGTTGGGAGACTTCAGTTTTGTAATCTATCTGTTATGTTTCAGTAAGGAAGACACAAAACAATAATTGACACTCCAAAGACATACTTGGTTCTCAAAACTGTTCCATAAGCTTCAATCATAAATTATATCCGTATTAGTTTTAAGTGACACAACATGATCACCCAAAATGCAGTCCCGGAAAGTGACTTGTGATAAGTGATTCCTGTCACAACACAACTCCGCTTCACTAGATGTGTGTAGGGTGGATGACAGCAAGATGACCAGGAGCTGCGGGTGCTGAACTGACGTGCAATGACAGAGGGGTAGCAGGCAGAATAATTCTTTTAAGGATCTGCTGAAATGAACCATGAATTCAGATAAATGGAAAGACTGGAAATAAAAGACCAACTTACAACTGAGGTCGTTCTTAAAAATCAGAGAAGTTAGATAGAAAGTGTGGTCAGACTAAATGTCAGCCAGATCTGTAAAACTGGGGTAGCATTTGTTTGCAGAAGAGCAGCTTCCATTTATTCGTCTGTTTTTTTTTTAAACCTGTTTACATATATGTTTTTTTTTGAATATTTAAAATTGCTTTTGGTTTGGAGATATTTTTGTTTCACTTTTTTAGACATGTTTACTTGCTGGTGAAGCACAGTAAATAACACCCAAATTTATTTTAGACCAAAAATTCCAGTATTCCTACAACCATCCTAAAACAATAATCTTTTACTACCTTTCTGTGATTAATTTTGTCAATGATAAGAGTGTCTTCTTTATCTGACAGTTACAGTTTATCTTTTCAGTGAATGCATTTTCTCTTTTGGAAAATTGACAAGGAGCGCATCCATGTCCCCTGTAGTTAATGGCTGTTATCATTTTAGGTTTATAGATGATAGATTTTCTTCTAAATACCCTCAAGGGTGATCTTTATATTTCAGTGCTTACTTAGCTGTCATCTCTTGAATTTGGATGGGGTCAATGGGATTTTGCTAGTGCAACAATGAAATGTCCCCATGTCCTAGATTTTACCCTATTTTATATTGACAATATTACCAAAGATACATATATTATGTGCTTTCATTATGAAATTATTTATAAGTTAAAGCTGTGGAAGTATATAAACCCATAGAATAATTAACAAAAATACATCATACATTTATTTTATTTCATAATGAGAAAATAAGTGTTCAGCATCAAAACCCCAAAATTTGGCCAATCACTTAACTGTTACATTTACTATAATGTCTCTTTGCTAAATTATTTTTTCATTGGAATGAAAATGAAAGTAGAGGAGAGTGCAATCTAGTTTAATGTTCCAATTTTAATGCAAACTACTTGAGAAACCATGGTGATATGTCTATTTTCTATTACCATGTCAAAATAGTTCCTTAACCCGACTTCTTGGATATATCCATTATGCATGGCAAAACATCACCTCTTTTTAATAACAATCTGTAAAGGTTCAGGTTGACAGATATTTATTCATGGAATCTCATGGTATGGTGTCTGTGAATTCCCAGATAAAAACATAAATCTGTTGTATAACAGATACAGTAGTTCATCATAAGATATAAGAAGGGTAAAGCTACCAAATGTAACTGATAGTGTTCAAGTCTTCATGGCAACATTACAAAGAAATAACCTCAACTTTTTGAGAGAGATTTATTCTGAAATGCTCTAGATTGAATATATTTTATTTGAATATTCTATTTGAAATAGTGTCACATTCTTTCCTGTGGCAGCCCAGTAGAGTAATATTGCCTTATTCACTGTTTATCTTGACTATACAACTTATAAAGTTTTTTCCATATTGGAATGTATCAATCATGACATGTAATATGGTCATAGCTAGATCTTTGTAGCATTATTACTGATCTCAATTTGTTTTAACACTATGAAAAATATTTCATGTTGTGATGTGTATCTGGATTTTACTCGTTTCAGTTTGTTAAAGGGTGGAAAATAGAAATTGAGATGCAATTTCAACAAATATCTCAAGTTATACATTTTTAAAGAAAATTTAAACTTTTGAGTAAAATTATTTTGTTTCCATATCACACTTTACTTATATTGTATTTTGTGTATATATTTCATATATCCCCTATCACTTCAGAAATGTTATTACTTTTGCTTTGGAAATAAGGATGTGAAAGCACAGGTTTAGAAACAATTGATAAGCCAGAATGGAAGTAATAGGTATGGATTTACTTAGTCTTACAATACCTGGACGTCATTCCCATAACACAAATAAGATGCACAGTATGGAGATCATATCAATTAACCATTAAGTTATTTAATCTTTTAATTTAAGGAAACATGGATCTTTGAACATATCTAAAAACATGAAATTTCAAGTCTTTGCATAACAGTGAAACCAGATCACAATATGTAAAGGTTCATAAGTGAACCCATTCAACCATTCATGCTACAAAACTATTATTTTATACAGGTTAATAAATGTATAACACTTAAACAGTATTTATGGAAACATATTCGCCTATGGATAAAATCAGTTTATACGAGAAAATTACTCAAAATATAAACTGTTTTCTCACAAATGTCCAAAAACATAATTATGAAAGGTAAAGATGCCACTGCTCGGACTAATATAAGCCAACAAGTCTCTTTTTATGAATACTATAGTCATCAGATTTTGGCTAATCTAATTATGAACATATAGTGCACTGTCCCTTAATAAGGTTATTTGTGGGTTTAATTTCTAGGCCTTTATCTTTCATATAATCTAGTATATTTTTATGACCTATCTCAAGGAAACACAAGGTATAGCAGACATAATTCTAAAGGAAGACTGACAGGTGATTCAGCCAGCCCCTTATCTGTTCAAACACTGGTAGGCACTATTGAAGTCTCTGTAAAACTCTTGTACCTCAGTATGTAAAGGACAAGTGACTGCAGATATGACTCAACTCAAACTTCCAGGTGGGGAAGAATCACGATAAAGAGAAACTTGTAGTATTTGTTCTAAGCTGATTATCTCCAAGGTGGAGTCCATGCACTCTGACTTGGTCCGGACTCCTGTGGCCCCTTTCCCTCTCTAACCCTAGCTGGGATTTCTGAGAAACATTTAGTCCATTTACTCAATATCATCCCTTTGCACCAGTTAATAGAATCCTTAAATGACATCAGGTTGGTGGTCATCTACAATAGTGACTTTCTGTAGTTCCTATTATGAGGTGGAAATGAGTGGGGAGAAGGTGGAGGAAATTAATAATATTTATTCTAAGTTCATGTCACATTTATTAAGTTAAAATATCGCAATAAGTGTAATTTTGTAGAGGGTATAGATTTATTTGTTATGACTTCCAAAATGAGAAGTTACACTCTGCTCTTTTTTTCCTGTTTTGAGATTTGTGCGTGTATTTTCAGAAAATATTAGGTTCCTGAGACATAGAATTTAGCATATACTCATTATAGACAGAAGAAAGAATGGTATCTTGAAGAGTATTGGAGCTATAGTGTCTATCCCCACATTTGTGTTATCTTAGTTGGCCAACTTCAGAATACAACTTCAGAAGGCATGGACACTCACATGTTGTGTGTATGTTTGTGTTTCTGTGTGTGTGTGTGTGTGTGTTGCTTTTATTTTTTAAGTTGTGAAATAATAGGGTTGAATCCTAGAAATTCTGAAGTCTCCTTGCATTCTAAACTTTCATATATTTGATATAACTTTTTACAAAACTACTGCTAAATGTGCATAAAATAATTTAATGTTTTGCTTCTGGTGGCTGTTTTGTTTAACTGGTTAAGGAGCTCTATAATGAACTTCTGTGTGTGTGTGTGTGTGTGTGTGTGTGTGTGTGTATTTTGTAATTTTGTAATCCAAAAAATGGATTCAGCTATTTAGGAAAGTTTTGACCTCCATTACAGTGTTTTATTATAGAGTTTAACCCCTCTCTTCAATTGAAGACTGAAAGACACAATAATGGAATATATCCTAAGAAGGAATTGATCTTTTTCTATGAGCAGAAAAAGACCTATTATGACCACTGGAGAAGTACAGACACTTGAAGCATAGACTTAGAAGAGTGGAATTTAAGCACATTTTTAACTTGGTCGAGATGTTTTGCTACTATTCAGTTTGCCACCAAATTGAGTAGGCTAAACAGAGGTTAACAAATCATATAGCCATCTGAGGAGAAGTGTTCTTTATATATTATTTATTTACTTTGTAAAATCATATTGCAACTCTCTTCCATTGATTTCTTTGAATTATTTGATCATCTGGCTTCTGGGTTAATTGCTTGCCTTTTATCTGCACAAAGGTATTGCTTTGGTCACCCAGGATTGTGATTGTTGCTGTTTTGAATACTGAATTGCTGACATTTATTTCCTCCTGGAAAATAATTGCATTTATATTTGATTTTTTGACATGTGAACAAAAATGGAACAAAACAGCAGGATAATGAGCATCCTATTCTAAGTTAATTGTGGCACTGTACATAATTTGTATACACGAATTCTGTTTCAGCATGTAATTCGATCTTAGCTGAGCTTCACTAAAGCTAAACTAGGTGTCGCGGGAAAAAATATCACCCTATTTTTGTCTATTTATTCATCGTATACATGGTAATTTTTCAGGCTCTTTGGACAGATGTACAGAAATAACACTTTAAAATTCAAGTGAAATCAGTATGTAAAATATCTAATCATTTTATAAAATAAAATACATAGAATCATTTCTTAGCAAGGTTTGAAACATGAAAATAGGTTAAGTTTATCATCAAAATTAATATCCAAACTGTTGTGCCAAAGCAAATGGACTGTAAGAGCACTGGAATGCATATTCGATCCCATCAGCTCTCTGTCCCTCACCAAATTACCTGCATCTCTAAAAAGATGATGGGTTTCAATGTGGCATTAGTGTCTCTGTAATATCTACAGCACTTATTCGTTCCATCGTTGTCAATTACATGTTTTGTATATTTAAATAGACAAATAAATCTTATAGAATGATATAAAATTCGTTATAAGAAAAATTGACATTTTGTGTCAGTTCATCTCATAAGCTCCCTGATTATAAGAAATCTCACACATAAATATTAATGATAAGCCCCTCCTTATCTTACCAATAATTTGTGAGGTAGTGTGATACTGTAGAGGAAGCACATCAATTGGAAACAAAATAACTTTGATGCTGTTCCTACTAGACACTTCATCTTGGATAGATTACTCAGTCTTTAGAACCTCAACTTTTTCTTGTGTGAATTGGGTTGATATTATTAAGAAATTTCTATTAGGTAAAATGCTTGGTGAACTTGAAATTGTTCAAAATACTACTTACTATTATTATTACACATAGAGTTAATTAAATAAAATACAGCGTTAGAAAAATGTTAAAATATCACATTTTAAATTGTTTTGAAAAAAAATTGAAATATGTTGTATTAAACTATATGTTAAATGAATAACAAATGGCAAGACGATAAAGAAAGGTATTCTAAAACAATGTACTGAATTATAGTCCATTTTGGAAAAGTGCAAATTATAAAAGTTGTAATGATACTATAACAATATAATCTGCATTGATAAATCTATAAAATATATAACTGTATTAAATTTGATTATCTACTACTAATATTTTAGGGAAGCCTTTAGGAGCTCTTTTTAAAAATATTTTTTAATGTTTCCTCATTTTTGAGAGAGAGAGAGTGGAAGCACACACATGAGGGAAGGGCAGAGAGAGAGGGATACAGAGAATCCCAAGCAGGGTCCGCATTGTCAGCACAAAACCCTATGCAGGGCTGGATCCCAGAAACGGTGAGATTATTACCTGAGCTGGTCAAGAGTCAGACGCTCAACCAAGTGACCAACCAGGCGTCACAGAAGCTCTTTTTGGTTTAAATATTGATCTGTCAGTTATCCACATATATGACAAAATTAGATGATATTGTTTGCATATTTTTATTAAAATATAATTCACATTCTGTGTTATATTAGTTTTAGGTGTATAATATAATGATTACACAACTCTATATATTATTCAGTTCTCATCACAGTAATTATACTCTTAATCTTCTTTATTTATGTACATTCTATCTATTGGATATACACTTTCCTTTCAGACAATATTATGGTATGGATTATTCACAACCATAAATTTCAGTAACTGCTTTCTTATGTGGCTATATGTATAAAAATTAAATAATGTTACTATGACATCACATTTAGTATATTGCAATTAGTTGCAAAATAGATGAGTTAGTATAAAATTATTTGCATTCATCTCAGACTATTTTTAAGATAAATTATTAAAGATATTATTGGCATATTAAAGTGCATAAACAATTGAAAACTTTTATATACAGACAGAGTCCCCTTTAGAAATGTGGAACCATGTTATACTAACATCAATTATCTTGTGATATAGCACATCTTTATCAATGCCATTTTCTGTTACTGCCACTTTTTTCATAAGCCTTTCTCACTTTGATGACATGAATTTTTATTAATACTTATTTTTTTAGATAGTGAAGTTGTGTCTATTGGTCATTTGCTTTTATAATTTTGTGTATTTCACTGTCTTCTCTTTTGTCTGGTTTCATATTTAACTATAAGAGCTTCTTACAGATAAAGGAAAAAAAAACCTTATAGATAAAGTTGTAAGTTTTATCACACATGAATCCATAAGTAACTTTGAACAAAAGAGAATTCAAGAAAATATATGAAAGATACATGATCATTAATTCAAATTCACCATGCATCTTAGGAAACTTATAGTGCTCCTCACTTACAGGGGACCTACTAAGGTCTTGAGCTACACCACGATAATGTGTTCTGTGGCTGTTATGAGTTTGGAAATTTTGTTAAGACTTTTACAGCTATCTGTTGATCCACACCTATTTCATTGCAGAACTTTTCTGCCTGTTGAGGGAATTTTTGGACCTGGCTATTGAAACGCTGCATTGTGAAATAGATTTAGTTTGACTTTATTAGAGTACGTATGTGTTGTTCACTGTCAATTCTGTTTACAGTTGTTATTTTATTTGTTTTTATATATTTGTGTGCTATTTAATTATTTTGACACACCCAGATGTATACAACTTACTCTGTGTCACATGCATGGACTTCTTCACTTGGAGCATAGTCTCCTATTGCAGTCATGGAAATTGTAACACATCAAAGAGAAATAGGAACATTTTGTAGAAATATAGAATAGCGAAAGGTGAACAACATGAGTTAGGATAATATTCGGGAGAAGGGAAAGAAAAAGAGAAAGACCATTTGGCTACAGATAACAGTGTGTGGATGGGTAAACAATTGATATATGATACAATCCTTATGTTCTTATACATTATTTTCAAGGAGCATACTTTTCAATTAAACAATGAGAACATAGGCAACATTTATCATGCATTTATATTAAACACTAAGAAAGTAAAATGTATGTATGTAATCAACAATGTTAATAACAGCTAAGCATTGATATCTATTCTGAAAATATATCACTACTGAATATGAAGGATTGAGGAAATAAGGAAAAACATGGTGTGCTGTTGTTGAACTAAAAGCATACACGATGTTTTTTGTGGCATAGTGATATTCAACTTTTAGAAGTTCCTATAAGAAAGCAAATGAGTGTGCAGTGAGAATTTTCTTTATGTGACAGAAAGCATTGAAAATTTTATGCCACTACAGTAGGACATCTATTCAGAGTAAAAACATCTACACCAAATAATAACAATATATATTTTTCAGAGGTTTAATACAAAACCAAATGTTTGATATTATAGCAAATATAATAAATGGAACCAAGGCTGATTATAATTTGATTGTTTTACCTATAACTCCATAGAAAAGCCATGTAGGAAAGATGACAATTACTACTGGATTTGTAATATTCTTAAATGTAAGTATTTTTATTAGAAAGTATTTTGTATAGTTCACAGAATTTGTCCAGAAGATAAGACTGATGAGGATAACAGTCACTTTACAAATATGGACTCTAGAAAAATAATTTGAGGGGCTACACGTAAACAAATGCCACAAATATAAGTGAAAATATCTCAGTATCTCAGATTGCAACTGAAATCTTCCCCAAAATTCTAAAGACTTTGTATTCCTTGTAAACATTTTTAAAGCATAGTAATCAGTGAAGTTACAATATTAATCCTTGAATGACCATTTTTTACGTAATCTGCTAAAACTTTACAACAATTTTTTGAAGATTTACGTTTACCAAACATCAGTTTGAAAGTAATATTAAATCATCATAAAATTTCATACAGTATAGAAGGCAAACATAGTTTATATTTGAAAGAATTTCATCTACATGTACAAATTTCAGTAAAATTTTATCATTATGCTTTTATAATGTTTAAAGAAAAATGTAAAATAACAAAAATTTCATATTTTTTAAACTTTTTTTTAATGTTTATTTTTGAGAGAGAGAGAGACAGAGTGTGAGCAGGGGCAGGGGGGAAGAGAGAGGGAGACACAGAATCTAAAGCAGGCTCCAGGCTCTGTGAACTGTCAGCACAGAGCCCAATGCGGGGCAGGGCCCAAACTCACGGACCACAAGATCATGACCCAAGCCAAAGTCAGACAACTGACTGACCCACCTAGATGCCCCTCTATTAGTTTTTAAATCATGTAAATTATTCAATAGTCTTTGAATGAAACAATAGTGTGATTTATTTTTAAAATATATGCTATTATCACCAATCAAATTGGAGAATCTCTTGTCACTGAAGACAGCTTTCATTATAGAACACTAGATAGGGGTGCCTGACAGCTCAATTGGTTGGGTGTCTGACTGTTAATTTTGGCTCAGGTCAACATTTCACAGTTCCTGGGATCCAGCCTCCATGCTGACAGCATAGGAGTTTGCTTGGGATTCTCTCTTCCCTCTGTCTCTGCTTCTCCCCACCTTCTCATGAATACTTGCTTGCTCTCTTCAAAATAAATAAATTTAAAAAAAATGCTAAATTAACAATGTCAATGATTTATACTGAAATCTCATGATTAGTCCATCTCTTTTCCAAAATTATATTTCTAAATGATTTTTCTTCTTATAATTTTGGACACAGCAAAATTAAATTTAAAAACTTAAGTATTTCGACATCTTTTTTTTTTTTTAATTTTTTTTCTTAACGTTTATTTATTTTTGAGACAGAGACAGAGCATGAATGGGGGAGGTCACAGAGAGAGGGAGACACAGAATCTGAAACAAGCTCCAGGCTCTGAGCTGTCAGCACAGAGCCCGATGCGGGGCTTGAACCCACAGACTGTGAGATCATGACCTGAGCTGAAGTCGGGCGCTTAACCAACCAAGCCACCCAGGCGCCCCAATATTTTGACATCTTTATTGCTTTAGATGGTATATGCAATTTGTAGAATTATGATGTATGTGTGACCTAAACTCTAGTAAAAATATAAAAATAAACTGATATAAGTACATCATATTGATAAAATACTTATTTATAAGAAAACAAAAGCATATTTCCTTATACCAAGCATGGCTCTTACAGAAGTATTATAGAATATTTTCAATAATAATGTATCAGAGATGTTTGTGTGTAAATCTGTAGTTATTTGGATGTGTTTTACTTTGCCAAGAATGACTGGCAAAGTAGAAGGTAAGTGAGAACTGACAACATTTATACTATTTTCTTCATTCTAATTATTTTCTCAAAATGTACTGAGTCTCTTTCTTTTTGTGTTAACATATTGTCAGACCAAATGCAACATGCAGTGGCATAAGCTGTCGTGGTAAAAAATTCTTTAGTGATGCATCTTTTTGAAGAAAGAAAGGAAGACTATAGACAATTAATTTATTATCCTGGCAATTGTGAAATCATAATGCAATGAAAACTGAATGAGGGACCAAATGTATTAGTCCAATGACAAAGCTTTAAATGAAAAGAGAAAAATGATTACAAATTAACCTGTACTTGAGCTGTAAGGCCTTCATCTTGTAACTCCCTTCTAACACTATACATTAAAAATAATTCTCAAAAAAAAATTATCAGTTACACTCAGTATATTGGATATGCAGCTACAGTTCTTACTATTTTTTGGAGAATAGTTTAATTTTACTTCAGTTAATTTAGTTTTAGCACTACTAAATATGAGCAGAGGTAAAATTCTTCATACTGATTTGTTTAGAATATTTCATTATTACATTGATCATTAAGAAAGAATTTGGATTTCTATGAATGTTTACAGAGTAGATAGAATCTGGAACTCAAATTCAATTTTCAATCAAAATGCTAAATATTTATTGAAGAGATATGAAGGCTTATAGTTTTATATACAGACATAGATAGATATATAGATATAATTTTTCCTTTTTCAATCTTTCAATTCTTCAGAGATTCTGAAAGATAAGTGATTTTAAAGCCAGGAGATAGATAGATAAATATAATTTTATCAAAATTTTAGATTCATATTTATTCATTGTGAAAATTCTAAAATTATATGGATGAATATGGAGTAAAACACTGAATTCCTTTTACCAAAAAATAAATAAATAAATAAAACAAAATTAAAACACCAATTCACCCCATCCCCAGAAGTACTACTACACATATTTTTAAAATTATTTTGTCCATTGAGTTTTCTTAAGATCTTTATTATCTGTGTACTTCATTCTTTTTAGTGGCTACTTACATTTCCTTAGAGTGGATTTTGTTTTATTCATGTTTACATTATAAATAATGCAATTCAAAAAATGATTATTTTTATAAAAAACGCTATAAAAATTATTTCCATTTTGTTTTGCTATTGTAAGCAACATTTCAATGAACCATGTATAAACAGTTTTCCTTCTGTTAACATGTGATCGTTTTTGTAGAATAGAATCTTAGAATTGAAAATATTGGCTCAATGATTAGGAACATTAAAATTTTGACAGATGTATATTGGTTGTTCTCCCAAACGTGATGTTAATGTTCATTCTCAAAACTAAAATATGGGAGTACTTATTTCACCACACCCTTGCTTGTGAAATCAGATGGGTAAATGGCATACCGTTTTTGTGTTAATTTGCATGTTCCTGAATGATAGCATGCTTGACTATCATATTCTCATTTTTAAAAGCTAAGTATGTTTTATCTGGCTCCCTTTCTTAATTGTTAATAATGACTCTGAAACAAATGGCATTTATACTGTCAAGCAGGAAAAATCTCTTTAGTAAGAAGGAGAAAAAGGACAAAATGATTCAGTTATTTTCAGTAAACTAGTGTGAATCAATGCAAGCCAGTCGGGAGGGCACTACTTACACCCAGAAGCAGTCTGTTGTGAATGTAGATAAAGTGAGCTTGTGTTTGGGTAATTAATTCAACACAGATAACTTCTATGTGTCCTAAAAGAAGCTTTCAACTAATAATTTTATAAACTGATCTGACAGGCTTATTTTTTGCTTTGGGCAAGGGCATGTTAAGTCAAGGCAGCCATAACAGAGGGAAAACTCTTAACATGTACTCATAAATGATGAGTGTGGAGTGACAGTATTTCATAACATAATCTTATGAGACCTGGTTTAAGCTCTAAAGAGGGCATCCACATTACCCAGGTACACATTGAATAACACTGGGTTAAGGTATTTTAATGTAGTGAATGGATACCAGACCAATGTTAGTACATGCTCAAATTACAGAGGCACTTGAGAAATTTATCTCTCCACAGTGAAAATTAAAATTAATTTTGTGTATTACAAAATATTAGTGATATTTTAAATTTAGCTTACTTTCCAATTTGATCAGGAGGCAGATACTGTGATGTTTTCACATGATAAATAAATGATCTTTCTCAGTGTATTTGGAAATCAATACCTATAATAGGAATTACTAGAGCCTCATTAACCTCCAACTTAAGAATGTCATTTGATATCTATTTTCTGACCATACAAGATTCGTATGAAAATATTAGAAAATTATTCTAATAGGTGAGACATCTTAAGTACTAAATTAATTTTTTAAGTATAAATTCCAAACAATCTTGTTTGCTCTTATCAAGAAACAGAGGTAAGGAGGTCAGTTTCATTTACTCTAAAAAATGATCTGTAATGCTGAACCCAAATCATATTTGTGTGTATGAAAACATCAATGTATTTTCTTCACATTCCATTACAAATTACATTTATTTAAAGAGTGTACTGTGATCATAGTCCATATCTTTAAAGATCCAATACAATAAATTTGAATCTGCAAACCAGTAACTACTTCTCTTGTGCATACAGAATGAAAGACAATTTCTTTGGTTTTTCTCATTGGAATACTAGGTCCGATATTGTCTTCCTTAAAGCATTTAACAGCACAGTACTTATTGAACTAGTATTGCTCTTTTAATGAGTGATAAATATTGTCCATAATGAATGATAAATATTTGGAAAAATAGATTTACATATTTAAACTAACATTCACTTAAATTACAGCAGTATAGACAGCTGAGGAGACTGCAAAAGTCTATTCTAGACTGCATATTCTAAGATGTTAATGAATCATGAATAGTTTTGCCTGTTTTAGTTGAAACAGTAGTTTGAATTAAACAAAGCACTTAAAGGTTTCAAAATACCGCACCACCTATATTTTAAATTATTTCATTTAAGAGACATTATAGCCACAAAAAAAGAACAATAAAACAAAAAATTACCCTGAGATTTTTACAATCAGGATTCATTATACATCTATCATTTGTCAAGCTCTGTGCTAACACTATGGAAGAAAATCTTAACATCAGAATACAAGCTATTTCGTTAGAGTAACTTTAAAAAATATTTTTCAATAGGTTATTTTTAATCTGTAAAAACTACACTAAAAATGTAAAACAGTTCAAAAGTATTCAGTGAATTGCATGTCTCTTTCTAGCTCCTGAGCCTCAGATCCCAGTAACCTTCTCCAGAGACTATTATATTAATGTCAAGTTTTTGTGCATCTTTCCACTAGTCAACATGTTTGTCTATACTTCCTTACTTTTTTTTTTTTTTTTTACTCAGAGTACTATAGTTTTCCAATTGCTCTGCTTTCCCAGTAATAAAATTTGTAATTTTACTATGTATTCTTTCTTCTTGGTCTGTGTATGTCTATCTGCGTGTTTGCATACATGTACACAGGTCTCTCTCTGTACAGGCTTGTGTGCATTCTTCTGATATTTGGGAGAATGTTTCAAGTTATTATAGTAGTTACCTTCAAAACTCTAATATTTTATCAATCACCCTAAAATAAATATCCTAATATAAATGCTCATTTTTTCTCCATCTGCATATCTGACTTATGGTACTATATTATTATTTCTACATCTTTCCAATATGCTGTAATTTTGTAACTATTATTCCACGATTATTTTAGTCTATCATTATATCATATGGCTTCAGAGCTTACTGTCATTTTTTTTCCTGCAACTTCACTGATATTCTGTCACCTGACTGAAACCCCAGTCTCTACAATCTGCTTATTAGTAATATTTTATTAGCATTCTTGAATATATTTAAAAATAGTTTTTTTTTTCAATTTCCTTTATCGTTTAGCAGGATACCAATTCACTGAATCGTATCCAGATTCCCAAGGACTTGGTAAATACTGTTCCATTTCATTCTCACTTTGAATGCTGGTTGAAAGAAGGCAGGGGCCATGCTTTTAATTAACATTTTAACTTCTTTTACTCTTAATCCAAAACAGTAGTTTTATTTACTTGGATCCATGGAAATGTCTTCCTTTTTTCATAATTTTCATGTAATCTATTGAAAAATTTTCCCATTTTAGGTAGTTTTTTTTTCATTCCTTTGCATTTTTTATTTCAATATTTTAGTTTTTGAGGCCCTTTTTTGTTAAAACTTTTATTTTAGTGTAGAGATTTTTCTTTTCTTGAATACACTTCAGGTAGGAGAAAATGGGGAATGACAGGCGTTCTCTGGGTTGTCAAATTTTCAATGATTCACCCCATAGATAATCAGGTATGATACAGACTTTTGTAAAAGAACATTTGTGGTGAAATGGGTAACTTAATATTGCTTAACTAGGTACATATTTGAGGCTGTGTAACTGTCACCTTGCAAATTGCTCCCGGCAAGACAGTGTTTCTGCAATCTTCTTTGTTTAGACCTTTCTTTTTAGTTTTTTTTCAAGTTTTTATTTAGTTATTCATCTATTTATTTATTTTTAATATGAAATTTATTGTCAAATTGGTTTCCATATGACACCCAGTGCTCATCCCAACAGGTGCCCTCCTCAATAACCATCACCCATCCTCGCCTCCCCCCACCCCCCATCAACCCTCAGTTTGTTCTCAGTTTTTAAGAGTCTCTTATGTTTTGGCTCCTTCCCTCTCTATTTTTTTTTCCTTTTGCTCCCCCATGGTCTTCTGTTAAGTTTCTCAGGATCCACATATGAGTGAAAACGTATGGTATATGTCTTTCTCTGTATGGCTTATTTCACTGAGCATAACACTCTCCAGTTCCATCCATGTTGTTACAAAAGGCCATATTTCATTGTTTCTCATTGCCACGTAGTATTCCATTGTGTATATAAACCACAATTTCTTTATCCATTCATCAGTTGATGGACATTTAGGCTCTTTCCATAATTTGGCTATTGTTGAGAGTGCTGCTATAAACATTGGGGTACAAGTGCCCCTACGCATCAGTACTCCTGTATCCCTTGGGTAAATTCCTAGCAGTGATACTGCTGGGTCATAGGGTAGATTTATTTTTAATTTTTTTGAGGAAACTCCACATAGTTTTACAGAGCGGCTGCACCAGTTTGCATTCCCACCAACAGTGCAAGAGGGTTCCTGTTTCTCCACATCCTCTCCAGCAACTATAGTCTCCGGGTCTGTTCATTTCAGCCACTCTGACTGGTGTGAGGTGGTATCTGAGTGTGGTTTTGATTTGTATTTCCCTGATGAGGAGTGACATTGAACATCTTTTCATGTGCCTGTTGGCCATCTGGATGTCTTCTTTAGAGAAATGTCTATTCATGTTTTCTGCCCATTTCTTCATTGGATTATTTGTTTCCCAGGCATGGAGTTTGGTGAGCTCTTTATAGATTTTGGATACTAGCCCTTTGTCCGATATGCCACTTGTAGATATCTTCTCCCATTCCATTGGTTGCCTTTTAGTTTTGTTGGTTGTTTCCTTTGCTGTGCAGAAGCTTTTTATCTTCATGAGGTCCCAATAGTTCATTTTTGCTTTTGTTTCCCTTGCCTTTGGGGATGTGTCAAGTAAGAAATTGCTGCAGCTGAGGTCAGAGAGGTTTTTTCCTGCTTTCTCCTCTAGGGTTTTGATGGTTTCCTGTCTCACATTCAGGTCTTTCTCCACTTTGAGTTTATTTTTGTGAATGGTGTAAGAAAGTGGTCTAGTTTCATTCTTCTGCATGTTGCTGTCCAGTTCTCCCAGCACCATTTGTTAAAGAGACTGTCTTTTTTCCACTGGATATTCTTTCCTGCTTTGTCCAAGATTAGGTGGCCATACTTTTGTGGGTCTAGTTCTGGGGTTTCTATTCTATTCCATTGGTCTATGTGTCTGTTTGTGCCAATACCATGCTATCTTGATGATTACAACTTTGTAGTAGAGGCTAAAGTCCAGGATTGTGATGCCTCCCACTTTGGTCTTCTTCTTTCAAATTACTTTGACTATTCGGGGTCTTTTGTGGTTCCATATGAATTTTAGGATGGCTTGTTCTAGTTTCGAGAAGAATGCTGGTGCAATTTTGATTGGGATTGCACTGAAAGTGTAGATAGCTTTGGGTAGTATTGACATTTTGACAATATTTATTCTTCCAATGTATGAGCATGGAATTTTTTTCCATTTCTTTGTATCTTCTTCAATTTCCTTCATAAGCTTTCTATAGTTTTCAGCATACAGATCTTTTACATCTTTGGTCAGGTTTATTCCTAGGTATTTTATGCTTCTTGGTGCAATTGTGAATGGAATCAGTTTCTTTATTTGTCTTTCTGTTGCTTCATTATTAGTGTATAAGAATGCAACTGATTTCTGTACATTGATTTTGTATCCTGAGACCTTGCTGAATTCATGTACCAGTTCTAGCAGACTTTTGGTGGAGTTTATTGGGTTTTCCATGTATAATATCATGTCATCTGCAAAAAATGAAAGCTTGACTTCATCTTTGTCAATTTCAATTCCTTTGATTTCCTTTTGTTGCCTGATTGCTGATGCTAGAACTTCCAACACTCTCTGAAACAACAGCGGTGAGAGTGGACATCCCTGATCTCAGGGAGAAAACTCTCAGTTTTTCCCCATTGAGGATGATATTAGCTGTGGGATTTTCATAAGTGGCTTTTATGATCTTTAAGTATGTTCCTTCTATCCGGACTTTCTTGAGGGTTTTTATTAAGAAAGTATGCTGAATTTTGTCAAATGCTTTTTCTGCAATGATTGACAGGATCATATGGTTCTTATATTTTCTTTTATTAATGTGATGTATCACATTGGTTTGCGAATGTTGAACCAGTCCTGCAGCCCAGGAATGAATCCCACTTGATCTGGGTGAATAATTCTTTTTATATGCTGTTGAATTCGATTTGCTGGTATCTTGTTGAGAATTTTTGCAGCCATATTCATCAGGGATATTGGCCTATAGTTCTTTTTTTTTTTTTTTTGCTGGGTCTCTGTCTGGTTTAGGAATCAAAGTAATGCTGGCTTCATAGAATGAGTCTGGAAGTTTTCCTTCCATTTCTATTTTCTGGAACAGCTTGAGAAGGATAGGTATTATCTCTGCTTTAAATGTCTGGTAGAATTCCCCTGGGAAGCCATCTCGTCGTGGACTCTTATTTGTTGGGAGATTTTTGATAACTGATTCAATTTCTTTGCTGTTTATGGGTTTATGGGTTTTCTATTTCTTCCTCTTTGAGTTTTGGAAATGTTTAGGAATTTGTCCATTTCTCCCAGGTTATCCAGTTTGTTGGCATATAATTTTTCATAGTATTCCCTGAAATTGCTTGCATTTCTGAGGGATTTGTTGTAATCATTCCATTTTCATTCATGATTTTATCTATTTGGGTCATCTCCCTTTTATTTTTGAGAAGCCTGGCTAGAGATTTATCAATTTTTTTTATTTTTTTTTCAAAAAACAAACTCTTGGTTTCATTGAACTGCTCTGCAGGTGTTTTTAGATTCTATGCTGTTTATTTCTGCTCTGCTCTTTATTATTTCTCTTCTTCTGCTGGATTTGTGGTGTCTTTGCTGTTCTGCTTCTATATCCTTTAGGTGTGCTATTAGATTGCGTATTTGGGATTTTTCTTGTTTCTTGAGATAGGCCTGCATTGCAATGTATTTTCCTCTTAGGACAGCCTCTGCTGCATCCCAAAGCGTTTGGATTGGTGTATTTCAATTTTCATTTGTTTCCATATAATTTTTAAATTTCTTCTCTAATTGCCTGGTTGACCCATTCATTGTTTAGTAGTGTGTTCTTTAACCTCCATGCTTTTGGAAGTTATCCAGACTTTTTCCTGTGGTTGATTTCAAGCTTCATAGCATTGTGATCTGAAAGTATGCATGGTATGATCTCAAATCTTGTATACTTATGAAGGGCTGTTTTGTGACCAAGTATGTGATCTATCTTGGAGAATGTTCCATGTGCACTCAAGAAGAAAGTACATTCTGTTGCTTTGGGATGCAGAGTTCTAAATATATCTGTCAAGTCCATCTGATCCAATGTATCATTCAGGGCCCTTGTTTATTTATTGATCCTGTGTCTAGATGATGTATCCATTGTTGTAAGTGGACTATTAAAGTCCCCTGCAATTAGCACATTCTTATTAATAAGGTTGCTTATGTTTGTGATTAATTGTTTTATATATTTGGGGGCTCTCATATTCGGCACATAGACATTGATAATTGTTATCTCTTCCTGATGGATAGACCCTGTAATTTTTATATAATGCCCTTCTTCATCTCTTGTTACAGCCTTTAATTTAAAGTGTAGTTTGTCTGATATAAGTATGGCTACTCCAGGTTTCTTTTGACTTCCAGTAGCATGATAGATAGTTCTCCCTCCCCTCACTTTCATACTGAAGGTGCCCTCAGGTCTAAAATGAGTCTCTTGTAGATAGCAAATAGATGGGTCTTGTTTCTTTATCCATTCTGATACCCTATGTCTTTTGGTTGGAGCATTTAGTACACTTACATTCAGTGTTATTATAGTAAGATATGGGTTTAGAGTCATTGTGATGTCTGTAGGTTTCATGCTTGTAGTGATATCTCTGGTACATTGTGGTCCTTGCAGCATTTCACTCACAGATTCCCCTTTAGGATCTCTTGAAGGACTGGTTTAGTGGTGATGAATTCCTTCAGTTTGTTTGTTTGGGAAGACCTTTATCTCTCCTTCTATTCTGAATGACAGACTTGCTGCATAAAGGATTCTCAGCTGCGTATTTTTTTTTCTGTTCATCATATTGAAGATTTCCTGCCATTCCTTCTGGCCTGCCATGTTTCAGTAGGTAGATGCGTCACTAGTCTTATAGGTTTCCCTTTATATGTTAGAGCATGTTTATCCCTAGCCGCTTTCAGAATTTTCTCTTTATCCTTGTATTTTGCTAGTTTCACTATGATATGTCATGCAGAAGATCGATTCAAGTTACGTCTGAAGGGAGTTCTCTGTGCCTCTTGGATTTCAATGCCTTTTTCCTTCCCCAGATCAGGGAAGTTCTCAGCTATGATTTGTTCAAGTACCCCTTCAGCCCCTTTCTCTCTCTCTTCCTCTTCTAGAATTCCTATTATACGGATATTGTTACATTTCATTGCATCACTTAGTTCTCTACTTCTCCCCTCCTACTCCTGGATTTTTTAAACTTTCTTTTTCTAAGCTTCCTCTTTTTCCATAATTTTATCTTCTAGTTCACCTATTCTCTCCTCTGACGCTTCAATCTGAGCTGTGGTCGCCTCCATTTTATTTTGCACCTCATTTATAGCATTTTTAGCTCCTCATGACTATTTTTTAGTGCCTTGATCTCTGTAGCAATAGATTCTCTGCTGTCCTCTATAATTTTTTCAAACCTAGAGATTAATTTTATGGCTATTATTCTAAATTCTTGTTCTGTTATATTGCTTAAATCGTTTTTGATCAGTTCGTTAGCTGTCGCTACTTCCTGGAGTTTCTTTTGAGGAGAATTCTTCTGTTTTGTCATTTTGGATAGTCCCTGGGGTGGCACCCAACTTCAGGGCACTTCCTCTGTGCTGTCTGGAGTAACTTGTGTTGGTTGGCGGGGCTGCAGTCAGAACTGATGTCTGTCCCCAGCCCATTGCTAGGGCCATAGTCAGACTGGTATGTACCTTATCTTCCCCTCTGCCAGGAGCAAGACTGACTGTGGAGGGGCGTGGACCCTGTCTGGGCTACTTGCACAATGCCAGGCTTGTGGTGCTGCTTTGATGGGCCAGCGTATTAGCCGGGGTGGATCCGCAAGGTGCACAGGGGTGGAAGAGCCAGGCTTAGCTCGCTTTGCCATCTGTGGTCCCCTGTGGGAAGCGCCCTGCAGCAGTGGGAGGGAGGCAGACCCATCAGAGGGATGGATCCACAGAAGCACGGCATCGGGTGTTTGTGCGTTGCAAGCGAGTTTAGTGACAGGAACTGGTTCCCTTTGGGATTTCTGCAGGGGGATGGGAGAGGGAGATGGCGCTTGCCAGAGCCTTTGTTTCCCGCTGAGATGAGCTCTGTCTTCAGGGGCTCAACATCTCTCCCTCTCAGTGTCCTCTCGCCCTCCTACTCTTGAGCAGAGCTGTTGACTTTTAACATTCCCGATGTTAAGTCCTGCTGGCTGTCAGAACTCATGGTGTCTGGCCCCTCCGCTTTGCAAGCCAGACTTGGGGGCTCTGCCTTGCCAGGTGGGCTGCCCCTCCACTGCCCCAGCTCCCCCCCTCCAGTGCGTGTAGCATGCACCACCTCTCCACCCTTCTGACTCTCTTCTGTGGGCTTCTTGTCTATGCTTGGCTCTGGAGAGCCCATTCTGCTAGTCTTCTGGTGTTTTCTGGATTATATAGGTAGATAAGAGTGGAATCTAAGTGATCAGCAGGACCCGGTGAGTCCAGCGTCCTCCTACGCCGCCATCTTCCTTGAATCTATCAATTTATTTAAAATGTTTGTTTATTTATTTTGAGAGAGAGACAGCATGCCAGTGGGGGGAGGGGCAGAGAGAAGGAGAGAGAGAATTCCAAGCAAGTTCCATGCTGTCAGAGCAGAGCCTGACTCAGAACTCAATCCCAGGAATCTTGACATTGTAACCTGAGTCTAAATCAAGAGCAGATTGCTCAACGGACTGAGCCACCCAGGAGCTGGCCAAATTTTTATTTAAATTCCTTTTAGTTAACATATAGTGTAATGTTAGTTTCAGGTGTACAATATACTGATTCATCACTTACATACAAAACCTAGTGCTTATCACAAGTGTACTCCTTAATATCCATCACCTATTTAGCCCTTTCTATTTTACTATTCTGCAATGTAAGTAAAGTTCTGAGAGGCTTCCCAGCTAATCCATGTTTTAAACATGGGATTGTTGATATTTTCTCTCAGGTTGTGCTCCTTGATTTAGAAAGTTCGGTTTGCTAACACTGCCTATCATCTATAACTTCCAGATTTTGGTTCCTTTCTGGTCAATTTTGTCTGCTTTTAGCACATGTTCATTTACACATAGATTTCATTTATAGTTTATTTATAGGTGTTCTCTGATTTTATTGAATATAGTTTCTTTTTCTGAACTTCTTACTTTTGTTTAGTTTCAGAGAAACGATGGAGACAGAAATCTGTCTTTCTCAAAAGAATGAGTTTTGATTTGAAATACATAGGAACACAGGGATGTTGTTGGACACAATAGGACTGGATCAGTTTGTCTTAAAATATAGAAACTAAAACAATAAAACTCTTTTGGGGAAAGCCAAGGTATCCATTTAATTAAAAAAGAATGTTTTATAGTAATATCAATCTAAGATTGATGATATAGTGATGGTAGACCAAACTGAGACAAATAGACTTGGTATTAAAAAGTAGAAAAATGCATAAATGGAAATATTTGGAAGCTTAGTGACTTTACTTGGGTCTAGGAATAGTTTAGTAAAGATAGAATCAAGTAAAAAAAATGATTTCCTAAAATATGAATGGAATAAATATTCAAAGAAAAAGGAGAATAATAAATTCATTAGCAGATCAAGATCTGTTAGCTTACATAAGAGATAAATATCCAACATGCATTTGATATTTTCCTTCAGTATTATTAAACTTTCTCTAATTTAAGATTCCTTCATTTAAAATAAAAGATAAAAAATTGGCTAGTCTAATAAACCATATATCTAAATCTGATTACTTTGATCTTTTAATCTTAAAACAAAAACAAAACAAAAAAATGCAAACTGATTCTAATTGTTGTACTTAAGACAACTTAATAAGACACCTGTTGAAAGATTCCAAATGAAAGAAAAAAGTTATGAGAAAAATTGAAATCTTTCTCTCATCCTTTCACTGAGTTTCTTAACTTCATCCTAGTGAATGATATGTCACCAGATTCTTGAAAATGACATGACTAGATCTTTAGCAACTCCTGAAATATTTCTTTATCTTATCTTTATTTTTTAACTGCAAATTAATAGCTTTTTAGTTACATGAAATGTAATTGAATTTTTATATCTACTGATGTGCTTGTAGATTTTATCCCTGCAGATAAGTCACCTTAGAAATAAATCCTTAAGTGGCACTTGAGTGGCTCAGTAGAGCATCCTACCTACTCTTGATTTTGGCTTGGGTCATGCTAGCAGGGTTGTGGGATCAAGTCCCACATAGGGCTCTGCACTGAGAGTGGAGCCTGCTTGAGAGCATCTCTCTTTCTCTCTTTGCCAATTTTCCCTGAATTCTGTCTCTAAAAAATAAAACATAAAGGAAATAAACTCTTAAATGTAAAAAGGGCTCTTCTAATTTTGTTTATTTATTTACTTATATATTTTGCTAAAGTAAGTAGTTTAATTTATAGATCTATTGAGTTTTTATTGATTTATAACTGACATACTATATTTTATTAATTTCAGGTGTACAACATAGTGATTTGAATTTTTATATTATTACAAAATGATCACTTCTATGAGTCTAGTTGCCATCTTTCACTACACAAAATTATTACGATATTATTGACTTTATCACCTATGCTGTATATAACACCCCCATGAGTTATTTATTTTATAACCAGAAGTGTGTACTTCTTTTTTTTAATGTTTATTTATCTATTTTGAGAGAGAGAGACAGAGTAGGTGTGTGCATGAGTGGGGGAGGGGCAGAGAAAGAGGGAGAGAGAATCCCAAGCAGGCCCTGCCCTGTCAGCATGAATGTGGGACTTGAACCCATGAACTGCAAGATCATCACCTGAGCCGAAATCAAGAGTGAGACATTTAACTAACTGATCTACCCAGTGCCCCTAAAAGTGTGTACTTTTTAACCGCCTTCTCCTATTTCACCCATCCCTCTACCCTCCTTTCCTCTGGCAACCACCAGTTTGTTCTCTTTATCTATTTCGGTTTTGATTTGTTTGCTGGTTGGTTTTCTCATATAAGTGAAATCATAATATTATTATGATAATTATTAGTATTATTATATATTTGTTTTCCTCTTTCTGGCCTATTTCACTTAGCTTAATACCCTGTAGGTAAATGCAAACAACACCACAATGTGATACCACCTCCCATCTGTCAGAATATTATCAAAAAGACAAGAAAAAACAAGTGTCAGCGAGGATGTGGAGAAAAGAGAATCTTTGTGCACTGTTGGAGGGAGTATAAATTAGTACAGCCATTATAGGAGAGGATCCTTAAAAAATCAAAAAATAGAACTACCATATGATTAAGCAATTCCACTTCTGAGTATTTATCCAAAGAGGGGGGTAAGCTCTTTTTTAGAACCCTCATTTACTACAAAGATACAAAAAGCGTAGGCATCTGACCTTGCTTAGCATAGGGAGCCTATTCAGTGTTCCTGAAAATATAATGATCCTTGGAGGCAAGCAATTGTGTTAAAAATCCATCACAACCATTTTACTCTTTGGATGACATAGAGAAAGTTTTTCCCCCCTTTTGTATCTTATTAATTAAGATAGCTAAAATGGGATTATAATATATACATCATCAACTAGAATTTTCCAGTTTCTCTAATCCTTGCTAGAACCCAAGCTTTAAGCATTTGGTCTATTTCTGGCAAATTTCTAAGTGTTAGGGATACAGCTGTGAGTCTTAAAACACTAGCTAAAAGCTCTGCTTTCCAGACTTAGCACACCATTGCTTTATTTAACAATAAAGTAATCAAATAAATAAGAAAATTATCAGAGAATGATAGGTGCTAGGAAGACTATAAAACCAGGTAGTAGGATATAGTGACTGAGAAGAGAAGGATTCTTTAGTTGTTATGGCCAAGGAGAATTCTATGATGAATGGCACTTGACTGAGACCTGAATGATAATTAGAATGAACCATGTGAAATGTTGAACACAGTAACATCCAGGAAAACAAAGTTGTTCAGGAAGGGTGACAGAAGTGTAAAATGAGTAGTGACAAGGGAGATGAAATATAACATTTGATGGATTTTAATGAGATCAGTGTGGCTGGACAAATAATGAATGTGAGTGAGTAAAGATTAAGGTAAGACTTGAGAGAAAGGCTTAGGTCAGGTCATGTAGAGTGGTCTGGTAAAGTTTTCAGATTTTATTTTGATTACAATAGTTTTGATAAAATCACTTTTATTCTTTTATGTAGAGGAAAGTTGGACACCAGAATATATATTTTATATATTTTCTCATGTAGTAATTCTGACTTGCCATATGATAATTTATAAAACCACATGGCATTTGCATATCTATCTACCTCTAACTTCTTTTTTTAATTAAAAAATTAATGTTTATTTATTTCTGATAGAAAAAGAGAGACAGGGTGTGAGTGGGGGAAGGTCAGAGAGAGAGAGAGGAGACATAGAATCTGAAGAAGGCTCCACGCTCTGAGCTGTCAGCACAGAGTCAGATGTGGGGCTCAAATCTATGAACCATGAGACCATGACCTGAGCTGAAGTTAGATGCTTAATCTACTGAGTCACCCAAGTGCCCCTCTACCTCTAACTTTTTTATCCTTCAGTCCATCCATCCATCTACTCTAGTATTGATAAGAGAGCTCATATATATCAATAAATATTATATATGTGTGTATATATATATATATATATAAATTATTACTGCATAAAAAAAAGAAACAAACTATCATTTGAATACTCCATTAACATGTATTCCTACCATGTCTGTGGGTAGGTTGGAGAGGTTCTGCAGATTCAGTTGGTTAGCAGTCTGTAGAGGGGCAGGTTAGGATTGGGTTGGCTGCATGAGTAGCTAATATTCCCTGGCCTGGTCTAGCAAGGACGTGTACTACTTATGGCAATGGCATAGGTGCATGAGATTAGGCTAGAAATAGGCACATAAATCTCTTTCATCTACATTTCATAGGCAAAAGCAAGTCTATAACCATGACTGAAGACAAGACACAAAGGAATGCACTCTGCCTTTAAAAGAAAGAAATGCAGGGGCGCCTGGGTGGCTCAGTCAGTTAAGCATCTGATGGGCTCAGGTCATGATCTTACGGTTCATGGGTTTGAGCCCCATGTTGGGCTCTGTGCTGACAGCTCAGAGACTGGAGACTGCTTCAGACTCTTTCTCCCTCTCTCTCTGCTCCTCCCTTCTCATACTCTGTCTGTCTCTCACTCAAAAATAAATAAACATTTAAAAATATCTTAAAAAAAGGAAGAAATGCAAAGTTATATGACAGAGAGAGTAGATAAAAAGAGGGGAAGAACTGTGAGCAATAATCTAATCTACTAGGAACAGAGAAGCTCTATTTTCCAAAATAGCACAAGAACATAGAAAGAAAGAAGGGAAAGAAGGAAGGAAGGAACGAAGGAAAGAAGGGGAAGAAAGAGAGAGAAAGAGAGAAAGAAAAGAAAGAAAAGAAAGAAAGAAAGAAAGAAAAAAAAAGTCTGATTAGTGAACCCCAAAGAATTATTTTTTTTCCTTACAAACCACACTTTCTCCCTCGAAATCCTGATGTTCAAATTCAGGTACACAATACTGTTTGCCATCACATATTCAACTTGAGTCAGTAAACCTTATATTCATTTTATACCTTCCAGAAAATCTGTACTCCACACTCGCTGGTTAAAACACTTTAATGTCTCTATCTGTAATTAAACACAAGCATTATTTCCCAAATCACAAATTATACTTAAAATATTCAACTCTGTCTAGCTTCCTGCACTGATATTGACCATGTCGTTTTCTACCCTAACACATTTGTTTATGTAATTCCCTCTAAGAAAGACATTCTTTCCAAATAGGAGGTATTCAATACACATTATGAAACTAAAATACTAAAGAGATAATATAAGGAAGAAAATGTCATTTTATATACTAAACTAAAACAACATTGAGAATTAAAGCACAGAATTGATATTACCAACTTTAGCATACAGGGCAATATTTGAAACAATTTCAGTAAAACAAACCCATGTTACTTTAGTTTTCTTGCACAAATATATAATTATGCACAGTGAGGAATGGGGGCTAAAGTCTAGTAAATGTAGTATAAAATATAATTTAACGTCTTCTTTCAAAGAGGTAAAAATGTAAATGTAAAAAGTGTAATTCTCTAATTATAAGTGGAAAAAACCATAAAAGAGCCAAATCAGATGATTTAAAACTAAGAGCAACTGAAAGAACAAACAGAAAAATGTCAGACTTGTGAATGCTGCATATTGCTCTGCTAGGATCATTATAAAAGCATTGCTCATATCTAGTTTTTATTTGGATTAATGATAATTATTAGTAAGACAAGAAAATAAGTAATTATATGAACTTAATGAAATAAATCTGAAGACTTCACCATCTTGTGACGATGATGGCATAAAATACTACCACTCTATCCATGTGTAAAATATACACGAAACATTGTATAATAATCAAGATACCCAAGTTAAATACCTTATTAATATTGGTTTATGGGACTCTGAAATTAGCGAAACTTGTTTGTTAAAGTCATATATGTACTGACATTTTGTGGACACCTATATATATATATATATATAGAGAGAGAGAGAGAGAGAGAGAGGTGGTAGCCATGGATCCAAGGCAAATATCAGAGAACTTTGTACTAGTTTGTGAGCATGTTTTATTGATGACATTGATACTCGTGATTTGAACATAGTTTTAATGAGAAATCCACAGAGCACTGTCTTTGGGGTCAGTCATGTAGCAAGAATGTGCCTAAGCATACATCCTTGGTTTCTGATTCAAGAGAGAAGGTGTATCCTCTATTGCCCAATCAACTGTGCCTGGTCTTTTGGACTGTTTGCTGTGAGGCAGCTTTTGGCAAAGAGAAATATCCTTATTCTAACACTATTGCCTTAAACTGTAAACAGCATAAACTGTAGCCTCAGAGGCATTGCCATTTAAAGTCCTGTTAGTTTTCTTTAGGAATCAGATTGGTTTGGCTCCCCTAGCACAATTACAAACGCTATAACTATAAAGAAAGTAAACTTTCTTAGTGAAGTCAAAATGTTTTCCTCCAGCAGGCAAATTTCCTTAGTGATAGGAATCTAGGGGCTTATGTTTTAGGCAAGTATTTCTTTTGTTCCACATTAATTGTGCTATCTTGTACGCCATGAACTGGATTTCTGAATGTACTTGGGGGATGCTGCACTTACTTCTTGGCCACTAAAAGTGCAGTAAAACTTAAATTATTGCAAACATGTGTGGCTACTTTGTCAAATAATCAAGAGTAATAAACATAGTTAATTAAAATCAATTCACCTTTACAAATTAATTCTGCTACACTCACAGCATGAGATTAAGCTTTTCAAAAATTGAGACCAATTTTTTTTAATTTCATGTGCTTACAATTTATCATCTTATTTTATTATTATTGATTAGCCTCTTCTAATCTGAAATAGATTCAATTCTTTTTGATTTTCCAAGCTCTTTTTCAAAAATGTTTTTCACACACAATATATTGATGGACAAACACCATCATTCCTCCTGTACTTTAATCTAGGCTCTGCCTATTTTCTGAATAGTTCCAAATTTAATATTACATATATGTATTTGAGATCTTCATACAACATACACAACTTAATCATTGTTTCATTTTCCTATATTCTTGAGATTTTTCAAAAGGAACATTGAAATTATACTTTTGTGATTTAAATGAGCTATCACAGATGTTAGATCATGAAGATTAGGACATATTTATATTTGTAATCCAAACACTAAACCCATAAAAAAGTCCTACCTGAGTCATTGCATGTCTATTGCACTATTAAAGAGGGATTGTTTTATAACTAACTGTTTTAGAAATTCTGTATTAAGACAATTAGTATCTATTTATTTTTTTTTTTAATTTTTAATTTGTTTTTGAGACAGAATGTACGATTAGGGGAGTGGCAGAGAGAGAAGGAGACATAGAATCTGAAGCAGGCTCCAGGCTCCAAGCTGTGAGGTGTCAGCACAGAGCCCGATGTGGGACCTGACTCATGAGCTTTGAGATCATGACCTAAGCTGAAGTTGGACGCTTAACTGACTGAGCCACCCAGGACCCCTATTTATTAATTTAAAATAGCCTTTTAAAGGATGTCTTCTGACAGGGGCATGATGTTTGCTTTTTCCTTTCACTAGCAGCATATCCACCATCAAAAACAAAAAATAAAAAAGTCACAGCTTTAAAAACAGATTGTCGGGGCGCCTGGGTGGCGCAGTCGGTTAAGCGTCCGACTTCAGCCAGGTCACGATCTCGCGGTCCGTGAGTTCGAGCCCCGCGTCAGGCTCTGGGCTGATGGCTCGGAGCCTGGAGCCTGTTTCCGATTCTGTGTCTCCCTCTCTCTCTGCCCCTCCCCCGTTCATGCTCTGTCTCTCTCTGTCCCAAAAATAAATAAAAAACGTTGAAAAAAAAATTTAAAAACAGATTGTTTCCTCTTATATACATGATAGACTGAAGTAATTGTGAATGTAATAGAACATGCATTTTCAGAGGAAAAAATATATATAAAGAAAGCTCAGGAGATTAGATTTCTATTTCCCGCTTCAGCTGTCTGCTAGGTGGCTAAAGGCAATGAGTTTCAAAATGGAGGTGATCGCATTACACTTTAAATAGCATGTATGTACTTTCCTCAGATCTTACATCTGAAATGTGAACTCATATACTTTTATAGAGGCTAAGAAGATGTCCCTAAAGGTCTATGAACACACATAATAGCATGATTATTCAAAATGTTTCCCCTGATCCAAAATTTGTGATTCCACAAATGTTTTTTGTGCCTACTCATGTTTTTGTATTGACAAAATGAACTCTGTAAGACCATTCTACCTAGTTCATTACCTCTTCTTGCTAATTTACAACCATAATTCCCCTCATTCATTGTTGCATCTGATTTTGATTTATTTGATGTGCTACTTAGGCAAAAGATCTGAATTTACTTCAAATTCAACTGTATTCTATGACAATGTCATGTTTGTGAGATTACAGGTACCATATTCCCCATTTTGTTTTCTATCTCTACGGCCACTAATCCTTGAACTCCTCTACAGTTTTATCCTCTTCTATCAGACGAAAAATGTAATACAGTGTCTAGTCCTCTCTGTCCCCTTATGGTTTCCTTACATTGTATTGACACTTTTGGCAATATCTGAATTCACAATTTTAAGTTCATTCCATAGGCAGATAACTATCAAACTTAAAATTCCATCTTTGAAGTGTTCTTTGGGCTCCAGATATGAGTATTGTTACATTTGTTCTCTATTATTAGATATCTCAAAATTTTCTCAGATTCACGTGCAAAACCAAAATCAAACTATTGATTTTCAGTCAACTCAAGAAGTTTTTAAGTATTATTTCTTAATTTCCTGCAGAACTGTCAGTTCCTTCATACAGGATCACACATTGTAATTACATATGCATGTTTCATTATTTGACTGATGCTTGCCTTTCCTATGAGAAGACAAAGTCCATTAGGACAGGAAGCCTGTCTCCTTCTGGTCAACATCTGTACCCCTTTGCTTAACAGAGTGTCTGGAATGTAATAGGAATTTGAAAAATATTTACTGAACATTTAATAAAGTAATTCTGGAAGATAAATAGCAAGAAGAATAAAATATTGCAAAATACTAAGTTTTTGTGATACTCATAGGTTTAGCAAGTAAGAATTGTAATTTTTATCATGCAGTAAGTGAAATAATTTTGTATATAAAAATTTTATTAATCATATCTAATAATTCAAAAATAAAGTATTCTTTTATTATATGTCTGTCTATAAATAGTAGATAGGTGTTATATAGATACATAGATACATACTTACATAATTTTTGCAAGAGAAACCCTTGATTTGGGGGCATATAGCAAGTTTAGGAACGTATTGAGGATTCTGTGGTTTAGAAAACACATCCAGAATTCTAGTAAGTGACATTTTTTTGTTTGTTTGCTTGTTTTTTGTTTTTTGTTTTTTGTTTTAATCTTCTTTTTCAAAAGAAGGATGTGATAAGTCCCCTGTGTGGCTTAGGATGAAATGACACAATGTGTGATTGATCTCTGGTAGTTTAGATTTCACCCCCATTCTGGACATATATTTTCTTTGTCAAATAATCTTTGTTAAGGACGTGCTGGTGTCTGTCTTTGAAAGAGATGAAACTCTAAAGAGTTTAATTCCATCATGTGATTAAACTCTTTATCCCTAAAGACTCTATTCCCTTGGTTTTAAAATGGAATAAGATTCAGCATTTGTCTTATGCACACACACACACACACACACACACACACACAGAGTTATAAAATCATCACTCTTCTAGGCAGTAGGCTGTATATTTTTAAGGGAAAAATATTAACCTTAAGAAATAGCACTAGAAATTTAAGAATTTACTTTAGGAAAGTGGAGAACACATATAAGTTTTGCTGTGTTATCCTAACAAAGTGTAAGATTAGGAAAAAACAGCATAATTTTTTGACATTTAGCATATTCTTTTGTTCTCTGATACCATATAGTGGAAAAAAAATCCACATTTATGAGAGGATGATAACATAATAATGTTAATATACATATATGGTTAGCTTTCTTGTTTTTATCACTTATTAATATATTTAATGAAATTGAAATCTTAGAAAAGTTGAGAACCTATTTTTCTACCTGCAGATATTTTCAGTTGTTAAAATTCAGGCATTACTCTGAAGTTTTAAGGCTAAGTTAAAGCTATTTTGGGTTAACAATATTGTGGTTACACTGAATTAATTATATTATAAATACTAAAATAATAAGTCAATTAATTCTAACTTACAGATTTTTTAAAAATCTACTTAAAATTCAATGGATTCTTAATTTACCCATTTCCTATATACTTATTTAACCCTCGACCCCACTTTTTGGAGAGTTTATGTTTCTTTAGTACTTTCCTTTTCCACTGAAAATAGAAATGTAGTTCCACTTCATTCTCCCAACTTGAGGACAGGAAGCCTGTCTCTTTGTCTTCTTTTCCATGTCCAACATTTTCCCACCATTGCTGGCCCTGTTGCCCACATAAGCCCCTGGACCACCACCAAACGCTCAGTTGGGGCTTACAAAGGCAGCAGATGAAATGCAGATAAAATATTCATTTTCAGTGATCTCTCCACAAGCTCCCACTTAGTAGTTCCCTTACCAGCGAGATCAGCTTCTTGGATTTTCCTGGAAACTCTAAGTTGTTCACCCATGCCATGGCTGGAAGTGGAAAGTGGGTGATTTTTCTCTGATCGTCTAAATTATCCCTTCTAGACTTTAACCTGCCTGCCATCTTCCAAGTTTCTCTTCTCTAATTTCTATAACAAATCTCTCATTCCCAAAATACTTGTGGTAATAAGCATTCTTGACACTAAGGGTATAACAATATCTACTGTTCATAGAGTGCACACAATGTTGTAACTCAGATACACTTTATACTAAACTTAGCCTGCCAGATAAGCATTATTATCTTTGTTAAATGGATGAAGACGGTACTAAGAGAAGCCACAGACTTTTCCCAAACACACAAAGATCATAGGTCATAGTGCTAAGATTAGAATCTTTCTGAGTGTGCTTTCCTACCTACTATAACAAATTCTCTATGTAAAACTGGAAAGTTAACCTAAAAGTCAGATACTTTACCAGTGTAAGGGAGACGGATGCCTGAAAATAATGGCATCTAATACATTATAAAAGTTGACAGTCATTTTTCTGTAAAAATTGAACTACCTCAAAATGCATGTAAATGCAGTAAAACGGAAATTTCCACTGTATAATTAGCTGGTCCAATGTATCCAAAGAATAGAGTACTAAATATATTTCCTAAAACGCTTGCTTCTTCTAAGATTTTTGGGGACAGCAGACTCTTAGCATCGTGCTCTATTCTGCCTTGTACTGTACACTGACAGATCTAATCCCCACTAGAGCAGTATTTCCCATCAACAGATATTTAGAAAGTGTTTTCATTTGGAGGATATTTGAGTCTTAAGTTACTGACCTTTGTCCTGATGCAGAATCAAAAGTGTTTCCATACTGTTGTCTCCTTGAGTCATCTCAATTATAACAAAACAAAATAAATCTTGAGGACAGAAATGCACTTAGGATAGCTGATTTACTATTGTTCCAAGCTAACAAAAGTCTGTTTCTTTCTTCCTAGTGCATTTCAGATGTGATAATAACAAAATAAATCTCTTAGAAACAAACAAATCTCTTTGGGAGCTGGAGAAAAGCTCTTAAAAGAGTCATTTTGAGGTACCCAATTTCCTCTCTTCAACGTTTGGATGTTCAGATATGTTTTGGAGAGAAAGACACTAAAAGACTAGATGGAAGACACCTTGTCTCCTTTTTGGGACACTTCGTTAAAAACAAAGCACTTAAATGTGTTGCCTCGTAGCTCATTTTATATTTATTTTTTCCATTCCTTCCAAGGTGTCAAGTGTGTTCTAATGGACTCATATTTATACTAACATTTATATATAATGAGAGGAAATGACTTAGGAAAAAAAATAGGAGTGTTTATGCCATACAATTCCAGAAAGGAACAGACTAATATGTTTCTCTCCACACTGCCTTTCCATTTTTTCTGATTGCACTTTACCCATCATCACCTCCACACTGTGATATTACCACTGTTCTACAGAAAACTTATGCTTATTAAGGTGGAAACCAAACTCCTCACTCCCCACCCGTGCTCCTAAAGTTCTCTTCAAATGTGTCCTTGTCCCAGCTAACAAAGGGCAGTGAGTTCCCTGGGTTTCCTTCTTTCCTGTACATCTCAGCAGGGTGCTGGAGAGGCTTGCTGTCCTGAACCGCCCACGGGCACAGACAAGAAGCTCCAAGTAAAAGTTCCTTGTTTCCCCTAATCAAAGGACCAGAAAAAAGGATGACTTAACAACAGAAAACTTTCTTGGCAATGTACTCCCTGCTCCAGCCAAACACCAATGGAAAAACTTGCGCCCCTCTCTTCACACCTATGGCTTCTGCAGGGTCTAGTGAAAAGCTGACCTTCAAACTCCACCTCCCTCAACCATGGAAGCAGGAGACAGGATGGTGTGAATTGGTCACAGCAGGGAGGTTCTTCACCCCTCAGACAACAGAGGCAAATGGCACTCTGATTTCACCCCCAGGTAGTACCAATGGAGTCCAGGAACTGAGCCTTCACCACTGCTGGGCAGTACTGAGACACAATAAGACAGGTCAAACAAGGCTAGTAACCATCCTATTCCACACACAGTGCCCAGTTTCATCACCAGTGTGAGGGGGGCAGGGACTGAGCCTCCACATCCACCTGACATCCATGAGACAGAACATAGTCTGGGGGGTAGAGATAGTTAACACTCTCAGCTTCTCCATTATTTGTCAGCAGTGCCTTGCTAGAAACTGAGTCAGAAGGGAGTGGTACAATATTTTCAAGTTCTGAAAAAAAAGAAGAGTCAACAACAAATTCTATATCCAATAAAATATATCAGGAATGTGAAATGTATCAAGAATGAAAGAGAAATATAGACAAGTTTAGATGATGGAAAACAGAATTTGTTGCTAGCAGACTTATTCTTGAAGAATGGCTAAAGGAATTCTCTGACTAGGGAGAAAACAGTATCAGAAAAAGACTTAGAACTTCAGAGAAGTAAGTAACAACAAAATGGATTACACAATGAAAGAACAACAAAATGACTATCCTTCATCTCATGTTGTTTCTTTTGCCATATTTGATGGCTGAAGCAAAAATTATGAATGTATGTAGAGGAAATACAATTATACTTAAAAACTGGGCAGGGTAAAGAGAACTTTATGAAATTAAATACAGATTTAGTCATGTGACTCTACTGTATAAACATTTTCCATGGTTAAAATTGCACTTATGATAAACTTCAAAATTCTTCTTTTTTAATGTTTTATTTTTCAGAGAGAGAGAGAGAGAGAAGATCTGAAGAGGACTCTGTGCTGAGAGCAGAAAGCATGGTACAGGGCTCGAACTCACAAACCACGAGATCATGACCTGAGCTGAAGTCAGACATTTAACCAACTAAGCCACCCAGGTGCCCTTAAACTTCCAAATTCTTAATAAACCTGGGAGGACTTACATACTCTGGTGACAGCTACATCTTCTTTCTTCACCTTCAACCACTTTCATCCCTCCCCTACTGTACTCCTCCTGCTCTTACTTGCTTTCACTTGCCCTTTCAGGACTTTTGTACATGTGTTCCAATTTCTGAAATGCTTTTCATCTAGCTTACTTCTAATTATTCCTTAGGTTGAAAGTCAAAGGTCACATCCATAGGAAATATTTCTCTGATTCCAACCCAATCTAAATTAGATACTTGTTTAAATTTTTTTACTACACCCTTCCCAGTCATTCATAACATACAACAATGGGGGCCATCATGTGTTTGGGCAATGTATATTTTTTTAATTAAAAAAAAATTATTTTAGAGAGGGACAGAGCAAGACAGCACGTGAGCAAGGGAGAGGGGCAGAAGGAGAGAGAGAGAAATTTAGCAGGCTCCAAGCTCAGCTCAGAGCTTGACACAGGCAAGATTCAAACTCAGGACCCTGAGACCATGACCTGAGCTGAAATCAAGAGTTGGACGCTTGGGGTGCCTGGGTGGCTCAACCAGTTAAGTGTCTGACTCTTTATTTTGGCTCAGGTCATGATCTCACAAACTGTGAGATCAAGCCCCACATTAGGCTCTGTACTGATAGTGTGGAGCCTGCTTGGGATTCTCTCTCTTGCCCTCTCTCTGTCCCTCCCCTGCTCTCTCTCTCTCAAAATAAATAAATAAACTTAAAAGAGAGGGATGGAGAGAGAGAGAGAGAGAGATAGAGAGAGAGAGAGAGACTTAAATGACTCAGCAATCTAGGTCCTCTGGGCAAATATTTTGTATATCTCTTTTCACTTGATTCATTGCTCCATATGGGCAAAGGAAAAGTTCTTTCCATCACTGTATTTTCACTTGGCACAGGGCCTGACCCACTGAAGAAGTTCAATAGGATTTGTTCAACCAATAAATTAAGTAGGAGTGGATTTTTCCCTGGGATTTTGCTTTAAATACATTTAGCATTACAGGTACACTGTTGGATGTCTAGATATTTATTAAGGGCTTATACAAAATGTTTAAAACCTGCAAAAAACATTACCAATTCAGTAATATGTAATAAAATATATTGCAACATTAAGGCTAAGGAAATATTTCAGAATTAAGAAAACTGGCTTCATGATGATTAATTACAATGTATAATTCTGAATTGAATCCTGGACCAGACATTTTAAAAACTATTGAGAATATTATTGAGACAATCAACAGCACTTGAATATGAATCAAGGATTAGTTAAAAAATGAATTATTAATGAAAGGAGGCATGATGTCAAAGTACTCTCAAATTATTTAGAGGTAACAAGAAAATAAACTACGTATGTATGGGGAGAAAAAGAACATGAACAAGAGAGTGACTAAGTGATAAAGCAAATTTGAAAAAATATGAACAATGGGTAAATCTAGGAAAATACCTGAGAGTTCTTTGTAGAATTCTTCCAACTTTGTAAATGTGAATTTAAAAATACAAAGTCTTAAAAGAAAGAGATTTATGTAAGCCTACAGAAAACCATTGTCTAATACACTGGAATTATATATTCACACACACACACACACACACACAGAAACACACACACACACAAAATTCTTAAAATTTTTTCTTGAAGTTCTGGTGTCCCTGGTAAAGAGATCAATTAACTCCAGAAACTCAACAATAATAAAAAAAATATTACATAAAATATAAGTATTTGAACTGACCTAACATAATTTATGATCATGAACCCATAAATAGAGAACAAATCAAATTATATTTCCTATCTATTCACAGGTATGGAATATTTTTTTCCACCCATGACATTAGATCTGCCAATAATGTAAAAAACAGAAAAAATATTTAAATATTTTAAAAGGTGCTGAAATTTTAAAGAATAATGAATCTCTAGCATTTTATTGTACTGAGAATTAGATTAGGTTAGGACAGGCCATTTATACGTTACAAGAGAGTCATTGTCCTCAGCTCATTGAGAAGATAATATATGTAAATCGTCTTGTCAATAACCACAATAGCAATATAGAAATTTTAAGAAATTATATAGGAAAGCCTAAACTTTATTATAACAGAGAATGCCAGTTTAAATTTGAAACCTTCATGTGAATAAAATAGTGATCAACATTACCAAAATGAAAGTATATTTTGGCTTTATAAAGCTGAGGTTTATAAAATGTGGAATATATATTCTAACAAAATATTGAGCTCTAAAAAGGAAGGAAAGTGTCACATGATGACACTATTGTATAAATTTGAGGTTTTTTTGAATAGGTCAGGTATAACTTACTCAGAGTTGAAGATTAGGTGACAAATGACTAAGGACTAAAATAATTATTTTACTTTAAGAAGGAAAATAAAGCATCAAGTAACAGTTTTGAAAGAAAGAAAGAAAGAATGAGTGAATAAAAGAAAGAAAGAAAGAAAGAAAGAAAGGTAGAAGAAGACAGAAAAGGAAGTGAAATTTAGTATTTGAAAAATACAATATTTAAAGAATCCAACTTGATGTGAAAATTTATCTGTCATATTATCACAAAATGATATCTATAATGATTAGGTAGCAGATCCAAATATATGGGAATTTTGGCTTCTGATTATGATTTGGAAAGACAAAAAAGAATATCACTCCTACCCTTACAACAGGAGCAACAAAACACATCCTCCAAACTATCTGAACAAATTTTCTAAAATCCGTCAGAGGGTTGAGGTCACAGGGCAATAAGTTCACATAAAATCTAAGGAAAAATGGATGTCTCTAAATAAAGGTAATCATGCGTTTGTTTATCACCGCAAAGTGTTCAAAGAATTCAGCTGAAAAATAACAGACTGCCAAAGACCAAATAAGAAAACATGAAATCATTGGGAGACACTGACACAAAGGGTATTAGCACCTACTCACAGGTTTTGTTTGTTTGTTTGTTTGTTTGTTTTGTTGGGTTTTTTTTCCCCACGGACCTAATGTGTGCTCTCATAAAAACTGGAAGCAAGGGAAAGTCCTGAGAAACACCCCTGGTTGCCCAGTCCTGGAAAGGGGATAGCAGCCACTGCCCAAAAGGCAAGGAGTCCTGTCTGGATCCTTTCTTCTGTCTCTTTTATGGAATAAAAACCTCAAATCACTGGGGTATCTAGGTGGCTCAGTTGGTTAAGCCTTGGACTTTGGCTCAGGTCATGATCTCATGGCTCATGAGTTCAAGCCCCACATCGGGCTCTCAGCTAACAGCTAGCCCGGAGCCTGCATGGGATTCTGAGTCTCCCTCTCTCTCTGCCCTTCCCCCACTTGCACTCTGTCTCTCTCAAAAATAAACATTTAAAAAATTTCTTAAAGGAAAAAAACCTTAAATCACTATGGAAAAGGCAACAAATCCTGGCACCCTTAGCACACTTATGAAAACACACTGTTGCCAGGGAAAAAGAATAGAAATCCCTTTTTTTTAGGAGAAGGGAAAGAATATGTCCTAGGCATGGATTCCAGCCTAGGACAGGGCAAAATGGCTGGGAAGTCCTTATCCCCAAGATAGAGATGCTGTAACTGTCTGAGAGGAAGGCTTAATTACAACAATAGAAAAAAAAAAAAAAAAGACGAAAGAATAAAACCAAAAGAGCAAAACATTCAATAACTATGAGATAATATAAAAGGTTTTTTTAAAAGTTTTTATTTAATTCCAGTTAGTTAACATACAGTGTAGCATTAGTTTTAGGTATACAATGCACTTATTCAGCACTTCCATACAATATCCAGTGCTCATCACAAGCGCACTCCTTAATCCTCATCACCTATTTAAACTATCCCCCTGCCCCTGCATAACTGAGACAGAGAACAGGGTAGAGAAATATTTGATGCAAAGATGGCCATATTTTTCCCCAAATTAATGACAAATCCTATGGATTTAAGAAACTCAAAAAATAGCAAACAGGATAAATATCAAATACACACACATACACACATACATAGTCATATCATATTAAAACTGCTTTAAAGGAAAGACAAAGAGGAAGAGTTCATTGCAGCCAAAACAAGCAAAACTCATTTTTAAGGGGAACAAAGGGAAGAATTAAAACAGACTTCTTATCAGAAACTATACAAGCTGGAACACAATGGAATAGCATCTCTTATGCCCTTAAAGAATCAACAAAAAAAAAAAAAAAAACTTTGAAAACAGTATTCTAAACCCAGTGCAAGTAAGTTTCAAAAATGAAGGAACGAATAAAGGCTCTTTCAGGTAACCAAACATTGGGAGAACTCATTGGTAATGTACTTGTAGTTCAATAAATGTTAACAAAAGCCTTTAGGCAGAAGGAATATGATACTAGATAAATACATGAATCTATTTCTTTCTACACAAAAAATAGAGTGTTAGAAATGAAATGAAGGTAAATGTCAAATTCACTTTTTCTGATCTTTAGTAACACCAAGTGATAACTATCTAAAACAGAGATAATAGCAATATATTATGTGCTTCAAGCATATGTAAATATTAAATGTATGACAAAGAAATGGAAGGAGGAAATGGGAATGGACTGCTTTAAGCTCCTTAGCCAACAGCAAAGCCTAAGAATTAATAATTGAGATTGGTTAGGTTGTAGTATAAAAATCAATATGTAAAAATCAATTTCATATCTATGTACCAGCAATGGAAAATTGGGTATTGAATTTTTTAAAAAATACCACTTACAATAGCACTAAAAAAAGAGTTGTAGGTGTACAGGTTTGGTATTGATTTTGTTACCTTACAATTCCTAAAATGCAGGTACAATCATGCCCGACTTGCTCCTGGGAATATGTTTCTTTTCCTTTTAACATAAGGTAAGGAATGTTTTTTTCTGAGTTTTTGCTTAAGGATGTAGAAAATTAAATTTTAACTGTTGAAAACAGAATAATCACACACTAGGGAATTAGGGATTTAAGTGTTTCAGGTGTTTCAGAAAAGCCTTAATAATCTGAAGTTTAACATACTCGTTTATATAACACACGAGCTCTAAGACTTTTGAGGTTCACTAATTCTCCCCACTGAACTCTAAGAACCCCATGTGCATATTTTCGAGATATCAAATGTATAATCTTGGAACGGTATTTGAAGTACAAAATGCATTTAATGAACTAAAATGATTCAAGAAGAACATATTGCACTTACAACACATACTCTATACTATGGGCTTCTAAAGAGAGGTGGATATGATGCTGTGAAGAAAAGCAATTGCACTCTCAGTAGGTTATCACAGTGTATTTTCAGAAGTTTCTAATTGAAGGCATGCTTCATTTGCGTTGGCTATAAAAAAACCTACATTTGCTCATGATTATGTCTGTAAATGCCCTCATAAAATGTACTCTAGCAAACACACCCGCACACTTGCATATGTGCACATGCATGCACGTAGTCACATTTTACAATTTACTAAGTAATCTTTTCATGTAGATTACTTCTCATTCCTTTTAGTTTTTTTCCTGAGATCTTTATGAAAATAGAAAGGTTAGACATGAATATAAATTAACTTAAATATATTTAATTTAATTTAATTAATTTATATTTAATTATATATTATATATATTTTATATATTTATATATACATTTTATATATTTATATATAATAAATAATTATATATTATAATTAATTAAATATAAATATATTAAAAATATTAAACAACCCTGTGTTTGATTTATTAAATTTAATTTTAAAATGGAAAAATGTCAGGAAGGAATTCCTAAATTCTGTATTCCATATCTTGATTTTTTTAACCAATGATTGAATGTTTTTCTTTAAAGCACTTTGCTTTGTTTAAATTTGTTTAAAACATTAATACACAGACACACGCACACACATACAGGAACAGGCCTTGTTCAGTTCTCATTAAGGAATAAGGGGTGCTTCATAACATGCTCATCATATGCATTCAAGATAGTTGCCCAGGATAGTCATTATTATTATAGAAAAATAAAGAAATAAAGGACTGAATTGGGAATTGAATATTAATAGTGCCTTCCAGAAGAAAGCTCATCATATCAATCACTGATGGTATTCAGGTTTTTCTTCTCTGCTCTTCAGCTGGAAGTGATTAGAAATCATTGGACACCAAAATAATCTCCATTCTAAATCTCATTGTCATTTACAGGATAGGTTATTTGTAATACTGAGAATCTCTACCTAAAAAAAAAAAAAAAACAAAAAAACAAAAAAACAAAACAAAAAAAAAACAAACTTTTAGGAATCCTACCCACTTGAAGATAGGACAACTTATTTCAGAAATTAGAAAATACCTCAAGTTTATTGACCAAGAGACATACGCCAAAACGTTGGATCTGCCATTTAGTAAGCTTGTGATTTTGAATAAATTACCTAATCCTGTGAGCCTCAGATTCTTCAGACGTAAAACTGTAAAGCTGATTCATAAACTGAATGCAGAGTAGCAAAACACTAAGAGTAGCATTCTTGGTCCGTAGTAATATCTAGTCATTGATAAATATTGTGCTATTATTAGAGTGGAAATAGTATATTATTGGAAAGAGAGAATGAAAGACCTCTGTTAAAACACAGGTTTCATCTGTGTGCTGCAAAAAATTATAGTTTATAGATTATTACTGACGTATTCAAAATATAGAGATATAGAAAATCAAGTCCAAGAAAGTCTTCTGTCCTTAATAGCTACAGGGAATGAGCATAGCCACGTCCAGGCATTATATATTATAATAATGCATCTGGGAAGAGAGATACAGAGAATTTAGAGCTAAAATACATTCAATTAAGTTATAGAGCTTTCATGCCAAGTACCCATGTTTCTTTAATCTGTACCTAACTTTGCAAATAGAGCTAGATAGGGTGAAGTGTTTTCCTTCTCAAGATTTTTCAAACTTACCAGGAAATGAGGAAGAAGACACACATCATACAAAAAGAAATGCCCAGAGATTTCAAATTGAAATCCAAGACAAGTATGGTCTCCACCAACTCCTAAATTAATCACTTATTTATTTCTTCATTCAATAACTAATTACAGATATGTACCCTGGTACTGGCATCATTCTTGACAGACATTGGAGATACTGTGCCAAGCAAGACAGAAGCCTCTGCTTTTATGGAATAAACATCTATCTGCGAGAATAAATTACACTGTTAGGTGCCTGGGTGACTCAGTTGGTTGAACATCTGACTTCAGCTCGGGTCAAGACCTCATGGTTCCTGAGTTTGAACCCCGCGTTGGGCGCTGTGCTGACAGCTCAGAGCCTGGAGCCTACTTCAGATTCCGTATCTCCTTCTCTCTCTGCCCGCCCGCCCCCAGCCCCCCGCTCTTGCTCTCTCTCTCTCTCACAAATAAATAAACGTTAAAAAATTTAAAAAATAAAAATAAATTACATTGTTGAAATTATTTTATTTATTTGGTAGCTACCACTCTAAGTAATAAAGAGATAAACATAATTTCAGAAAATTATAAAGAAAATGAAGTAGGGAGATTTCTTCATGATCAAGATCAACTTTGGTTTCGATAGTCAGGAAGACTTTTCTGAAGAGGAGACATTGGATCTAAGAACTGCACGAGCAGATTTGAACTTTCAAAGATTTAAAGCAAAGCCCTGAAACTAGAATGCTTTCCCTTATTCTGAACTCCATGATTATTCTGCTCAAAATTCTAAAGATCATGGAGATTGAGGGGAGGCCCTTGCAAATGGACAATATCTCAGATCAAGTCCTAACCTACAAAGAATACCTGAACATGATACAGGAAGCTAAAATTGGTTCAAGGAAATGAGAGTTAAAAAGATGCTGAAATAAACTAAAGGAAAAGGAGATCATAAACATGAGACTCAACCACATTCTGCACATAAAGATCAAAGGAAAAGTAGAATAGAAATCCCAATGTCCGAGGCCTGTGGATCATGTATTAATATATGTATTCATTCATGTATGAATGTTTTCATTTCTTCATTTAATTAGCATGTGGGAATTTGTGGCAATAGTAAATCAAGAAAAAGATGACAGAAAATTCTATATATAGCTTTAGAGCTGCACAATCCAATAAAGTAGCTACTAGCAACATGTGACCACTAAAATCAAAATTAAATACAATTAAAAGTTCTGTTTCTCCCACATTTTAAGTCCCCAATATCCAAATGTGGCTAATAGGAACCATACTGAATGACACAAACGGAATGTTTCTGTCTCCACAGAAAATACAATAGGATAGTACCACTTCATAGGTTTAAAAATGAACAAGAGTTTTCCAGTGATAATGTTTTAAATGTTCTGAAATTTAGAAGGCAGTTCGTGTCTATGGATGAATTAATGTAAAATAATAATTATGATAATCTATGTAAAAATAGAGTATTAAACATAAGCCAGGAGGGTTAAGAACAAAACTCTACAGATTATTCAAAGCAGTAGGAAGAGCCAGTCATCCTGATGGAGATAGGAAAAAGGAGATAAGAGAAAATATGAAATTATCTTTTGTCATAAAAAAACAATGAAAAAAATATTTTCCTAAAGGATTATTAAAAAACCCTAACAGTCACTGAAGACTAAAGATTAAGAAAAGATGAGTAAATTTGTGGATTAGTAGCTCTAATATATTGATTGGTGTGCACATTTGCAGCACTTTCTTAAATTAGCAGAGTTGAGGATGAGAAGAACTTGGAGGGAACTCTAAAGTGTGGATTTTGATAACATATTTTAAATTACTTTGGTTCACAATTTGTAATGGGAAGTGAAATAGTTTTGACATACCTAATGGAGCATGGTTCACATAATATATCTGTTAGGAGATTAAAATGCTATGCCAAAGCAAAGGTTAATTGTCATTTTAACATACCTATATTTACCATACACACATATTACACACACACGCGCGCGCGCGCGAGCTTGCACACACAAACACATACACACACGTTAGAAGTATAAATGGGAAAATCAGACACCATAGAGCCCCTAATGCACCTCTAGAATATTATTAAGGAATAATAAAATGTCACCATATTTAGACTTAAAGTATCTTTGTTGAAGACACTTTATGCAAAATGAAGCTCACCATCAGTACAAAGAATGTATCATGTAAAACAGCAGTGCAAATGCCAGTTTCGAGATATCTGAAAAGAGTAACCTGTCGACATTACTTAAAAGAGTAAAATCTTTTTTGAAAAGTAAATACTTGGGAAGAAACAATTATGGTTTAATCTATAATTTAGCAACAGCATGGTGTTGCTACACTAATTAGCAAGCAAGACTTCCTCCAAGGATTATCACTGTTTATCACAGAATAGAGTGACTATGCCCAGACTATCCCATTATAGAGGGTCATGCCTTAAGGAACCAATCATTATTAGTAAGCAAAGCTGACTTAAAAATTATAAACTTCGTTGTATAAAACCTGGTTTCACAGGGCTATTTTTTTTACCCTTCTCACTAAACTCCCTAAGGGTGTTGCACTAAGGGAGTTTACCTTATCCCCTCCTCGTGTCACTGATAGTGTTGGTGGCAGGCTTATAACAATGATTCCTGGAGAAAAGGAAGAGGAACATGATATCTTCAGCCCCATTAATCTAGCACCCATAAAGACAGTCTGTTCCCAGAAGACCCTGTCTGACTAGCCTCTATCAGACCATACCAATATAACTATGATAAGGATACTTGAGGTTCCTTCCCAGAAGATTATGTAGATCTCAAGAATGTAGTACCATGTGAGAGGAAGAAATGTAACTCTCATTTAGAGATTGTCTTGTATCATGTAAAGCAGACATCACTAGATGATAACCATCTAGTTAAAGATGGAAGGTGCTCTACGGAAGCCAACTACCTCTTAAGATCTCTCAACTTTGTCCAGACGTTCAGTTTTTCTTTCCTTTTGCCCATCCTCTACTGTTAATATTTTTCAGTCAGCTACATTCACTCCTCTTGTCTGGGTACCATATTTCTCTTGGATGAAAATACATATTTTGTCTCTTGGTTCTTTTAGCATCATGACCTGGAACAGAACTTTAGCCTTAAGTTAACAAGGTTTGCCTTGGTTCCAAATGGCAGACTTTATCAGGGGAAGATGAAGTCTATTGCAATGAAGTTGCAAATGGATGGTTCAACTTAGTTCAATCTACCCTCCAGAGAGACTATGCCTGTTTTCTTTGTAAGTCACATAAGAAGCAAACAAAACACAATTCTCCAAAACAAGCTTTCTTTCCCCTTGTCAATGTAGTAAGTCTTTTCACTAACTGTTAAGAAATATTGACACAGTTTTGTTTGTCTTTCTTATAAAACAAAAAAGTCTTTAACTACAAACGCCCTTCTCTTTCATATCTAAGTGATATCAGTGCCATAGAGTATTTGGAACATTCTCTTCCTCTGACGAGAACAAGGTGGCACATTGGTGATATAGCTTATGTAAAATGTTATATTAAACATAAGCAAATAATCATGGAACACTGCGTAGACAGCCAATAAAGACAGCAAAGTATTAAATAATCACACAACAAATTTATATTTTTGTTAAATTTAATCTTTATACCATAAATTTTACAGAGTTGTATGTAATGGTATGGAAACTGATTTTCAGAACTAACTTTTTTTGCAAACTTATTCAAACCTTTTTATTTATATAAGTCATCATAAACTACCAGCTTTCTTCTATTAAATTGGTAGAGAGTTCCATTTAACAAAAAATACAAGTTACAAACTTCATTTCTCCATCATTTTGGAAGTAATTTGAATATCTTAATTTCCTTAGTGAGGGGGTATAACTTCATAATTCTAAGTGAGTTAAATAGGCAGTACATAGAAAAAAATTGTTATTCAATAACTATACCAATCATAATTAATATTTGCAGTAATGACCACTTACTTAAGTCTTATAAGTATTATACTTAAGTACTATAATGAATTGCGCATTCTAATTTATTATTTTGCTTTCCCAATTGTTAGAAACACTAGTGTAGCAAAGAACTCATTCTTGCAATCTGCTTTGTTGGAAACAAATATTTATACAGCACCTATTCATAATACATCCTTTTTACCAGAGAAAAATGCCTCATTATTATGCTAAACTAATATACTGAGTGTTTAAATAATATTGTTCAACAGGTATATTAATATAATACTTTCTGAGTGGTTTCTCTGTGTTGCATTTTATTCAAATGTATACCTATATTCAAAATGTTTTATTGTACTTATTAAAAGTATTTGTTTTTACTTTCCTAACAAATATTCCCCCATGTTTAATGGTTTCCTTTATATGTGGGATCATTTTATCAGTGTACTTATGATCTGCAATAAATATTTTTCTTTTCTTTTTTTTTTTTAATTTTTTTCAACGTTTTTTATTTATTTTTGGGACAGAGAGAGACAGAGCATGAACGGGGGAGGGGCAGAGAGAGAGGGAGACACAGAATCGGAAACAGGCTCCAGGCTCCGAGCCATCAGCCCAGAGCCTGACGCGGGGCTCGAACTCACGGACCGCGAGATCGTGACCTGGCTGAAGTCGGACGCTTAACCGACTGCGCCACCCAGGCGCCCCTATTTTCTAGTCTTGTGGATTTTATTATATTACGTTACTTCCCCTCACTCTTTCAGACCACAAAAATAGTAATTATTCTTGTAATTCTTCACCTTTCATCATTCAATTATCAAAATTGGCAGTTCTTTTTTTGTCCTTGCTTTTAAATTTAAATTTTATTTAGTTAACATATGGTGCAATATTGGTTTCTGGAGTGAAATTCATTGATTCATCACTTACATACAACACCAAATGTTCATCAAAAGTACCCTCCTTAGTACCCATCACCCATCTAACTCATCTCACACCCACCTCCCGCCATCAACCCATAGTTTGCTCTCTATCATTAAGAGCCTCTTGTGATTTGTTTTCTCCTCTTCCCTTCCCCCCCCATTTCCATATGTTCATCTGTTTTCTTTCTTAAATTCCACATATCAGTGAAATCATATGGTATTTGTCCTTCTCTGACTGACTTATTTTGCTTAGCATCATACATTCTAGTTCTATCCATATCATATTATATATATATATATATATATATATATATATATATATATCTTTTTCACCTAGTCATCAGCCCCCATGGACATTTGGGCTCTCCATAGTTTGACTATAGTTGATAACACTGCTGTAAACATTGGGGTACATATATCTCTTCAAATCTGTATTTTTATATTCTTTGGGTGAATACCTAATAGTGAAATTGCGGGATTGTAGGGTATTTCTATTTTCAGTTTCTTAAGAAACTTCCGTACTATTCTCCAGAGTGGCTGCACCAGTATCATTCCCACAAGCAGTTCAAGAATGTTCCCCTTTGTCCACATCCTCGCCAACACTTGTCGTTTCTTGTGTTGTTAATTTTAGCCATTCTGAAAGGTATGAAGTGGTATCCCTTTGTGGTTTTGATTTGTATTTACATGATGATGAGTGATGGTAAAGAACATCCTAATAAAGAATGAATAGATTAATCAGGAAATTGAAGAAGAAATTTAAAAAATACACAGAAGCAAAGTGAAAACATGACAGTCCAAAACCTTTGGGATTCAAGAAACGCAGTCCTAAGAGGGAAGTATATTGCAATTCAAGCCTATCTTAAGAAGCAAGAAAGGTTCCCAAAATACAACCTAAGCTTACACCTAAAGAAACTAGAAAAGGAACAGGAAATAAAGCCTAAATTCACCATAAGAAAGGAAATAATAAAGACTAGAGCAGATAAATTATTTAGAAACAAACAAACAACAACAACAAACCCAGTAGAATAGATCAAGGAAACTAAGAGCTGGTTCTTTGAAAGAATTAAAATTGATAAACCTGTAAGCAGGTTTATCATAAAGAAAAGAGAAAGGACTGAAACAAAATCATGAATGAAAAAAGAGAAATAACAAGTGGCACCACAGAAATACAAACAATTATAAGAGAATACTATAAAAAAATATATGCCAACATACTGGGCAATTTGGAATAAATGGACAAATTCCTAGAATCTCACAAACAACCAAAACTGAAACAGGAATAAATAGAAAATTTGAACAGACCCATAACAAGCAAAGAAACTGAATCAATAATTAAAAATCACCCAACAAAAAATAATCCTGGGCCAGATGGCTTCCCAGGGGAATCCTACCAGACATTTAAAGAAGAGTTAATACTCTGCTAGGAATTTACCTGAGGGATACAGGAGTGCTGATGCATAGGGGCACTTGTACCCCAATGTTTATAGCAGTACTTTCAACAATAGCCAAATTATGGAAAGAGCCTAAATGTCCATCAACTGATGAATGGATAAAGAAATTGTGGTTTATATACACAATGGAATACTACTTGGCAATGAGAAAGAATGAAATATGGCCCTTTGTAGCAACGTAGATGGAACTCGAGAGTGTTATGCTAAGTGAAATAAGTCATACAGAGAAAGACAGATACCATATGTTTTCACTCTTATGTGGATCCTGAGAAACTAAACAGAAGATCATGGGGGAGGGGAAGGAAAAAAAAAAGTTAGAGAGGGAGGGAGCCAAACCATAAGAGATTTTTAAAAACTGAGAATAAACTGAAGGTTGATGGGGGGTGGGAGGGAGGGGAGGGTGGGTGATGGGCATTGAGGAGGGCACCTGTTGGGATGAGCACTGGGTGACTTATGGAAACCAACTTGACAATAAATTTCATATTAAAAAAATAAAGAAGAGTTAATACCTAATCTTCTCAAACTGTTCCAAAAGAATAAAAATGGAAGAACAACTTCCAAACTCATTCTCCATAGCCAGCATTACCTTGATTCCCAAACCAGATAATCACCTCACTAAAAAGGAGAATTACAGGCTAATATCCCTGATGAATATGATACAAAAATTCTCAACAAGAATTAGGAAATTGAATTTAACAGTACATTTAAAGAATTATTCACCATGATCAAGTGGGATTTATTCCTGGGCTACAGGGCTGGTTTAATATTCACAAATCAATCGATGTGATACATCATATTAATAAAAGAAATGATAAGAACCATATGATCCAGTCAATAGATGTAGAAAAAGCATTTGACAAAATGAAGCATTGATTCTTGATAAAAACCCTCAACAAAGTAGAGACAGAAGGAATATGCCTCAACATCATAAAGGCCATAAAAAAAGACCTATAGCTAATATCATCCTCACTGGGGAAAAACTGAAAGCCTTTTCCCTATGGTCACGACCGAGACAAGGATGTCCACTCTCACCATCACTATTTAATATAGTATTAGAAATCTTAGGGGCGCCTGGATGGCTCAGTCAGTTGAGCCTCCAGCTTTGGCTCAGGTCATGATCTCACAGTTCGTGAGTTCGAGCCCTGCGTCGGGCTCTGTGCTGACAGTTCATAGACTGGAACCTGCTTCGGATTCTGTGTGTGTGTGTCTCTCTGCTCACCCTGCTCACACTCTGTCTCTCTCTCTCTCAAAAATAAACATTAAAAAACATAAAAAAAGTCTTAGCCTTGGCAATCAGAAAACAAAAATAAATAGAAGGCATCCAAGTCAGTAAGGAAGAAGTCAAACTTCCACTATTTGCAGATGACATGATACTCCATGTAGAAAACTTGAAAGACTCTACCAAAAAATTGCTACAACTAACAAATGCATTTAGCAAAGTTGCAGAATATAAAATCAACATGCAGATATCTGTTGCATTTCTATATACCAATAATGAAGCATCAGAAAAAGAAATCAAGGAGCTGATTCCATTTGCAATTGTACTGAAAACAATTTGATTCCTAAATGTAATTCAGGAAACCATCAAAAGGATAACACAGGGAGCAAGCTCTTTGACCTTGGCTGGAGCAACTTCCTACTAGGCACGTTACCAAAGGCAAGGAACAAAGGCAAACTTGAACTAATGGGACTTCATCAAGGTAAAAAGCTTCTGCACAGTGAAGGAAATAATCAACAAAACTAAATAGCAGCCTATAGAATGGGAGAAGATATTTGCAGATGACATCTTTGATAAAGGGTTAGTACCCCAAATCTATAAGGAACTTATCAAATTCAACACTCCAAAAACAAATAACCCAGTTAAGAAATGGGAAGAAGACATGAAAAGACACTTTTCCAAAGAAGACATCCAGATGGGTAACAGACACATGAAAACATGCTCAACAGAACTTACTTTTCTATAAATCATTTCATTGGCTACCCTGTGGAAAGCTGAAATATGAATACATTAAACAAAACATGAAGTTATTTTTTTAACTGAAAACACACCATTAGTTAAAGAATATCTTTGAAAAAACCTGTTTATTGACTTTAATATCCATGTCTCCCCTTCGTTAGTGATAACACACAAGAATTTTAGTTCAACACATGGATGCCCCAAATGAAGGACCACAATTTCCTAGCTTCTCTTGCAACTACTTGTTGTCAAATACAGAAGCTATGGGAGATATGAACAGAAGTTTCACGCACCATTTTTAAGAAATGCCCTTATAGAGGATATGTACTCTTCTCTAGTCTAACCATATTCCTATTAGATGGAATATGTGAGTGAAGGTTAGAACTAGAATAGCCACTTCAGATTATAAGGACCCCTCTGGGGACTTCAAGTCAGTTAGAAGCAAGATGGGCCCATCTGGACTGTGAAACTTCTCTACTAATGATGAATTTTCCAGAATGTGATACAACTTATAAAGTTTTATGTCTGGCAAAATGTAATATGTTTTATGATACTTTTTAAAAGATAAATTGTGAATTGTGAGCACCACTAGGGTACTTGTCTTCCTGCCTTCCTTATTCATAAGTTAAATGGCTAAATATTTCCATTTTTGAAAAGTATGCTTTCTTTCTAACAACCTGTTGCTCAGTAAATACATGGTTTTGTTGTTTATGGTATATGGAACTTTGGTAAGCAATACTAAAGTAAGAGATACCAAGTATTTTTGCTTTTCAGGAAGATTTCTGTGTCTTGGAACAGTGGTTTCACTAGCTGTGTACCCTGAAGCTAATTATGTCATGTCTATGAATCTCAATTTTCTCAGTAGTAGCATGAAAAAAATAAGACTACTTCCTTTATCACACCATGTGAGAGTTAAATATAAAATAAAAAAAAAACTATTAATACTGTTCCAGACATCAAGATCTTAGTTAAATCAATTATGATGATGCTGATGATGATAATGATGATGACCATGATGAAAATGATCAATAAATAGGATAATTCTACATTTGAAATGTACCAGAGAAGTTTAAAGTCATATCTCACACTAATCTATTTATATATTTCCTTCATACTAACTTTAAAACAAAATTAAAAAATGGATACTTTGGTACCGTGGGCCAAAATGCCTCTAAATATAAGTCTTATATTAAAGTAAATTCTAGGAGCAATAAGGGATTCTACAATAAAATATAATCGAACTTTGGTGAGATGAGTGCTTCTGAGAAATTATTTTTATTCCAAATTCCTGCAGAACCCCATCTTAAAGTCTAGTGGGTCAGGACAAATCTAGTATTTTGGTATAATTTAGTAAAACCAGGTTTTATAGGGTTTCTTCCCCTAGAATTTGACTGTACACATAGTAAAATATTTATCAGAAATAACCAATTGCCTGGAATTTATATAATGATTCACATGTACATATGATCCATTTCTGTTTTATAATATGTAATTAATTGAATGATTTGAAAAACAGTTCACTACATTTGTAATATCTGGAGATTTTTTTCATATTTGGCTCTAAGGAAAATTAAGTTTGTCAAGTCATGGAGTTTATAAGCACGTTGACTAATCCTAGGCAATCATGGCTACCAACAGTACAACATATGCAACTTAACGATGCAATTTGCCAAAAATGACAAAAAACAGAATCCCTGCTGAACACTTTTAAGTGGGGTACCTATCTTCAGATGCTCTTAGTTTGCATAATGGCTTCTCAGATGAAATAACATAGCAAGAAGCAGAAAAGACTCACTAGCAATGCTTGACTTATTCCAATTGCTTGTGAATTAAAAGCAGCTGTGGACAGTAGGAGGTTGGTCTCTCCCTAAATACCATGCTAGTAACATGGATAAAGGTATTATCTTTTGCATTGCTCCAGAATGTTCAGAATCATGAAAAAAGAAACAAAAACCTTTATAAATGTTATCAAACATTTTCAATGAGGCAGTTATATTTTAGGGATATTTAAAATGTTTTTTATTATATTAGTTTTAGCCTATTTGTAAACTTTTTTTTAGCCTATGAGTAAACTTTTTCAAACCACTTTTAAATCATTGCAAATATCACCCAAATCTGAGCTTTTTTTTTTTCACTTACAGAAGATTTGAACTATGATTAATATAGATAGCATTATATAATTGTATAACAATAGGGGATATTTGTGTACTACTTGTCCTATAGGGTCAATATTTTCAGGTCTTAAAAATATATATTTTATTTCAAAAAGTAATACATAACACAATTTCTCTATTATGATTGTATTCATTACTAACATTTTGAATATCTTTTGGCAGATGTGTGCATACAGACATTGTTAATAATATTCACAGTTCAAGGAAACTGTAACATTGATTATAAATCAGATGTTGCTCTGTTTCTGGAATATATCACAGAAATAGAGGATAGCATTTTGCAAACTGAAACAAGAGAATATTTTTAAGGGATTAATAGTAGTAGCAAGTTTTATGATTCAATAATGTGTGTACATAAACAAAAAGTGCCATTTCCCATCTGTTACTATTTTTTCCTCCTCAGCTGATAAACATATACTCATGAAAAAGGTAACTTATCTTCAGGAACTATTTTTATTCTGATGTAGAATATGTGTGCTATGAAAATTTAGTATTCCTGAAAGAGAAAGGTAACACTGTAATTAATAAAGAGCCTGGTGCCTGTTCACTGGCTTTAGGTTCAGTTTAGAAGAGGCAAAATTGTAGGGACTGAATTAGACGGGAGTTAGACACCTTAGCTATAGCTAATTACCAGTCACTAATTGGCTCCCAGACCTTGGAAAATCTGTTTAAAATTTCATTTCCTCAGTAAGTGTTTGGCATCACAACCTGGAATTCAAGAATATTAAGAATCTATAAACTAATGGGGAGCTACAGTGGCTCAGTTGGTTAAACAACTGACTCTTGATTTCAGCTCAGGTCATGATCTCATGGTTTGTGGGTTCCAGCCCAGAGTAGGGCTCTGTGTTGAAAGTGCAGAGCCTGCTTGAGATCTCTCTCTCTCTCTCTCTGTCCCTACCTCACTTGTGTGCACGTGCGTGGGTGCTCTCTCAAAATAAACTTAAATTAAAAAAAAATAATCTAAAAACTAACTTAAATTTTTCAAAACACCTATTTCTTAAAAAACGATTACCCATCATGAATCTATATCAACAACTAAAACAAAGAATTTTTGCATTTGGTGGGGGGTGGATTATGTCAATTCATCTTAGCATTTCTGAAGTTATTTATAGTTTAATTGGCAATATACATACACATACACAGACACACATATACATATGTGTGTATGTGTACACATGCATATATACTGTGATATTGTGAATATACGCATGTATATACTTAATACTAGGCATAAAATACATTATTTTTGTATATTTATGCATCATAGTATCACTACCTAGAATGCATGGGTTAGAAAATGGAAGGCAGAGATGTTTTTAAAAGAAACACTTAGAACCACTGAAAAGAATTATCATTATATTTCTTATATATTTTACTTCTAAAACCTCTTTCTTGTCCGGGCACCTGGGTGGCTCAGTCAGTTAAGCAGAAGGCATGGCTCAGGTCATGATCTTGCCATTCATTGTTTGAGCCCTGCATTGGGATCCACAGTATGGATTTGGACTTTCTCTCTCTCTTCCCCTCTCTCCCTGCACCTCCCCCAGTTGCATACACACTCTCTCTAACAAAAATAAATAAACTTAAAAAAAATGAAAAAACCTCTTCCTTGTTACCCATGTCCTGATTTCAATTATCATCTCAATGTTAACATACCCTAAATATATGTCTCTTCCTTAGGTTTATCTCATATTTCCAACTGTATTCTGCAATTTTATTTTTTAATGTTAATTTTGAGAAAGAGAGAGAACAGGGAAGGGACAAAGAGAAAGGGAGAGAGAATCCCAAGCAGACTCTGTGCTATCAGCACAGAGCCCGATGTGGGGCTTGATCTCACCAACTGTGAGATCATGATCTGAGCCAAAATCAAGAGTCAGACGCTCAACTGACTGAGCCACCCAGGCTGCAACTTTAAATATGTAACTTTATTATCACCTCAAACAAAGATATATACTCCATTCTTTTTCCTAGTTTCCCTTCCTTTCTTCTTTCAAAGAAAGACTACTACTGGCACTATCTTACCAGTTATGCTGTATCAAAGTTTAGCACTCATTTTAATGTTTTTTTGATGGAAGTATAACACATCCACATAATTTTACAAGTTGACTACTTAATCTAAAGGGAAAAGAGTATATAAGTCTTACCCATGTCAACAAGCACAAAGCAAAGGGATTTATTCGGGGGAACACGAGCCCTGCTTCCGGTGAGCCCTACTTTTCTCTCTCTGCAACCGTCTCTGCCTCTTGGGATTCTCTTTCTCTTTCTCCCTCTCTCTGCCGTCACTCACTTGTGCCCTCTCTCTCTCTCAAAAAAATCCCTTAATGTTAAAAAAAAAAAAGGAAAATAAATGAAACATGCCAGAAAGACAAGCCTATATAGGGCAGGTAAACATTTTTGCCTCACAGTTATATGAAATAAAATGAATTCAGAAAAACGACAGAAACATGAAAGAACAGTGTAAGAGTTGCTGAACTATGGTCTCAGCCTCACATCCACCTTCCCACACTCTTCTTTATGATGCTAGAGCAGGCAGTCTACCTACCTGTCTTCTTGTTATGCTTGGCCAATAGAAAGTTCTGTACTTCCAGCGTTGCTGCTTATCTCCCCACGCCCAATTTTTCCTCCAGCCCCTCTCAGTATGTCTCTACCAATGTCTTAACCTGGACAACTAAAGTTCATTCTAGTAGCAGCTGTTGATTCTAATTTGCAGATTTTTCAACCCTTACAAATCAAGGCTTATTGCACCCTCTCAGAGATTCCATGACCAGTACATTGGTGCTCTTTTCTCAGAGGTCTGTGTTTCAGTCCCATTGGGGTCCCTCATCTGAACTCAGGAAAACTGACACCAGCCAAGTAGTGCAGCCTCCTCAGAGATCTCAGTTTCAGCTCTGCAGGAACCATCTTTCAATCTTTAGATCTTCAGTAATTCCAGTCTCTCCCTTTTGTTACCTGAGAGCTAGTGTTGTAACTTCTGCAACAAAGAAAAAATGTCTGAATATAAAAGAAAACTTGAAATTGCATGCTGAATGGGACACTAGATCCTTGAACAATTTGACATATTGGCCAATACCAAGGCATAATCTAGTAAAATTGTTGGGATTTATGAAAGATAAACATTTCTATGGTATGCAGGAAAAATACAAATAATTTACTTTAAAAAAGATAATCAGATTGACATAAGACATTTAGCAATGCAATATGTAGAAGATAATGTAGAACTGTATTTTTTTAAGTTTATTTATTTATTTTGAGAGAGAGAGAGCACAAGCAGGGGAGGAAGCATAGAGACAGAGAAAGAGAGAATCCCAAGCAGTCTCCATGCTCAGCTGGGAGCCCAATGAAGGGCTTGATCCCACAACTGTGAGATCATGACCTGAGTCGAAATCAAAAGTCGGATACTTAACCAACTGAGCCACCCAGGCACCCCTAGAACTGTAATTTAAATACTAAATGAAAGACAATGTGAGGCCAGGATTTTGTATTAAGCCAAACTGCCCCTCATATTTAATTGTGCAGAAAAGTTGTTTCATCTGCAAGAATGCATTAAATATTGTTCCCTGAGTTCTTCATGAGAAAATAACCAGAGTATGGGTTTCAGACAGACAAAATTACTAGAAAAGTCTGAACCTATTTACTGGTAGTATACAGTAAACACATTTATATTTACCTGTAGAACTAATTGTATGTCATAGATGAAGAACATTATAGTTTATGTAATGTTTACAGAATCTGAAGGTGTAATTATGAATAAATAATCAAACAAGGTTCAAGATAAAGGGGAAAGAAAATGAAAAATAGAATAAGATCCCAGATTTTTGCATCAATATTTTCTGAAAGTAAAAAAAGTATTACTTCAATTAGAGGATGATAGGAGCAAAGGAAGGAAGAAGAAGAGGTTACTAACAGTAGGGAATTAATCGCAAATACTAAAGCTACACACATACACACACACACACACACACACCCTAAACAAAGAGATTAAGAAAGGGAACAAAATGTATATAAAGTTATGTATATTTAAAAATATATAAAACAATACTTGAACTAAGACCAAACTACTGTTCATATCAATAAAAGTAAATGAGCTTTAGTCATATATAAAATTGTTTAAATTGGTTAACAAAACAGAAGCCAAACATAGGCTTCAAGCAAGATAAAAACTTAAAAGAAATTCACAAAGTTTCAAAATGAAAGATGGAGACTTCCTATTTAAGTTCAGATATGTAAAGGTCTAAAAAAGTACCACTCTTGTCCTTACAGGAAGAAGAAGATGTGTAAACTAAAAATCAAAGACCTTTTTTTCTGGACCCATCATAGATGGTCATAGGACAAACTACCACCTCCAAATCTGGAGAGACAAGTAAATCCAGAGTCACAGCCAAGATCTACTCACCTAGAACAGAAGCCACTAGACCCCACAAATTGTTAGGTACAATTAAATGTAATTTTGATGAATGGCTAAAGGTTGAGTTTAGACTAGTATGATAGTGAGTCACTGCTAAAAGCTGCAGTATTAGGGACTTCAGTATTAGGGTACACTGTCTTTACAGGAATCAAATAAATTCTTACAGTGAGGATCTGAGAAAGATTTCCGCATGGCCTTGGCAGGTGTAGCCATCATAAAACCCACCTAAATTCTTGTTACTAACAAAGACCCAGTATCTAGGGGAAAAGAACACCATAATTATTTTGAGACATTATCCCACTTAGAGAAGATCATTCCTCCCCATTTCAGCCCATACTTGCCTTTCAGTCTCAACCTAAGTGGGAAAAATACACAGTTAACAAGAGACAAGGCTTGAAGAAATTAAATTGAAAGTACAATTACCAGGGAAAAGAGTAGAGGGCAGAGTGAGGGAGAGGAGCCCTGGAAAAGGAACTTAAGCAATTGTCCAGACCACACCCCCAAAACAAAGGCTAACTGGTAGATTGAGAATTATCAGATTTTAAGAATGCTGCACCTCCCCTACGAGTCACTACTGCAGCAATAATACTATAAAATAAAAGTGGACTAAAAGCTGTGAGAGTTGTAAGACACAGACTCTCTCAGAATACAAAAGAAAAGCCTAAAGCTTCCTACTGAGGGAGAAAAAGCAAGGACACTAGAGGAATCTGAATCCTCCAGCACCCACAACTACAAGGAGCCTTCTTTATTATGTTTATTTATTTATTTTGAGAGAGACAGAGACAGTGTGTGGGGGGTAGTGGGGGGCAAAAAGAAAGGAGGAGAGAGAGATTGAGTCCCAAGCAGGCTCTGAACTGACAATGCAGGGGTTCAAACTCATGAAACCACAAGATCATAATCTGAGCCAAAACCGAGAGTCAGATGCTTAATCTACTGAGCAACCCAGATGCCCCCGCAAACATTAAATATAGTCCAATTCTTAGCCAGATTAATACATATCCTCCAGTAAAGGCCTGTATAGTTTAATATTAATCATCTGATACAATGTGTTTAATGTTCATCAAAAGCTACAAGACTGCCCAGAAAAGCAGGAAAAAATAAAGAATCTCTCAGAAAACAAAAAGCTGGGATAATTCATTGTGAGAAGACATAGTCCACAAGAGACATTAAAATAGTTTTTCAGGTAAAAGGAAAGTGATATAGTCAGAAATTTGGATCTGCATAAAGGGGAAGGGTGTCAGAGAAAGAATAAATGAAACAAAAATAAAATCTTTTTGCTGTTGTTCTTAATCGAGCCAAAAGATGCCTGTGTATTTAAAGCAATAATGGTAACAATGTATGGCTGACTATAGATATGTTTAACTAAAATTGACAGCAATGTCACAAGGAGCAAGAGAGAGGGAATGGGAATGATCTGCTATATGGTTAACGGTTCTGCACATAAAGTGGTATGTTGTTATTTAAAGTGGACTGAAATTATTTTAAAATGTATATTGTAAACCCTAGAGCATCTACAAGAGTTTAGTAAAAAGGATAAATATTATTCCAAGAGAAAAGAAAAATGACATCACTAAATTCTAAATTAAAAGCAGAGAAGGCATAAAGATGGTGGGGGAGGGACACAGGGATAACATCAAAGAATAACTGCACAATAGAAACCAGTTACAAAAACAGTAGATTTTAATCCAATATGTCAACGAGCACGTTCATGTGAATGATATAAACCAACTACTTGCAAGACATAGAATGTCAGATTAAATTTAAAGGTAAAACCTCTAAACATCTCATGTCTACACAACACCACTTGAAGCATAAAGACTCACATAAGGTAGACGAATGGAGGAAGATATGCCGTTAATAAAAAGGAAGCTGGAGTGTCTATACTAATTTCAGGCAAAGCAGAACTTCACATAAGGAAAACTATCGGTGATAAAGAGGGATATTACATAATTAAACATAAGTCAATTTTCCAACAGCCATAACAATTTTAAATTTGCATCTAACAAGATGTGACAAGTGACAAAATACATGAAGCAAAAACTGACAGAACTGAAAAGAGAAATAAACAAATCCACTATTACAGTTTGAGACTATAATATCCCTCTGTCAGTAATTGATAGATCAAATTGGTAGAAAATCAATAAGAATGTAGTTGAACTGAACATCACAATCAATCAGCTTTTCTGATTGATAGAATACTCTGTCTAATGGTGGCAACATTCCAATTCTTCATAAGAGCACATCAAACATTTGCGATGATAAATCATATCCTCAACCATGAAACAGACCTTATTTGAATTACAGTTACAGAAATCATTCAAACTCTGATCCCAAAATGCAACAGGATTAAACTAGAAATGAAGGTAACTGAAAATGTTCCATATGTGGACATTAAATAACGCATTATTAAATAACTCATAATTTAAAGAAGAGACTACAAGAGAAATTGACTGCATAAAATATATGTATAAGAATGGAAAAGATCTAAAATCAATAACCTAAGTCCCCACCTTAGTAAATTAGAGAAAGCAAAGATAACTACAAAAAAGAACAAATGTAGAATATAAATATTCAGCAATCACAAATGAAGCCAAAACTTTTTAAAACATCATTATATGTGTAGGTGAGAATGTGAAGCGAGAAGAACTCACATATACTACTAGTTGTACG